>NC_135402.1:7662500-7977500 GCF_051989625.1 Stigmatopora argus
ATGTAGCGGGAGCATACGTGGGCCATTCTAGGACAAATCTTGGGTTTCCACCAGCAGGGCCGGTGACAGTGTTCATCTGTCTAAGTCACCCCTGGATGATCTGTGCTTGTGTGACAGAAATACTATTTAGTAGACTACTTGTTTCCAGTGCTTCAGTAATTGTTGTCTTTAAACTGTGTAAAATGAGATATTTCTTTATTGATCTCCCATAAGGATAACGTTGGTGTTGTAGCAGCACAAGTATACAGTTACAAGTACAAAAAATAACTATAGAAACTGTGATAGAATAAATAAATATAAGTATATAAGGTATATGTACAGCTAAAATGAGTACAGGTGAAATCCAATGTGACTTATTGACTGATGAAAGAATCTTAAATTAAACCACGCAGTAAGTATATTCGCATATCTATCAATATAAGATGAGGTAACTATTGAAGTTTGGTGGCAGATCCCAGTGACTTATGACTTGTCTTTTTTAAAGCAGTCTAATGAAAACTCAGGTTGTTTTTCTTGAATCTTGATTTGAAACTAAAAAAACCCACGCATTGCTCTCCCATGAATCACCTCATCTAGATTTTTAGTCAAGTTATATTAAATTTGAGGCAGTTTCAGGGCGACTTCTAAACTCATTGTCTGGCCAGTTCTAATGCATTGGACATCTACTAGGGACAAACTAATTTAAAAATGTGGTTGTTCGATTTTTCCCATTTTCCTCTCTTTTTCACACTTTGAGTTCTTTTCTTTTCAGTTGTTCGATATGAGTTCATTTGTAGACATTGGCTCCATTTAAACTGGGAGGCACATCATCTGCTGCCTTGCCTCCCAGTTCAAACTAATTGAATGTCTATCGACGTTAATGGCAACCAGAGACACAGAGGTTAAATTAAAAAAAAAAAGTTCCCGCGAATGCTCCGATTCCCAGACTTTTCACAGTTGCCGAGAAAAGCTATTTTAGTCTCCCTCCCTGGTGGCTTGATATATTATCCGTACTCTGATCCCTTTGTACATCAGAGAGACAGAACATTTTCGGCCTAATGCAACTGGACCCTGGCTAATGACAGCAAATAGCACCGGCGGCCAGATGACAACAGCTGAGAACAATACTTAATGTTGACATCACTTGCTATGGGGGATCTATTTTGGGTTTCTTCCATTTATAGGCTACTGGTCAAAATTGTGTTGCAGCTTCCCTGGACCATCCGTATATAAAAGACAACTGAAGCAGGGTTGGCCCTCTGTGCACTGTAGACCCTCCGCATTCCCTTCAAAAGTTCTTTTGCTGCTCACGACTCAGCTGTAAAACATGGCACCCAAAAAGATTGAACCAAAGAAACCCGACTTGAAGAAGCCAGAACCCAAGGCCTCTCCGGTCTCTAAGATGCTCGTGTCTTCCGAGTTGCCAGAGAAACCCAAGGAACCCGATTTCGATCCCAAAAGCATCACCCTCGAGTTCAGCGCTGATCAAATCGAGGAATTCAAGGAGGCGTTCACCTTGTTCGACCGAACGCCAAAGGGTGAGATGAAAATCACCTACGCCCAATGCGGGGATGTGATGCGAGCGCTCGGGCAGAACCCGACCAACGCCGACGTGCTTAAAGTGCTCGGCAAGCCTCGACCAGAAGAGATGAGCAGCAAATTGGTGGACTTTGAGACCTTCTTGCCGATGCTCCAGCACATTTCCCGCGCTAAAGATCAAGGGAACTTCGAAGACTTTGTGGAGGGCCTACGAGTGTTCGACAAAGAGGGCAACGGTACGATCATGGGCGCTGAGCTGCGTCATGTCCTGGCGACGCTGGGGGAAAGGATGACGGAAGATGAGGTGGACAGACTCATGGCTGGACAGGAGGACACCAACGGGTGCATCAACTACACCTCCTTTGTCAAGCATATTCTTTCCGGATGAACGTTGAATCCGAAAAGACTAATTCCCATACCATGGAGCGGTATTTTTGACATTCACAGTCAACCGTTATGACTCTGTCTTCCTTTTGGGAAATGTGTAATAAAATGCCAATGAGTTTCACTGGACGTCCATTTAATAAAGGGAATTTCATCACAAACCTTTTCTGAATGTCTTTTTAGTGTTGTACCAATCAAATATTTTTACAGTCCGAGGCATGTAATTCTAAGAGGTCTGCCGATATCATACCTTGGCAATGTATTAAAGCATATGTGTCAAAGTGGCGGCCCGGGGGCTAAATCTGGCCCGCCGCATCATTTTGTGTGGCCCGAGTATAGATGCATATTAAATTTCCTGATTTTCCACCTTTTAAATCAATAATTGTAATTTTTAATCATTTTTTTCTGTGTTTTTAGTTGAAAAATCATTTTGTAAAATCTAAATATTATATCTAAAATGGTCCGGCCCACATGAAATCGAGTTGACGTTAACGCGGCCTGTGAACCAACCCAAATCTGACACCCTTGTATTAAAGAGGGAAAAAAGCACAGACATAGTTTTTTTTACCCACACATCCCAAAAACATACAGCTAGTTGAACACTCCAAATCAGGGATGGGTGCAAGTTTTTATCCAAACTGATCCTGCACAGACAGTTTAACCAATGAAGTTGCAGAAACAAGAAGCATCTGACTAAAATCCACTGATTGCCCTTGCATCACACCAAATTGGTGAAAAGGTATACTGTGCATATTGGAGCAAAAACCAGCACCACAGCGGTCCCAATAACTCTTGAGGGATGCTTTTTAGCCATTGTTTGTTTCTAATGACAACTTCATTGTCAATGTAGGTTATTTTGTTGCTTTCTGAAAATATTACATCTTCAAAACCTTATTTTTCTGACCTAATTCTGATTCTATGAAAATTGAGCATTTGAGCCTGACGTAAGAGACATAGGGAAACTTTCCAAGCTAACCAAAAAATGTTCTGTCTGTTTTTTGATTAGACATTACCTTTAGGAACTTTTTTTGGTAGCCTTTTAAGAGAAAACTTTTAAATAGATGAGAAAACAATTATTGCTAACCATCTCTGTGAATGTCATTTGTTCTATTGTTGGGAATGAACATTAACAAACATAATTGGCTTTGTCTTCCAATTTTGATTGTATTCAAATTTACACAGTCTTTTTGTTTTTTGTGCTGGAGGGCAGCTGCTGTGGATCGTGACAAATATGCAGACAGACAAAATCTGAACACACTCAAAGTTGACAAATTAGAGACAGGTGCTGCAAGACTAGACTCCTCATAGTAGTTGTTCATGTATTGGTGGCTTGTTAACACTAAACCTTGACAACATTGGCCCTTTGAGAAATGATTGACAACTGGTCAGTATCTAAGGTGGTCCTATATTCAACTAGGATAATGTCAACATATATGATGGTTTTCTTTATTATTATTATTTTTATGAGAGGGGCTTCCAAGTTGAAAGGCTAACATTGAATGTATTATTATACACTCACTGCCACACTTCCACTTCAAACAGATTGAACATCTACTAACGAAACACTAATTTCAATTCACAGCAGAAAGAGGAAAAGAGCGACGTGATTGGACGTCTATCATCATCCATCTGACAAAAATGTTTTTAAGAATTAAATTAAATTTGAAAAGATTTCAGTGGACAAATGAATAAAATCATATTCGTAAACTGGGAAATTAATAGTATACTTGCATTTCAATAGATAGCAGTATAAAAAAGTTACATTGCCATATCAGAAAACTATCTGAATAACCTACTGTATCTTAATCCTTGCAATAAAAAACAATACGAAAAAGTTCATTTGAAATGGAATATTTGAACCTTAAGAGTCAATGATTAAGACATTCAGCAATTCAAATTCACCTTCACAAAAAACATCTCACATTTTAAGTTTCGTGATTCTCATTCAATTCCCAAATTCAATTTCCTTTTTTTTAGTGACACACATACGGATACTTGGGACAAATTTCTCAAGAGTAACTCCCATTAGAATTAAAATTATACTGTTTATTTATAAACAGTATACATGAATGGCATGCCTATTCTTTCAGCTTGTAAACTTTCAGTAAGGACTAAAATATCTCAGCAAAGACGAGATAGATGGCCAATGTTGATGAGTCCAGATATCCGTGGTGCCTCGAGGAATGTAATAAATGAACGCTGTTTCTAAGCGGGGCGCCATGGAGCTGCTGGCGGGCTTGTTGAATGCTTAGTTAGGCTTGTTTATGACCGCATATTGTGCGCTGCATACATCGTAGGAGACACAAATGGCAACAATGTTTGGATGAAGTTTGAATGTCAAGTTTCGTTGACATTTCTGAACATAAGTTTGGCAGCTACTTATAATTAGCTATGTAGCCAACATTTAGGTAAAGTTCTCCTCTAGAATCTTGATGGTTTAACTCGTTGACAGCCATTGTCTTGGATAGAGGTCAAAACCATTTTCATGATCAGATCCAATCAAAATGGATTAAACATCTATCACCCTCAATGGCAGTGAAAGATGATCACTCAATGCCAGGCATCCGTTTGTAATGTCTATCAACAAAAACAGTGAGTAAGTGGAAATATATCATTTTTAAATATATTTGCTATATTTTAGTCATCATTTACCTTTTTGGAAAGTGGGCACTCTACCATTTGAGATAGGAAACCACCCACCTCTACTCTACTATACCATGGACTGACCCACTATTTTGGCCCACTATTTTTCTGTTTGACCTGAAAAGAGGGAACATGTGTCAGGCCCCAGACTAGACTAGTGGTTGGTTGCGCCTGTCACCCTATCACAGGTCCAGCCCCTAATGACTCGAGTGCTGCCTGGTGTGAGTTATTAGCCAGCAAAGAGTATTTAAAGCCACCAGGAACATGACCATGCTTCTGGATCGTCTTAACAGTATACTGTTAGGTACCCACTTGCGGTTTTCCTTGCCTGCCTTATTGATATACGACCTCTTGTTTGCTCCTAGGATTCTGACCACGCTCTGCCCCACGACCACGGATCACGGACCACGGACCACACCTTCGACCCTGTACCCTCCACACGGACTCCACGGCAACCGACCTTCCAGCTACGGTTAACGACCCGCCACCGCTATCCCCTCTTGTGCTCGCCCGCCTCGCGGACGATCCTAATAAAGATTTGATAGAACCAGACTCGCACCCTCGCCTGCTTTGGGCTCCTCCATCCCCGATCAATACCATGTGTCAGTAGACAAATGGTGCCAAAACCGTAAATTCTCCGGTCCTCGAGAGCCGCTATCTGGTCTGGTTTTCATATCTCCCTCCTCTACCACACCGGAATCAAACAATCAACTCATCAGTAAGCCGTCCAGAAGCTTGATACCGATCCCAATTACTTGATTCAGGTGTGTGGGTGGAGGGAGATGTGGAAAACAGACCAGATAGCGGCTCTCGAGGATTGGAGTTGCCCCCCCGTCCTAGGGAGTTTCTCAGGGAACCCTTTTGAAACAGTTTAATTTCTTCCACATTAAGATTTAAGTCCTCTTTACAATTCTGCTAGTTTGCTCCGTCTCTAAAGGGAATATCTTAAATAATAATGGGTTGTTGTTCATTTACAAATCTGTCAAAAGTTTCCAAAACTTTTGGACGAATTGCCGTAAGCAAGTGTATAATTTAGAACCTTGAGATTAATCAGCATTTTCATGGGGAAAAAAAAAAACTCTTGGAGAATCCAAACTCATTTTATTTCCATCGCAGAGTGGGTGGAAATATGTTAAATATTTATTGTGCTTGTCAGGCTGTGATGCAGCCACTGTAATTTTCATATCCCCTGTGCTGCATGTTGTTTTACGAAGCATTATGTCCAGTGTTGAATGTTCTCTGCGAGCTTTTAGCAATCTCCAACACAACCGTGGCCACATTCTCGCACATAAACATCGAGTGCCAGCATTTTCTCATTTGAAGAGGTAATTTGTGGGGTAGTCGCGCCATGGGCACCTCGCTTTGAATCCGAGCCGTTATTGCAGTGTTTGCAGGCTCAAATTTTTGGCAGCAAAATGACTCATTTATCTCCTGTCTTAAACTGTACTTTTCAAGGAAGCGTATTTAGTTGCTGGGGTGAAATGAAGCACACACTTCTCTCATTTCAAGAGCTTTCCGTGAATAATAGCTATCTAGCCTCTCACCGTTTTGTATGAAAAATTCACTGTTTAACCTTGTTTGGCGTAGAAGTCGCAAGTCATCAAGCAAGCAATGGCAGAGATAAATGATGAACTTAAGGATGAGACAAAGCCAACATTTTATGTGTGCCAAGGTCAAGATTAGCTGGCGCCATTCGTTGGCAGGTTGTCGTTTTTCACTGTTGAGCGAAATTGACCACACTGTGTTAAGAAATGAGTAACCTCATCTGACTTTTGGGAAGATATACTGGGCTGGAATTAGGAGTTCTTTTTTATGATGATTGGAAATGAATAAAAAGAAGGGGGCGTTTCCCAGGCCTTTGTGGAAATGGGATGAGATAGGAACTTCATTAGACCTTTAACTCATTCGCTGCCACTGAAAGTGATTGACTTCAGCCATGTTTGACTGCCTTTGACAGATGGACTTCATATCCAACACTGGGGGACTGGGAAAGATCTTGTTTTTCCACAATCCTAAAGTGTGTGTTCATTTTTAATTGTTATTTTTATCATCAGCGGCACGGTGGTCGAGTGGTTCTGAGATTGACCTTTACGAGGATGTGCAGTAGGGGAAATGAATGAACGAATACTTAGAATTGCTTATCACACTAGTGGTAAATGCACAAGAGCAAAAGACACACGTGAAAACCAAATTCCAAATTCAAAATCCCCAAAAACAAAAAGAACCAAATTTTCTATAAAGGGTGATTATAAACCTATGATAAGTTATTTTCCAAAGATGGCCCTCAAGCTTCTTCCTACAGAAAGTCATGCTGTTGATTGATGACATCGTCAGTAAAGACATCTGGTTGATGCTGTTCTAAAAATAATTTCCATCTAAAGCCATCCAATGCACCATTTCTCCGGCTTCCTCCAACTTTAGCATCCTATTTATCGCCGATGCTTTCGGCTCGTAACAATTAGCTGGATTAGTCCAACATCTGGTATTCCTCTGAGGCAGCAGACTACGACATCAAGTTGTTAAGCACATGAGTTGAAGGTTTTATAATGATCTGTTGCATATTCTCTTGTCCTATGATGTACTTTATGCATGATGTGCCAGCAGGACATACAATGAAAACTAAACTAGACGTCAAAGTGTGGATTTATGGTTTTTGAGGAAACAAAAGTTTCAGCAAAATGGCAATATTGTGTCATGAGGATGCTTGGCTCTCCCCTTGGTCACGTCCATGCATTTTTTTCCATTAATTGGCTATTTTTGACAGCACTAGACGTCCAATCCATTTGGACTGGGAGGGGGGAATGAACGGATGCTGTAAATTTTGGGATGTCTATTGGTGTCGATGAATTAAGTTTTGAAATGTTGCATACATATTTCGGGCAAAGTTAAAGAAATAAATTATGGTGTTTTGTCCAAATTTGAGTACATAAACTGTATTCACTTTAAATGTTAGCCATTAACTACTTAATTTATAGACTGATTGTTTTATAACTTTATTGCTAGTCTTTTCAAAGTAGAACATTTTAGCAGTACTTCTATCTAGCAATCCCCCTACCCCTGTAGGGTATCTTTTTTTTAACAATACAAGAAACAGACAATGACAAATAGCTTTTATGTAAATAAAGCCAAACAGTAGAGGGCTCTACACTGAAGCACATGAGAGCAGATAAAATTTCAGTCCCATACATTTCCAAAAAGTGAACTCAAGCACTTTGAGATGACCCTTTAAATTGGATTAATCTAGTGTGTACATCTACAAGGTGGATAGGTATTGATCCTTGGACACTGTATTTGGTGAATGGACAGTAATGAAAGCAGTAGCGAGGGCAGAGGCGATGTATTGTATCAAGGCCTCTAAAAAGTGCATAGTTTTGGACAAAAGGCTAATTAAAGAGCTCGAAACCTGACTTCACAGCTGCTGCTAAGGTCATTTTTTACTTGTTACATCTTTGCTTGTTAGTTCTCAGGGTTTCACATAAGCCAAAAAATTAAAGCAGCAAACTTTGATGCAAATCAGCATTCTTTTATTAATGAGAAGCACTTCTTTCGGCTTACATTTTCCACCATGGTAATTTTAATTAGCCGTGTCTATAACTCAAGTGTAATAGACTTCCCTCCCAAAATATGTATCCAAACTTTAATTTTACTTTCATTATCATAACTATTTCTTTACTATTCTGTGACGACTCCCCCTTATGGTAGCAGTAGGCCCAGGCTGACAGCCGTAACATATTCAAACAAGGTTGCAATGCAAACTTTTCCTCATTATTTAATATAAAATTTATTCAGTATGTTGTTTCCATCGCCAAAAATTTAAACTGGAGTAGAATATTAGTATGCATGCTAACTTATCGACGTTTGATATTGGCACTAAAATGATGTCAAAATAATTTAACTGGAGTATTCTTTTTTTTGAAAACACACGTTGAAATGTGGATTAATAATGTTTTTAACAGTCCCTATGCTTCATGAAATAATAATCTGTTACTAATAATAATCATAGGGATACATTGCAAAGCATATAGTAAATCTATCCTTTTTTCCCCTAGAGTTTTTGTCAATTTGACATAACTCACTTATCAAAACATTCACAAAATTAAGCCTGTTTTTTGTCTACTGCACATTGTTTGTCAGAATTAGGCTCCAGCACCCCCGAGACCCTGTCGATGATAACTAGAGGGGAAGATGAATGAATGACTGAATTAATTTTATTATTCCAGAACATCTTCAAAAATATAAAGGATTTACCACATTGTATTTTGATCATGAATTTACCAATCTTTAAATAGAACATCGTTTTTTTTCTTCTTTTTCTACTTTCCACCCCTTGTGGCGACAATTACCTATTTACCGATTGATTGATGTTTAAAAAGCAATTAACTCCAAACACACAAGTTCATTTTCTTTTGATCAAATTAAGTTTAAGAATTAAATTCTCTCAGCAATATCTCAAACTCTCTGACATTGACTTGATGTAGTTATGCTTCCTAAACGCAGCGTGGTAATCCTCCACCACTGACGGGGAATTAGACACATTTTAAGCAGCACTCCCAGCTAAACTAAAATGTCTAGTGTGACTTAGATGTTTTTGGCCAAAGGTGCCATCTTTAATCCTGACAATGGCTTCTCCATTACAACAATAAATAAGCAAAAGTGTTGCCTAGGGAAGTCAATCAGGATTACACCTCAGAATGCAGATTTTACGTTGTGTTTACCATGAAAGATTGGTGGGCAAAAAAAAACACTTTTTGTGGATTTCCCCATTTTTCTCAAAATAAACCGTTGTAAATCATGAAAAATTTGACACACCAAAAAAGCGAAAAACACCTGAAATGACCAAATCGTGGCCATTACGATAAACGAAATAATTGCCTTATCCCCTTTGATTTCTGTGATTTATTTTCTCATATCACTGTCAATGAGTTAATAATCCTAATGCATGACATGCTGCAGCTTTTTTTCATATTTGCATTATATTTCATGTTCAATTTGCAGTGACAAAACAGGAACAGCTCCCGAACCAAAATACTTCATTTTTTGTTCCAAATGTTAGATGCAGTTACCATTTGGAATGCTCGTTCTTATCCACAGTGTGTTATTATTACTCTGTATGGTCTATTTTCACACATGGACTGTACAACAGGGCCTCAACTCAGTATTATAGGTAGTCTATGAATTTTGAATTTTAAAATAGACATAAATCTACAAGGTTACGATGTAATATCCTTTCGAGCCTATGTGCGAATTAGAAATATAATTTACATTTAAACACACCGCTAGTGTTGCACCTTGCTGTTGATATTTCCATTATTCAACTGGTATGCTGCTGGGAGAACATTAAAGAAGCGGAAATGAAATTCAAGCTGCTTCGATTATGTTTTGCTGGAGAAAATGCATCATATAAGAAAATGCTACCAAACCTCATATTCATGCAGTTATCAAGTATAATCAGCACTAAACCTGCACTCCATATCCACCACCACCAACAATTAGAAATGGATAATGTGGGGGGGGGCAACAATTACACAAACAGCTATTTTTTTCCCCTTACCCATATGTAAATGTTTTAATTAGCGATGGGGCTTAAACTGATCATTACAAATAAGTACATAACTAAATAATAAGGTGTTAAACTAGTTAGTATGGTTATAAAAACCTGCACACATTTTTACTTTGTACTATAGTTTTTAACTATTTTGTTTTTGGGGTTAAGATTGAGCCATTTTCAAATTTGGGTATGAAAACAAAACAAAAATGATATCATGTTATTACACAAGGGTTTGTCTCAAGCAATTGCTTCCGTGTTTACACTTGAAATGGTTAGCAAGGTAAAGAGAGCTGTACTGGTCACAATACTTCAATTTTTTCATCATTTCCTCAAAATGTATTACATTTTGGGAGGGGGCCATGTTGCGCTGGTACATAAGGACTACTAAAATGGAAAGGGTACTGGATAAATGGGCAAAAATTGAAGGCTGAAGGTTTTATGAGACCTGAACATGGTGTATGTGTGATAAAAGGGTGGAGTAGTACATTAAAAATCAGCAGGTGATCCTCACCAGGCTTAGGCCAACTTGCATGTAGTCACAGCATGCAGCCAGAAATCTCTAGAAGTTCCCAGAAGCAGGCAACCACTCCCTCGGTCTAAAAATAAAATGCATTCATCATTTTTTAGAACCAGAAAATAGGTGGAGCAAAAGGTACACAGAATAGTATTGTTAACCCATTAGGAATTCGGAATATATACAATTATTCGTACCCACAAAGCTTCGACTTCAAAGCCAAGGTTAACCGTTGTATAAATAATGTGGAGTACAAAAAAACGTCATTCATTTCCATTGGTCAATGTTACATCATTTGTAATTTACATCATTTAAATATAAAAAGAAACCAAAAATTTAAATCAGGAGAAAAACAGTCAATTATTTGTTGTTGGCAACAAAAGTTTGCTCCCAAAGTTTGAGGATATGACCGTTTGCCCCAGTTTTTTATGGTGTTTGCATGTTGGGATTTTTAAAATACATCTATAACCATCAATGTCAACAAACTCCACACAGTGAGGACCAACCTGAGATCAAACCCACGACCCCAGAGCTGTGAGGCCCATACGCTAACCACGATTTTGCTAATTTAACAGCACCAATATCTCTGTTTGTGCTGTTGACGATGATAGACATCCAGTCGTGACAGTTTTCGTCCTTCTGTTGTACATTTTAATAGTTTCATCACTACTATACTTCAAACCATTTATTCAATCACTGCCATCCCTCCAAATTCAAAATGATTGGAAGTACATGACCATCAATGGCAGCCAATGACTTAAGTGTCTGTCCGGTGGTATGTTAATACTGATCAACACATCAGCAGATGACATCACGAACAAATAACGCGGAAATTTCTATAATACAGTATTAATTTAAACGTTAGGTTAGGTAGGACATAAAAAAACATGAAAGAACTTTCAGTAGCTGATTTTTCTCTTCCCTTAAAAGCTGTAAGTGTACATTTGAGAATTCTACCGTCTCTCATCTCAGATCAATATTGTCTTTCTAGTGAAAAGCTTTTGATCAACTGCAAGTTGGGAGTCCCACCTGCTGACAGTCGTTCTTGGTGCTCTATCAAAGAAAAAAAAACTTGAACGCTTATTATACCTGACCTTCTCCAGAGCTTTTTTTAGTTAGCAGATGATGAGAGCTAATAGTTCTCTGAAAAGTCATTCAGGGATGAGTCAGATTTGTGGCTGACAGCAGCAGTGTTGAACCTGATGTCTTAATTATAACTCTAAGGTGCACTATAGCATAACTCAACTTGGAAACTTAACGAACCTTTTTCTTGTATGTTTGAACGAGTTCAAATTATATACCGATATGGACCTGTGTGCCTTTCTGATTCTTTACCAAAACTTATTAAAATAAATGACGCAACAGAGGCCCCGCAGTAAGAATCAATAAATAAACAGAGCTTGGCCCAACAAACTGAGATGTCATTGAAATCTAGTTAGAAAAATGATATAAATAAGAGATGCAGGCACCATTAGGTATTACTTTATAAATCTTTGATGATAATAGATGGGCTTTGCGAAGGTCTAACTTCGGAATGACACAAGAAAGTGCATTTGAACTGTAATGATGTATAGTAGAAGACAATGAGAAATAATATTTAAATGCAACGTTGATGGATGACCTCGCAAGAATGTGAAAATTGGAGTTTGCCGCTTTGAAATGAACTGTGAAGGTGAACTTTGTACTCGATTCTGCAGTTTAGACAATTTATATTGTTGTTGTTGCTTGTATATGTAGATGTTGCCAGATACACCTAAAAGCAAGTAGAATTTGAAGGTAATAATTAGTATGAACTATTTACTGCATCTTGTTTGTGTAAAATTCATTTTTTATTTGTTTAGGTTAAAGTACCAAAGTGTGTTTTATTGGCAAAAACAATAATCCAATATATATGGGACGAGGATACAGCACTAGTCTATAATAATAACTTTTACAAATCGAGGAATCTTTAAAAAATCTTTTACCTGCTTTGTTGTTTTTTAATGCGTTTACTTTCTAGCATACATGAAATAGTTTATAAACTTTGGAATATAAATTTGCTGTTTTGGAGTGAAAATGAACTTGATACATCCTCGAAGAAAACATTTGTTCTAAGAAATTAATGGAAATAAATGTTAACTTCTCTTGATGGTTACTGGTGACAAATTCATATAAAGCCTTGTAATTAAATTTCTAAGAGACACTTAATTGGAGGTATAAAAACTACATCTTTACTTCTGATTTTAATGCTTTATACTGGTAATTGCAAACTCATAGCTAATTTTTCCATTGCTTAATATTTTACTAGCTCCTAGCAACAAACACAAAAAAAGTATTGCTTTTTGGCAATACACAACGTCGTATAATATCCTAAATATTGTCATATCTTTGAAGATATGTCTGTCAGACTGACACACACAAATATAGTAGATACATATTGCACAGTGGTCAATATTTGCATTTAAATTAAATGTGTTTGTGTACTCTACCTCTTGTGGATAACCTTAGTATAAGTGCTATAAATCTCAGGACTGTGGTCTTTCATAACAAGTTACAAAGGTTAATCATAGGACAATGTTTTACCAAAGATGAGACTCAGATCATTGTGATTCATTGGCTACCTTGTTATGCTGATTTTTGACTGATGGTAAATCGAAAAGACCACAAAAAGGTGAGACAATAGGTATGACCAGAAAGGCAGGAACAAGCTTTATCACTTTCTTTGGAAGCACAGAAACACAATCAAATGCCACCCCCATAGTTTGATGGTTTCACAGTAGAGGTGTTGGCTCTGCACTATTGATTGGGCAAATGAACAAAATAAGAATGGAAGTGAGCAATGAGAGTTTTCACACTTATTAGACTCTTGTGAGGAGAGTGGCAACACGTAGGGCATCTCTCGGTGACTTGTATCAACACCCCACTTTCATTAAAAAAAAAGTTATTCATGAGAATGAGTCAGCGCTGGAAGGAAGACCAGAGGGTGGAAAGTCACATTACTGAAACCAAAGGCGAACATGGTTAATTTTAGTAGAAAGATTTGACTACGTATTTGAAATGGAGCAAACAAACATGCCTGTTTGAACTTGCTTAATCAGTTTTTAAGTGAATTTTCACATTACAAATTCATTCAGTGACCAGACCAAAAGTCCTTTATTGACGACTGGTTAAACCACATTGAGTCCATTCCATCAAGGTCGTTTCAGTTTCTTAACGAATCGCAATCTTTTAATTTGTAATTTTCAAAACCTTGTCAAAATTGTATTTAATGAAAAATAACATAAACTGCATTGTGCCTGACATGGTTGCTGTTTTACTGTATATGCCATTTATTAAATGAACTAGAGAACTTGAAGATTTGTGCCTAAGCAACCAAATTCAAAGCACCTCCGCATTTCTGACCTCTGTCAAATCTAAAATTTAAAGTAATACATATAGTTTTCATGACTAAGTACACACAGACATACGTCTATACATTCATTTTTCAAACGGCTTATCCTCACAAGGGTGCTGTAGCCTATACTAGCTAACTACGGGCACAAGGCGGGAGCACCCTGAATCAGTGACCCGCCAATCGCAGGGAACAAGGAGACAGACAACGCTCACACTCATACCTAGGGACAATTTAGAGGACATGTGTCAAAGTGGCGGCCCAGGGGCCAAATCTGGCCCGCCGCATCATTTTGTGTGGCCTGGGAAAGTAAATCATGACTGCCAACTTTCTGTTTTAGGATCAAATTAAAATGAAGAGTATAGATGTATATTGAATTTCCTGATTTCCCCCTTTTAAATCAATAATTGTAATTTTTTAATCATTTTTTTCTGTGTTTTTAGTTTTAATCATTTTGTAAAATCTAAAATATATATAAAAAAAGCTAAAATAAACATTGTTTTAAATCTATAAAAAACTGAATATTCAGGGCTTTTAATCCAGTTATTTTAATCCATTTATTTAAAAAAAATCTAAATATAATATCTAAAATGGTCGGGCCCACGTGAAATCAAGTTGACGTTAAAGCGGCCCGCGAACCAACCCGAGTCTGACATTCTTGATTTAGAATGTTCAACAAGCTGTGAGAAAGGATGTGGGAGGAAACCAGAGTACCCAGAGAAAACCCACGCAAGCCCGGGGAGAACATGCAAACTCCACACATTAAAAACCAACCTACCAATTGAAATATATATATATATATATATATATATATATATATATATATATATATATATATATATATATATATATATATATATATATAGGTAAGTATCTATATACCTGTGTTTGAGTTTCTTTGGACACACATGTCAGTATTTGGCAGACACAACTAATGACCCCCCAATTACTAACTCATTATAGGGTGCCGCCATGTGGCATTTTCACTAACCCTTTTATTTTTTTCTTTCTGAAAAGACGATGGCTTCCGATTGCGAGCATGTTAAAAAGGTCATTCGTCCAAATAAAGGCCAACAATGCCAAAGAATTTCCCCATACGTAAACACTCAACAACGCATGGGGCTTTCGGCACACATGGAGATCAGCTTGACGTAATACAAGCTTTGGCCTTTAATTAAATAGCACGCAATCGATTTTGCGTTTTTTTTTTCTTTTCAAAAAAGGTTAGCAAGAGTAACTTCTGTTCATTGCGGCAAAAAGTCCAATTATTTCCATGTATTTAATACTTTAATTAGTGGGAAATATTGTGCGTGGTTTTAGTTTTGTTTAGCTGTTTCGTGACAACAACAATATAATTTTGTAGATTGCTGCTTCTATTGCCATTTCTGATGATTTAATAGGTCTCTGGTGCCATGCATTAATGTAAATTAATAAAGAGGAAAAAATCACGTGAAAAACCTAAGAAATTGTCATGACTAGAATTACAATTTATTTGAAGTGGAAGGGTTGGCATTTGTTCATTTGCTGCAATCACTTCCAGTTCAAAAAGATGTAAAAATGTGACAAAACCATTGAAATTCATAGCAGAAGGATGACTGGACGCCATAATGCTTGTTCTTTTATCATCGTCAATGACTTCTAAAGAGTTAGCTCATTTACATTTTTCTTGTTTACGAAGTTCAACTTGCAAAACTCGCATTCATTTCCATCCTAAGTCATAATAGCATGCCCCAGTTTGAGGTACAAATAGGTAAATGAGCCATGAGATACATTTATGAAAAATAAAAAATAAAAACAACTGCAGGTGCTGGTTATGACCATAGATAATCATCGAGTTGCTTGCGTGAAATATGTAACATCGGTAATGGGAGGCCATGGTGAAGTCAATGATGTGGTAATAAATACATTTATTTGTGGAATGGCTTTCAAAATAAGCAGGTGATGAGGTATAAAACTATTTGTATATATCTCTAATGGATTCTGCAATGCAGAAAAATAGGAAAGTTGGATATTTTGGAAAATGGAGCCAACAGATGAGATCAAGGAAAGGAATGAGAGCAATGTCTTTGTAAAGTTCACTTCTAGACTATTATGTTGTAATATTTACTATTGTATATTATTCATTCATATATATGTGGCAGTGTGATTGTGGTTGTCCCTTTCAAATGATTGAAAATTATTTTCTTAACTATAAAAATGTGTCCTTGTATTCTTTAAAAATGCCCCTCGGTCAGTCCACTCTTGAGCTCTCCTGTGAATTGTTTTTCTCCAGTGGTTCTGTCTCAAATTTGTCTCCCCCTCTGCTTCCTTAATGCCCATCCTCTCGTGCTCTTCTCGCTCCACTGGACTCCTCTACTTCCCTCTTTAGCTCTCAGCTCTTCATTTCCTGGAGCTACCACAGCCAATCTGGCACCTCCGCATTTAGTAACTGGTGTGTCCTCTTCTTCAACATTTGTCCCTGTGCTAGGCTATAGTTGTCCAAAACACATTGCATTATTAGGAGCTTATTTTGACTGTTGTTGCTAATTTTCCTATTATTTTTAATGTAGAATGTTGTGTAATGGAGGATAAATAGTACAGAAAATGAATGAATGTTATAAAACTAATACTCTAGTGCAACTTATATATTTTCTTTCCTTTCATTGGGCATTCTTTGGCTAGTATGACTGATACTTACTTAGATATGAACATATCATATATATATATATATATATATATATATATATATATGTATATATATATATATATATATATATATATATATATATATATATATATATATATATGTATATATATATATATATATATATATATATATATATATATGTATATATATATATATATATATATATATATATTTTTTTTTTTCTTTTTCAAAAAAGATATACAGTATTTTTGAGACTAAGTTGAACTAGCCAAAAAATGCACAAAGAAAAGGGGAAAAAAAAATATATATATATATATATATATATATATACATATACATATACCTATACATATATATATACAATGGAAGGGGGGAAAAATGAAAAATTATATATATAAATATATATATATAATTAATTAATATATATATATATATATATATAATGTATATGTATAAATATATATATAATTTATAAATATAAATATATATACATGATTTATATATATAAATATATATATATATATATATATATATATATATATATATATAATTTTTCATTTTTCCCCCCTTTCATTGTGCATTTTTTGGCTAGTGCAACTTATAGTCTCAAAATACGATTTATGTATATATATTTTTATTTTGGGTTGGTTTTTTTTTTGTCTGGTGCTTGGAGCGTCCTTGGAGCCACCATCGCGCCGGCGCTGGAGAATTAATGTGATGTTTAGATATGAACATATCGTCCATCATCGTGAACTATTTCGAGGCTGCGGTAGAGCTTTCTGTTTCCCGCCGTTGTGGGTGGGTCCCTTTTAGTCACTCAAAAGACAAATGATGTTATAAATTTAAAGATGCCATCAAATGTTTTGTCATTGGAAAATAAGTTGCACCTTGCCGTGTTGTATTTTGTATGCGGAGGAATCTTCCAACCTGGACTGCTTTAACTCTTCCAGCACATTTTTTTTTTTTCCCATTTTGTTGTGAATTTAAATGTGTTTGTCACTAGTGGGATGTCATGTTTATTCATTATTCAACGGAGTACTGGCACAAAATAAACTAAATACAATTTGTTTGTTTGCTGCCAACCAACTTGGTTCAAATGACTTGGACGTCTGTTAACGTTAATGATAGCCAAAGTGTTCAGAGACTTAAAAATAAAAAATAGATGGATATTAATTGAGCAAAAATAAATAAAGATTTGCGAACATTCCCAGATCACTTTGTTTTTTTTATTTTCCGTCACTTCCTATTGATTTTGATGCATTCCGGCGTCAATTCCTATTGATTTTGATGCATTCCGGCGTCACTTCATGTTTATTTTAATGTGGTATTTCTAGGTCACTCCTTGTGGATTTTGTGGTCATTCCCATATTAGTATTGGTACAAGTTTTGGTATTAATTTATAGCATTTACACCTCTCATTTTATTTACACTTACACTGTGTTAATTTTAGTGCATTATGGGTTAATTCCTGTTCTTTTTGAATCACTTTCTGATGATATTGGAGGATTTATTCATCATTCCATGTTGTTTTTTGATTACTAAGATTGTTTTTAAATTTTATTTCATTAGAATACCATATAATTCATTGACTTACATTGACCAATTTTCCAATATATTTTGTTTGGACGTCATGGAAGGCAGTAAATTAAACGATTGTTCCCCACAGGATGAATTCCTGAAATTGAACAGAAAAACTGATCAGAGATTCTGTCAAGCTCTCATCCAGTTTCACACATACATCTGAAAATATTTCACCCGTCATCGTCTAAATCAGTGTAGTAAAGCCACTGAATATAGCATAATCCAAGACGCCAATTAACACATGTTTCATTCACGAGACAATAACCACACTGAATGTTAGGGTAGCGTGTAAATTGAATCTGCAGGCACTCAAAAGAAAGCCGATGCAGAAAAGGGAGCAGGGACTGTGACAGCTTAAATAAGCCGCTCAATTGTTTAGTGGCAAAATGCAAGCGCAGCACAAAGCGCCACCTGAATGGCGAGGGCAATAACACAACAAACAAAAATGCTCACGCTCATGTTTTTTTTCCCCTTCAAAGCCTTTTATCAAGTCGGAGCAACGTTACGTTGAATGTATTATTCACATTTGGGTTTGCTGCAAAGTTTGTCTTTATGTTTTTGTTTTGTTTTTTGGAGCTAGACGGATCTCATTGGTTTTCCAATTCGACGATTTGAGCAGGAGATGGACGTGTTCGTCCAATTTAATTCTGAAGTGTCTTCTGTTTTATTTGAATATCTGAGCTAACTTCACTCCGGAAAACTCCCTTCTTGGGTCCGTCATCATTTATGTTTGCTAAGGCATTGAAAAGTCTACTTTTGTAAATCTTGGCAAGACAGTACCTGACCAGTGATGTTTTTGACACTGTTCAGGTTTTACCACACATTCAATTGCTTTCATTCTTCCTTTTTTTTGTTTTCTATAGCCACCTTTTATTTCCGTGGGAGCATGGCGTCATTCCACCGACATTAGTTGAGCCCATGGGGATTCCATCTGTCCCCTATTCTCAAGGGCCTATGCCTCATAATGATGGCGAGCCCTCGTTGCAAACTGTTTTCGTGCCATTAAATCTCAATGCTCCTACTCTTAATTGTGATACTTGACATCTCGTTAATATCAATTACGACTGAAGAATATGTGGGAGGGTTGGCAGCAAATGAATACAGTTCAAATGGATTGGCTCTGTACTTGTTTTTTCCCATTTTGCACATTTCTTTATTTTTTTATTGTTTTTATCTTTGGTTTTTCTGTTTTTTTTGTGGGGGTTTTGTGCAAATACCACCTACAAAAAAAGTGCAACACTAAAGAGTAGATAACTTTGAAATAGAAAACAGTGAATAAAAAGATGAAAAATAGAATTTTTAAAGAGTAACTGTGACAAAATGAGGGACCAACCCACAAAAAACTGCAAAAAAAGAAACAACTAAAATTATGCATGGTTTGTGGTTCTTCAGGGCTTTGGTTTTTTGGGGGATTTTTCAGTGTTCTGCTTTATTTGTGCATTTGCTTTTCAATTAATCACGGTTTTGAATTGCTGTTTTGGATTTGGCTGAAAATCAGCACGAAAAAAAACAAAAAAAATAAATGTGTAATTATGGAAAATAAAAAGAAATATGCAAATGTCAAAAAACACACATCCAGTTAAAAACAAAAACTGTAAACTATGAAAATGGGCACAAATGTGAAAAAAAACAAACAAATATCTGTTCTCACATTTCCTCTTTTTGTTACATTTTTCCATTTATTGCAGTAGTCCCCTTGTTTCCTTTTTTTCCGTTTAAATAATTCAGGCATCTATCCATATCAATGACAGTACATGAATCAATCATATCATACAATATCTTTAATTGTCTATAAAAGACAATGGCAGTCATAATTGAAAGAACATTGAGCATTAATTTGGTTATAGTGTAGCAGATGGTAAATTTGCTGCTCCAAACGGCCCATATGCGAAGAGCATGTCACGTTTGGTTCCTGCAGTATTTGTGTGCAGGTAAAAGCGCCCACAGCGAGAACCACCTGTTCTCTTTTGTCCCACTAAATCCCAACTCACACTAGGTGGTAAATTCCCCGTGGAGCTGAGACGGTCAGCCACACTGGTCGTATTTTTCCAGTCTGTGTGACAGTGAGGCATGGAGGTCATTACCTGCGCAAGCTTTAGTCGCGCAAAAGTAAACCCATAGGAGGTTTCAAGTGGATGGACGGTGCTTGGAAACCTTAGTCCATGACATTCCTAAGAGGTTATATGTCTTTACCACTTGAGATTTGTCTTCATTATGCTTTCAGACCATGTATTGTTATCTCGAATATCCTATTAGAACTATAAGTATTCAGGAAAGGTTTTGTTTTAGCAGTCAGTTGTTCATTCATTCATTTTCTGTTTTAATGAATGATTAAAACAACAAATGAAAGGTCTAAAAATACCCCCAATTCAACCCCTCTCTTTTCTAGTTCTGATCTAACTCATCCATATTAAAAATACTAATAAATTACAGTGCAATTAAGATATTTGTTTTCTTCAATGAAAATAACTACACTTTCCATGCAGCCTTTCCATTCCACTTGACGATTAGACATTTCTAGTGAACATTTTGGCACAATCAGAGCTTTTATTTCCAACAATTGGACTCGCAAAGAAGTCAAAAGATACAAAAATCACTGCTTCTCAAGTACCAAACGCATTTGCCGTTACCTTGAATCCGTCTATTTTTTATTTTTTGGGGTGCCACAAATCCTGACGATGTGACACGCTATTCAAGTCAGCTATGTGACTCGCCACACTAAAAAAAAGGGGGACAAAGCTTTAAGAAGCTTGCACGCCAGAACTATTGTACTTCCACATTATCTTTTTTAGTAAATTTAATTTGTGACTGGTCACGGGGTACACGGTCAATTGGTCGCCGGTCTTTTGGTCGCCGATCTTTTGGTCGCCCGGAAGGTAAGTGATAATTACCATTTAGATCGTTGCTCAAATTCCCTAAACCTATCCCAGCTGACTTCGGGCACCAGGCGTTGAACACCCTGAATTGGTGGCTAGCCAATCGCAGAGCAAGAGGAGACAGACAACCATTGACGCTCACACTCATATCTAGAGGCAACTAGCCTACATGCATGTTTTGGGGATGTGGGAGGAAACCAGATTATGTGGAGAAAACCCACGCAAGCCCAGGAAGAACATGCCAACTGCACACAGTGAGGACCGACCTGGAATCGAACCCTCGACCCCAGAACTGTGAGGCCAACGCGCTAACACCTTGGCCGCCGAAATTTTATTATTGTGAGTCAGGAATTACTTTGTTTCGTCTTGGATGCCATCCACAAAAATGAGTAAGGCAGCTGCATCCTCAGGGTTAATGTGGAGCAATCAGTGGCAAAACAAACAGTGTAGCTGTTTTCATGTGTCTTGCTATTATTGTTGTTTAGTTGGGGGACATTATATGACTTATGAAAGCACCTGACGGATCGAAAACTCCTTTCTCCGAGCCACCCACGCACGCCTATTCCATAATTTATGTCACACACTTGACGACAGAGATGGGCACGATATGTAGAGTACAAACATAATTTCTACTCCTGTCAGTATCTTCTCTTAAGAGTGAGCCATAAAATTTAGCTTACACTGCTTGCACATCACCATCCAAATATCCCACCTACAGCTACTGCTTTAAAAAGCTCATTTATTTTCCACAGCCATCCGCGAGCCCTCCACAGTGAACCCTGTCAACCGAATGAATCATTTTTGTGTGTGCGGGTTTCTCTTAGGTTACCCTCTGTAATGTTCAAATTCTCAAGTTAACGTATATATACGTATGTATATGAAGCGTGCATTGACATTTAAACCAATGTGAAGAGGGATTTGGATATATTGTCTATTCTGAGACAGTCTGTGATTATAATAGCTCTAAATTCATAATGCATAAGGTTACATTGAAAATGAATTCACGAGTTGTATGTCAGGGGTTGAACCGTTTCTTTGCAATAAAATTGGACTTAAAAAAACACATCGTTGACCTTCACAACATGGAGAAAACAAAACATTAACATTTATTGCCGTCATTAATACTAGCATAAAAACTTAAAAATTATAGTGACTTTAGTTACTTATACAGAATGCAATTCTCTTTGATCATGTGACTCTTCATCCTTCTGTAAATTCAAATTTGTTTATAACTACTAGTATATGTTTAATCCAACTAAACTGGAAGGGCTTGCAAAGCACAGTTGTAGTATATTGCAGAGGATTTATTTAAGTCTGGTTATGTAATGAACCGTGCAGTTTTGTTGAAGTAATCGAAAAGCTTCAAGGTCCTGTAGTATCTCCCTATTGTGTGGCTTTTCAAACAACAATGGTCCCTTTCTCATAAATCTGGCATAAGTGAACATCTGTTGAGCAATATTGAAGAATGAGAATTTACTCTCAGGAGTCTTTTTGGGGGAGCTAATGTGCCTATGCCTTCACTGTTGTTAGAAGAATGCCAAAATGCTTACCTTGTTAACCTAAGTGTGTAGTTGCCAGACTGAGGTGAAACTAGACTATGCTTTTATTCTTGTAGCAAGTTATTATTTCTACTCCTATTCTCTAATGTTAGGCTGATCTTAACTGAGCTGAAAGATGAAGATGCAAAAAAACATATTTGAAGGACTGCTGTTAAGGATTGTCTAATTTATTGACTGTAATGTTGTTTTATTGACAGTTACTCTCCATTTTTTTGGTAGGATAGTTCAGTAGTAACTTCAAACTAGAAAATGCTATTCCTGGAGCAAACGTGTGGGGTTGAGTTGCTCTTCCTGCAAATTTTAGATGACCTAATTTGGGACATTTTTGGGCACTTCCTTGAACAAATGTTCATTCGCTCCTTCCAGTCCAAATGAATTGAACGTCTAGCTCTGTTAATGGCACTGAAAAATGAACATTTACAGCATTCATTCCGGTTTGAATGAATTAAATGTCTGTTCTTGTCAATTGCAGGCAGGACTTATTTAGTTTGGGTCACTTTTTAATTGTAGGTTATTCACAGGTCAATCGATACCAGTTTAACGTAGGGGCAATTCGAGGAAGTTTTTGTGGAAAAGGGTTTTGTCTATATTGATATAAATTCTTTTGAACAAAACCATTTTGCTTTGAGTTTTTCAGTATTTTTAAAACAATATAATTGTCTATAATATTTCTTCATTAACAGAAAAATGCACATACACGACCTTTAATTTGGATGACATGAAATGAATTAAACTTCTATTAAATTTTTATGCATTTAACATCTGACCGGCATTGGATGAAGCGTTCACAACATTAATGAACAAATCAACATTTGTGTCCATAATTCAATTTATAGCCAACTGTTCTTCTGTCTTGCAGACGTTAGGCCCCGATTATGCTTAATTACGTATTTAAATGAGTTGCAACGAGACAGTGCACACGTTAATTCTAAGCAGACCTGCTCAATAATTTGTGCTCCTTTCAAAGGGACAAGTAAGGCCCTGATTCTGACGACATTAGAACTGCTGAATTTTCCACACTTGAACACACACCGCTACCCAAGAGTTCAGTGTCAGCTTAATTAAAATGCATGACTACCCACGCAGTTGTACCTTGTGTATGCGCAAATTAGCATGAATGATTTCGCTCTGCATTGTCCTCATTAAAGACCTTACATGACTGTATTGTTAACTCAATCCTACTAGTACTTGAAGTTCATACTTGTAGAATGTTCCAGCTGGTTCTGCCATTCAGAAAGAGGTACAATTTAAAATTATTTGATGATTCTAGTATTACACCGATACCATTTTTGAGGTCCTGATACCGATTACGATTCCTGGCTGTGGGGTATCGGCCAAGACTCTACCTTTTTTTCAGATTTAAAAAAAAAAACATTTCTACCGTGACCGGACGATTCGCCGAAAGACGTTTTGCCGACGGACGTTTGGCTGACGGACAGTTTGCGGAACGGACGCTTCGCCGAAGCGCTCGCCCCGCCCCCGGATCGTGTGTGTACATGTTTTTCAACCTCGGCCCGCGGGCCATATACGGCCCGTTACAGATAACAGTCATTTAGGAATAACAAGGGCATGTACTGCCCCCCCCGCTGGACATATTTCTAAATACAAGTACGTACTACAATGTACTGCCAATTTTTGATATGTTTTATTTTATCCTTGCATTTAAAGTAGTAGCTTTCTATGGTTGTCCATCTCCTTGTGTCTAAAATGGTCATCATATCAGGGTGTCCCCTGCCATGTACCCATCGTTACCATCACCCCCCGCAACCCTTGTGAGGATGAGTGGTATGGAAAATAAATGAATGAACTAAATTTCTGAATCCTCATTTAAACGGCTGTTATTGATGGTGCTAAACGTCCAATGCTTTTGAGGTGGGAGAGTTGGCAGTGAATAAACTAACGTTCATGTTTTGAAGGCAGTGTGCATTGATGACGGCCATCTTGGGAAGAGCGACCAGTCACTGTTTTTTAGTACACTCCGATACCAATGATGTCATTATAGTGCCCTATAGGTACCGATACTAGTATACGTACTATTGCAATACTAAACCAGTTCTAGTGTTTAAAACAATGTTTAAAACTGGGGGTTTTAAAGGAGTCCAAATTTGCAAGTGCGTTTGATTAAGGAGAACTTTAGCTTTTTTGGTGCTAATTCAGATTTAAATACAGATCTGAGCTCCATCCGATACAGCTCATCAGTCACTTTTTATTAATCACAGCGGGAACATTTTCCTCTCTATTGGACTTCATGCTAGAAAGACGGCCAACTGGGGACAGAGTCGCCTCTTTCTGGAAGGCCAATTTGTCTTTGGAGAATTTCATTTGCATTTGCCGTTACGTTAGAAGAAGTTTTAATCGCATCCTGACAATTGAGATGGAGTGCTCCTTTGCTGTTGAATGCAAAAAGTAAAAATATTTTTTTTGAAGGACAGACGTTTTGACAAGTTTTGTTCTCATTTTTCTACGGTATCATCCGTAAATTGCAAGTGTCTTTTTAAAGACATAGACACAAATAATTTGGAACTTGCTAACCTAGAAGAGAATATTACTCAGATTTTAGATGATGCCTTTACTGTATTATTATTATTATTTTAAATAGGCCATCCTGTCTTTTTGTACTACTGTGGTAACATCTTAACTTGCAGTGCCATCTATATGCATGAATTAGTTTATCACAAGTAAATATCTACTTCAATTGAACTGAAAGTTAGGCAGCAAAATTGATATTTGTTCATCTACTTACTGCCATATTTACTTCAAATTGCTAACTTCAAAAATATTGGACATCCTGTGCCATCAATGGCAGCCAATCAGTTAAGATAATATGATTTTATTCTTAGATTAGAGGATTGTATTATAATTAGATTCTCCTCAGTTATAATGTTTCCATATTTTTAAATCTCATCTGACATTGTATTACATTAGTTTGTATAATAATTCACTTCCCTGATTTGAGATGATACGTGTGGAGAATGATGGGCAATTGAGAAGATAGCCTTGGGACCTTTACTCATTGCATCATAAATTTAAACTTTTATCAACCAGTGTGTGGTCAACTTTTCATGGATGAGTGGCAGGAGTGGTTGATATCAATCCATAAAAGCACTTTCCTTTGTGGATTTTTTAAAAAAATAGACAGTCTAAATAAGTTATTGGTTTTATCGCTCAATAAATATCTTTAAAAAATAAAATAAATGAAACACAGAGAGACAAACTATGCATTGCAGGAGTATGGGATGAAACTATTTTTTTTTTAAATAAACATCAAATTAGAACACAAAGAGAGTCAAAAAATGCATTGCGGGATTATGGGATGAAATGATTTTTTAAAAAAGGATAGATAGAGAGACACAAAAAAGCATTTTGTGATTATGTGATGATTTTTTTTAAACAAGACTTATTCCACTTAATGCGTGCGTTTAAACGCAATTGCGTGCGTAAAAACGACAGTTTAGCGGACAAGAATAAGGCTGAAATGTGAAAAAAATATTCCGCGTTGACCTGAATGATGTTATACTTTTTTAATCTCCCCAGCAACGACAAAAAAATGAAGTTACTATTAGTATGAGTATGTCCTCAGAAACTCAAAGGGTTAAAAAATATTAACACTTTATGCCAAAAATACCTAGTTTATGAAGTGCATTCATTATTGGAATGATTGACATTTCGGTTAACAGATACTGTGATAACTGTGGTGTCAAATTCAAAAGGGGGTGCAGGTTTGGGGTGAAATACATTCCTGCAAACCAGTCCTGTGATTAGTATGTTGTCAAATTCATGAGGAAATGATTGACATCCGGGCAAACCAACTTGGTGATTAATTTGGCGTTGCCAGAGTTACCTCGCAACATATCACCATCAACCAATTGAAACATCCCTTTTCCCGATTATATTTTTGTAATAATGTTTTGTTAACTAACTGAGCAAACAAAGTGAATCTTGTATTTTTTGTGTGTGTTGCATATTTAGGTTAAATAGAGTGTATAAGTATAATTGTTCGGCAAAGTGGAGAATGTGGACTACAGTACTCAATGTCCAGAGCGAAAACAATAACAATTCAAAAAATGAAAAAAATAAATAACTCAATGCTTGATTTTAATATAAAGTTTAAAAAATATATCTCTGGTAAGGAAGCATCTATTACTTTATAGAGAAAAAAAACCTGCAAAGACAGACGCTTCCGCCTGAGCCGAATTCATTTAGTTGCATGTCCGGTTATTAGAAATGTGTCTTCGGGCCTGTGTGATTTATAGTCAGATGGTGAGCCGAGAAAATGGTAAATGCACCGATGTGTGTTGTGCCAGCTAAGGCGCCACCTGCTCACCAGCATGTCCACAAGGAATCGCCACAATCTATTACAAGCTCTCTCTGGAGCACAGCTTGCTATGTCGCTGCATACCCAGTGGCTAACTTGGAAGATGGCCCACTAATTGCAAAAACATCCTCGATACTCAAACGGCAAAATCCTGACACGTAATGTTGCTCTTTTATACGGCAGCTCAATTCACTCTACTTTTATACATAAAGATAACACTGTGAAGGTTCATTTAAAGAGCTGACTCGACATCAAGACCCATTTCCTGCAGAGCAACTGATACTGTGATTACAGGATTTTTTTTTTGCTATTGCTCAACTGTTCCCCCGTTTTTTGTTAAACCAAACACTATGTCAAATATATCCTTCCTTAAGGGATACAAAGGAAAAAGATTAACCTCTTATTTTAATTGCGGACAGCAAATATTAAAACCCACTTCATTTTCCTTTTGTTTTAACTAAGTGTCTGCCTTTGACAGTAATCAAAGTCCAATCCATTTCAATTGGGAAGCCTGGCCCAACCCTCACCAGTGCACATTGCAAAAATGTGTTTTTTGTACAGGCATGCACAATAAAAACGTAAATGATGTAAAAGAAATCTAAAGCTGGCACACAATGCATTCATTCATTTATGTTCAATACTGCTGATCCTGGTCAGACTTACGGGGCGCTGGAGCCGATCCTAGCGGACTATGGGCAAAAGGTAAACTACATCCTGAAGTTTCGCATGTCAAACCGGTCCTCAAAGTGATTTTCAGAGGATACCTTTTGCAAGTGGTTGGAGTCAAGTGTTATTTGTTCTAGAATACACCTCATTGGTTAAACTGTCGGCACTGGATTGGTTGGAGCAAAGACAAGGACCCACTGTGGCCCTCTGCATCATTGGTTTGACACCATTGCGCCAAACTGATCGCTAGTCATTCATAGGACACACACAAAGACATAAACCTATTTGCACCCACAAACACACGAACACTGACTGGGAATCAGTCCCACACTGCGCGCTCCAAAGTCAGGCAAATGAACCACTACAGCATCAGATGCCCTGCACAATAATATCAAACATTTTAATAGCCAGTACCAACTAAAACATTTACAAACTTCAAATTACACACCAAGTTTCACTTTTCACAAAATATAGGGATTCAATGCTAGCACCAATTGCATTTGCCATGACAGATGGGGTAGAGCCCCCCACAAGGGAGTTGCTTTGGTGGTGTCATTTCAAATAACCCTCTCTTGTTGTTTCTGTGTAGTTCACACATATTGGTAACCTCCTTTTTTGAACAGGTCCCTATGCAACTGCCTGGTTTGCCTATCTGCCTGCCCTGCTTTTTTTCTAAAGTTAACTCATTACCTTCCATTGAGAGAAATAGATGTCCAATCCATTCGAAAAGGCACAAACAAACAAGAGTTCAAATGTGAAACGATTATCCGCTTTAATGGTGTATGATTTCCTCCTTTTTCTTTGTCATCTTAAGCCTGTTGTTACTGCAATGTGTTCAGATTAAAAGCGGGGCACCACAGGAGGCTCAGACATTTAGTTTTCTTTCTCTGGTTATTGTTTGAGTCCCAGGAAGCACTTTAACCTATCAATCAAAACATTGTTTTTATTCACCTGCACCAACTCAAAATAGGAAAAAAAGAAAAGAAAACAAAGTATACGATTATCCTCTTTAATGGTGTATGATTTCCTCCTTTTTCTTTGTCATCTTAAGCCTGTTGCTATTGCAATGTGTTCAAATTAAAAGCAGGGGCACCACAGGAGGCTCAGACATTTACTTTTGTTTCTCTGGTTATTGTTTGATTCCCAGGAAAGCACTTTAACCTATCAATCAAAACATTGTTTTAATTCACCTGCACCAACTCAAAATAGGAAAAAAGAAAACAAAACAAACAAAAAAATAAATAAATAACCATAGATATGTCCCAGCCAACAGAAAATTACAATGGAATACATTCCAGAAGCCAACTGTTTTTCTTCCATGCTGAGTTTTTGACCATTATTCTGCCAATTTCAAAGCCGCTTCTACTTCAAATAACTATTCAGAAAGAAATGCTTGTTAATGCCAAATATTCTGAACACTAGACATCAATTCTACCTAACATTAGATGGAGGCTTTTTTGAAATATTCTGTTTTGACAGCAGGTTGCTTTTAACTCTTTGAGTGCCAATGAGATAACAGACCTCCCATTGTATGGATCTTTTCATCCCTCTGCTAGGAATTAAAATGAGTTTGTCACTAGTAAGGCTGGCAGTAAATGAACACTCATTTGTTAGCTGCCAACCCTTCCGGCCCATGGATTGAAAATTTGATACCGTCAATGAGTTGAAATATTTTCATATAAGCATAGGACCCAGAAGATCGTCGGCTGCTCTCTGCCCTCACTGGAAGACATTGCCAGCCCTCGTTACCTCAGCAGAGCCGGGAACATTGTCGGGGACCCATACCACCCGGGTCACAAACTGTTCCAGCTGCTGCCCTGTGGCAGACGCTATAGGTCTCACAAAGTACAGCCAAATAGGCTTAAGGACAATTCTTTCCCACATCCATCAGGACTCTAAACTTGCGGTAACACGACACACAATGTAATAACTTCGGGGTGAGGTAATATGAAAAGACGTTGGGCGGTGATCTGCCTCCTACTGGCTGACTGAAGGTAAGTGAAAGACAGTGAGAGGTAAGTGATCCGCTTGGGGGGTGATGCGAGGTATCCATAACGGCAGAATGCCAAATTACGGGTCTGAAATTATCACTTATTTGGGTCTTTTGCCGAGAAAATGCACCTTTTGGAGAAGCACTACCAATTTCGTCATATGCAGTTTCTGACAATTAGGCTTTTGTTGATTGTTGAGTCAATGATGACGACAAAGCCTATGTCCGATTATTATTATTATTAAATACCGCCTACTTTTTATATGACAAAACATCTTTTAGTGGCAAAAAAATATATTTTCTTGAAAGGTTTTTGGAGCATATGTATTTTATTGAAAACAACAGGCCTGTTTCCAAATGCAATGTATACAAATGCAAGTGACAGGAAGCGGGTTTTGATGGCAGATGGTGATGCGACATTTCCACATCACACAAGTATTTTATCATAAATAATATGTTTGGGATTTCATTTTCCAAAGTCTCTGTAAATTTGGTTAACAAATATAATTGAATTAAATAATTTGAGCAAATAAGGAGGAGGAAAGTCAAAAGAACAAGCCTGTGGGTGTAATCTGACGCTTCTGTTCCACTCTTTTGACTACATTTCATATTCATAAAATGAAGATAACATTTTTTGCATGCCTTGCCCCAATTTATTGCCAGATAAATGTTTCACTTTAAATGCTAGATTTAATGACTTGACTCTAACACCAATGTGAATCATGTGAATGTACTGTTTAACAGCCCATTTCAGATTTGAATAGATGGAAGGTTAATCAAGTATTGTTTATATATATAAAAAAATTGTGAAACCAGCACAGAGCACATATTGACAAACAAATAGTTACACCTAGCGTCGAATTACTCTTCAGTTGACCTAACATTCATGTTTTATAAATGTGGAAAGAAGCCAGAATAACTGGAGAAACCTTCCAAGCACATACGGTAGCTGACAATGACGCAGAACTACATCTCATCCATTTCAGATTATTTTAAATACCAGTGTCTTGCGTTACGAGTGAAGTCACAGAAATAATTAAAGGGTGCATATCCTTTCTGCATGCCTTCACTGTCACGGCGGCGTATACACGGCACACGGTATCTTTTTCATGACACATTCAATTAACTTGCTTCCGATTCACAGGACGCCAATAGAAAGAAATCTCTTTGAAAGACTAACAGGAAAAATAAATAAATAAAGAAATAAATAAAAATACTAGAAAGCAGGTTATCAATATCCCAGAGGTACCTTCCAAGAATGACTTTTTATTATTATTATTTTTTAATAAAAGGTAGTGCGGTTGCCTCATCCTTTTGATGTGTGTTGTACAGCCTGTAATTGATTCCCCTCACTCCCATCATGCTTTTGCCTGCAATTTGCTTCGCAATATGCCGCCATGAACTTTGGGAACCCTGTAGCATAATAGGAAAGCTCAGCAGCCCTTCAAGTAAAAATGTATCTATATTTTCTTTCCTTTTTTATGCTTCTAGCAGCAGGAGATGGAAGGAATGAAAAGAATTATTTGTAAAGTTAGCATGAGTGACTATTGTGACTTGCCGATAAAAGTTCTTCATGTTAACTCAGTGGGGAGCAGTGACGGCAATAGACGTCCAATAGATTTGCCTGCCCGCCAAGTGCAAATGGATTCAATGTCGAATAGATATAACATAATGGACAAATTGTAGCCTATTAAAGTTTTACAAATCATTGCCTAATATAAAACACACTGTAAATTAAATTCAGAGACTTTCTAATTACTTTTCACATCCTTGGCCCTAATTCATATACAGTGGTACCTCGACATACGAGCACCCCGACATACGAGCAATTCGAGATACGGGTAAAATTTCGAGTAAATAATTATCTCTAGATATGAGACAAATTTCAAGATATGAGAAAGCCAGGTGGGCAAGACATGAGAGGCTGTTTATGATTGTAGCGCACTGTCTTTTTAGCCGCATCTCTTTCGTGTATAACAGATATCTACGAGCACTGGGCGGAGCGTTGCATTTTTTCAGTGTTTTTTTCCCGTCATTCAGTGCGAATATACAGGGAGTATATATTACTTCTCGTTGGCAAGTGGTCGTGCGTTATCCTATTGTGAGGACATTTGTGTGCATCATTTTCGGAATATTTCGAAGGGAATACAAAAGCAAACAGCCCATCGATAGTGAAAGTCAGGGTGGAGGCGGGGCAAATAGCCAACCCGGGAGAAGAAAGGTATCAAACTTTAATACAAAATTAGAATTAAGTTTAGTGTAAGGTTAGATCAAATTTATTTTTGAGTGTGTCTGCATCGTAATCCAAGTTCATTTAAATTTGTTTATGTTATGAAACGAGCATGTTGCCCTGCAAAAAACGCCCTCCCCTCTCCGCCCCCCTCTTTCTGTCCGTTTCTCTCCCCCCCTTCGGAATCCGTATAATTTTAGTACTATTAAACACATTTTAGTTACGAGAATATCGACATACGAGCTCAGTCCCGGAAAAAAAATTAAGCTCGTATCTCGAGTTACCACTGTATGTACTTTATTTTTAATGCCACATCATGCATTCATCTAGCTCTGCTGTTAACTATATTAAAATGTATCTTTGCCACATGACACAGTTTGCGGAACTGTTTGCCGTCTTTATATCACAATCTAAAACGAGCAGCTGCATTGCATACAGCCATTATTTTGGTTAAGATCTATATGCAGGTTTTCAAAACATTTGTAATGTCCTGGTTACATCTGTGTGTATGTGGAGGGTAATACATAAAGAACCACTATATTGACTGGTTGCATAATGATGATACAGTTACATTGTGGGAGGTGCTGGAGGTCGGAGCATTAGGGTGGATAGAATTCTATTTTTTGGCGAGAAGGTGGTTTAGCCGTGCTATTTCGCGTGGAAAATGTGTGGAAAAGAACAATGAAGTTGAGCTGCAAAGGTGCTGAATGTAGAGGACTGAAAACACATTTTTCACGCAAAATAGCACCGCTGACCTCAATATACAATGGTTTCAATTTTATTGCTAAAACACCAACCCCCAGCAACTGCCAAAATGGAACACATAACAGTCTTTTCATGTCACGATGCTACCAGTCAATAGCCACAGAAGAAAAAAAACCTTTAATTATGTTCATGTTACTTGACCATGCTCAATAAACGGATCATTCACTCATTAAGAAGTTATCTTTGTGGCTCTATTTTTTATTCTTTTTGTATTTGATGATTGAAAACACTGTGGCTTTCGGTTTAAATTTTCACTTCTAGTTGTAAAGCCCTACTGTAGAAAATTTTGATATCCAGGTACAACAGGACACATGATAATTCGAAAAATTAAGATCCGGACCTCCAATGTTTCTGTTTCTTCACATTGAAAAATTAAGAAAGGATTGTATCAAGATAGTAAGAAAGAAGTATCTTGATGCAGTCATTGTTTATGTCATTCTGGCATTCACTAAAATGTGTTAACTTCATTTTAAAAATGCAAATCATGAGTAATAAAAGCAAGGAGCAGGCGTTGTAGTTTTTTTCTTCTTGTTTTGATATGAGGGCTTCCTCTCTGCCAGCAAGCAGGGAAGAGGATTAGCCATAAATTCTTATTCCAGCAGAAAAAAAAAATCAAATTTTTACCGCATATCACCCAAATTTTTATCATAAGGTGGAAAGCAAAGTAGAGTATGCCAGGTATGATTAAAATAATTCAATTAGACTTAGACTTTAATCCTCATTTAGAGTTGCATCAAAATAAAATTATGATGCAATGGCTCGGTGCACATATACAAAATAAGCATTGAACAAGGGGAGGTGGTACTTTTTGGTGAGAAAATTGACATAAATAGTCAGTACAATTATTTTCAGATTTTTAGTACTGAAACTTTTGGGTAATTGAAACATTCAAGTGTGATGCCAAATCTGCTTTGCTGCTTCAAAACACATTTTAGTAGCTTCTCTCTATCATGTTTTTAATTTTTTATTGTCAGAAATGCTTGTTCTATTTTTTCTATTTATATAATTTATGGGTCTGTTTCTATTTTTCTTTCTACTTGCTTGCCAACCGGTTAGCGGCTAACCTCTATATATATGTATACTATATATATCAGCACCTCTCCCTGACAACAAGGGACTTTCACTGAAGTGGTTGACTTTGAATACCATGGAGGTGAAAGCAATGAATAAGAGCCAAGATAAGAGAATACAATTGAATGACAAGTAGAATCAGCAGGACTAAAGAGGAGGACATTAGTTGAGAATTCCGAGGATACAGTATTTAACTAGTGCCTGTCCAATTATGTGGCTCTTTTCATCCTTCTGCTCTAAATTTAAAGGAGTTTAACATTAGTAGACATCCAATCCATTTGGGGTGGGAGGCATAACTGAGGGTTGGACATATATTGCTGTCAATGGCAGCTTGTGAGTTAGACTACAATCTAAAAGCCATCCCATGTTCTGTACTTCTTTCTTCTTGTTGTCTTTGCATTGCATTTCTGTTTTTGTGGTCAACTGTGACTCACTCAGTGTTTGTGTAAGTGTGTGTTTTGGAGGAATGCAAGGCAAAGCACTCATCAGAACTGCATGTGCGTGGACCTCTGCTGCCACCCAGAGGAATTGGCCTCATTATTGGCTACCTTGTCACAATTAAAGAATTGAGTTTGTGTGAGGTGTGCATGCATGTACTGCAATTGCAGGCAAATTGCAATAGAGTATTAGTAAGGAAAGGTTTATATATTATACACTACCTTACCTTTAGAGACTAGACATGTACTTATCACAAATATGAATGGCTACAAGTTATAATGACTGAGTCACACTCAGAAACAGTGATGTGCAGCGAGGGTTATGGCTGTCAAGATGAACATTTTGGAGTTTGAGGAGCCAAGCAGAGTAGCATATTTTATATTAAAATACCAGACAGATGTATAAACATGTTTGGAAATAACCATGGTTAACAAAAGCCTATAAACATACCATAGACATTTGTTTGTGTACGACTGTGTACATGTTCATCAGATACCACCTAGTTTAGTTTCATTTACTTATGTGTAGATGAAAGCAACAATCATTGCTGAATGATGCTGTTTTAAGTGTGCTAACATATTAGATATGTTTCAAACAACATTCTCTGTGGCATAAAGTTGACACACAACTTTGCTTCATCCACCTGCTTCCATCCATTGGTAACTTTAACTAAAAGGCCAAAAAGTGTTCCCAAACAGGGAGACTTGCATTTCTCACATTTGTAAGATGCTCACATGTCAATTCATCAATAGTGTCTGAAAATGCAGAAACTCCCCAACTAATTCAGTTCCGCACGCATAGATCTCCCTAGTAATAGATTTTCAGAGAAAAAAATATAGAAAATATGTCCAAAAGGGTGAACCGAACCAAATATGCAAAACCGAATACGTGAACCACATCACCCTGGTTGCAGTTAAAGATATTTGCATGTTGTGTTGATCATACTCAATAAACCATAAATATGTAAACACAGAGCGTGATTATTTTTCTGGACATGTGTGGGAGCTCTCCCTAGATAAAAATCACTAAGTGTGCAACCCCATTTTAGATAAACACCAAGTTACCCCTCAGTTTAATGAGGCTTAGCACACACCGCTTTTGTAATCCACCCTTTGCTTCAGCGCCTAAAGAAATGGTGTCGTCTCCCTGGAATACAGCAAAGTCCTTACGTTTTAATTTGCCGATGTCGACGCAAATCACGCGAGATAAACCTTTAAAATAATTACAAAGCTGTTAAGCCCTTTAGCTTTCGATGCACTGAGTTGGGATGACCACTGGGATCAGGGATTTACAGACTTTCTGCTGACAAATGTAGCGTGAGAACAAAGCATTTGGGCTCTCTGTGAAGTCTGTGCTTTGAAATATTTTTTTTTTGCTATAGGATGCTTGCTACCGTACTCGGGCAACTTATATATTGGAATGCGCAATTGGATCCACATGCGGCAAACAGGAGTAGGGTTTGCTTTCTTGTTTTTGTTTTTTTCCCATGTTATCAATTTAGTAGGTCTTTCTGACAGCTGGAAAATGGGACTCCCACTGCTCAAATAGCGGCCTAAAAAAATGGTTGCGATCTATTGAACATCTGTAGTTGCAGAAAAACAATAAATACATTTAAAAAAAAAAAAAACTAAAAGTTGCTGAAGCTTAGACAGCTTTACAATTTCATAACAAGAAGGCAGAGGAGAGAAAAAACTGCTTAATGACATTATTTGAGGCTGCCAAGTCACCGCTCATGTTGTTATAATTGTTGTTTGTGGTGTTGTGTACAGTATCATTTTGAGCTATTTCTTTGTTATTTGTGGACTGATCACTATTAACTTCGCTAGCTATATTCTTGGGGTGTATTCACATCCATCCTTGAAGCTCCCTTTTTTATTAATGGCAGACTTATTGGTGCCTACATTGCCTGTAGGTTAGTAGATAGCCAGCAAAGGGCATGCAGACACGCAATGAACCTGTGTGACTGGGATACATATATATCCATTCATTCATTTTTTGAACCACTGATCCTCACAAGGCTCTGACTGGAGCCTGTCCCAGCTAACTATGGGGGCCAGGCAGGGGGACACACCCTGACTGACACCTTGGTGGACATCCAATCGCAGGGCACAAAGATAAGGACAACCATTCATGCTCAACCACATACTTAAGGGCAATTTAGAGTGTTCAGCCAGCCTACCCTGCATGTTTTTGGGATGTGAGAGGAAACCGGATTACCCAGAGAAAACCCACGCAAACCATTTGAGAACATGCCAACAATTCATGGTTCGAGGGTTCGATCCCAGGTGAGTCATCATGGTGCCGAGCCCGTATGTTCTCAAATGGCTTGCGTGGGTTTTCTCTGGGTACTCCGGTTTCCTCCCACAACCCAAAAACACTCAGTGTAGGCTGGCTGAACACTCTAAATTGCCCCTTAGTATGTGGTACGACGTTAGTTTATATAATTTTTGTGTGGTAGGGCAATTTGTTTTCCATGTGGAAAGTATAGAACTTGACACCATACAAATAACTGGTTCACTTGTCTTACTCTAGGTTTGAGGCTGAGGCTTCAAACGTCTTCCTATAATAGCACACACACTTGTTTTATCATTCACTCAAAGTGGGAGGATTGGCAGCAAATGAATAAACATTCATCTGCCGCCAACTTGCTGGTTCAAATGGATTGGCCTTCTACTCATGACACGTGCAGTAGGATGAAAACAGTCACATGAATAGACGTTTTTTCATCATTGACACTGAACTAGTTAAACCGTGACTAATACAGTCCACTTTTTCCAAAAAAAACAACAACAACAAACAATAGAGTACAGCAATAACGGTGACAGATGACAGTCAGAGGTATACTTAGATGTCACTTACCCACACTATAATAAGGACGTCTCTGAGGGGTGGTCATGTGAGGGCTCGTGTCAAGGGTGAGTCTTGATTGGTTCTAAGTGGACTGTGACAGCAGATCACTGAGATTAGTCTCATTGATGTGACAGGATAAAAACATTAGGCAAAAGAAATGGCAATTTCATAAATGATGAAGAGCTGACTCCGATCTGAAATATTGTAGAATCAATTCACATGTAAGAAATTTACATTGTAAACAGAATTTTGAATTTATATTATGACTGGTCTTGTTTTAAATATATTTTGGGAATTAAAAAAGTGAATTTTGGGTATAGTTGTAGACAAAATCTATTCTAGATTTGCATCATGCAAAATGTAAAATAGGAAATGTGGAATTCATTGAAGAGGAACAAAACCCACGCAAGCCCACACAGCCAGAACTGACTTGGGATCGAACCCTCGGCCCCAGACGGCTGGCTGCCATATTTATTGCTTAATCCATTAATATATTCATTTGTTTTATAGATGTTTCACCTAAAATACAAACTTCAACTGCTAAGCTACAAATTAAACTACTTAAAAGGGAAAAATACTTCTAAATAAGCAGTTCTGTAATACTATAAGCTGCATGGTAGGGAATGGGGGGAGTAGTCTGAAAATGATGACAAGTACTAGAGAATGGAGGTTGCATAATGCGGTACACTCTAGCCATTCATAATGATGTACACAGTTCACCTTTGTGTCCCCTCCCTCTATAATACAATACGTCTCAAACTAAATTAGCTTCCAATAATGACTGTTTTGAGGTGGTGCCTTCAGGGCCAAGCACGCATATTCTGAAGAACCTGGCTGCAGTCTGTTCAAAAGATCAAACCGACAATTCATCAAATCTTCGTGAGCTGGAGATTCATAAAACATGCCTTCCTTTGCTCGCATGTAATAAGTCAAATGATACATTTTTTATCATCTAACTGATATTGAGAGCATCACCGAGGCAAGAGGGTTCTATCCATATTTTAAATTATGAATAGTACCCTCCCAATTTTTACACTCAGTGCTTGGCCACTTTAAAAACATGGTTCTCTTGACCTGTGTAGCTAATCATTTTACCTTGGACCATAAAAGATAACTGCATTAAGCCTTCCATTTTAATTCAGGTATCCCACGTGGCATGCTCGCATGCACATTTTAACAATTGAAGACACTTCGCCTTTCCCAGCCTTCTTGTTATCGGCGGTAAACTGCCCACCTTGTTATTACCTCCATGTATTTCCAATTATTTTATATGTGAAGAAGGGCAAAGGGACACACGGAATGGAGAGGGGAGCCTGGTGTATTCAGGCCATTTTGTAATGCCATGGGCAGGTTATAAGAAAGATAAATAGTGTGACATCTTAATAGAGTAACGCTGTTATCCTTTATGAATAAAGTAAGATTGCTTCATAAAAGCTTCCGTTGGTGATTAACGATGGAGCTGAACCTCGAGCATCGATCCTGTATGCAAAAAGTCTTACACTACTGCAAATGGCAAAAGCGGAATTTACTGCAAATCAACGGCAAAAGATGAATATTGAATATATGAACATTGGAAAAATAGTTTATTACTCGAATCATTTTAACTGGGACAGGTGGCAGGGAATGAGCATAGCTTACTTTTATAGGGGGGTGATAATATTGTAGTGTTTCTATTGTATGTTTATTAAGAATGTAGGTGTTATCTCTTTCAGTGCCATTGAAAATGATAGAGGTCCAATTGTGGCTCTTAATAATTGAATTAAAACTCTTTAAATGAATTTGTCAGATGTCCAATCCATTAGAACTGAAAGGGTCAGCAGCCGCGTGCGGTTGATTGGTCGCCGGTCTTTTGGTCGCCGTCTTTTGGTCGCCGGTCTTTTGGTCGCGGTTTTTTGGTCGCCCGGGCCGCAACAACAGGCGACCAAAAGACCGGCGACCAATCGACCGTGTACCATCAGCAGCAAATGCAAGAATGTTCATTCGATCTCAACCCTCTGAGTTCAAATGGATTACATGTCCATCAACGTCAATGTGTTGGTCTCTTCAAAAAATTAAGAAGGAAAATAAAATTGTCCTTCAGTCTCATAAATCAATCCTGACTTTGAGTGTCCAAACATCAAGGCTACTCGCTTTGGTATCTCCTTCAATAGACATTGCTGTTAATCAATTCTATTAAGAGTGCAGGCTAAATATTGGTTGAATGCAGATGCTATAATCACAGCCAATATTGGGAGGCATTTTGGAATGGTGCCAGATGTAAAAGCAATGCAGCCTAACAAAACTGTGCTCAATTTGCCAACTCATTAGCCTAATTTGATCAGGTTTCTTTTGTGTGTGTGTGTGTGAGTGTAAACTGGCTGCATGCAGATGGGAGATGCTTAGCATTCACTACAGGTTCCTCACTTTTGCCTTAACATATTGTCAGATTAGTGCCTTGTCTAAAGGGCTAATTGTTAGAAATTTTCATTCTGCCTCAAACGTGTGGTCACTAGGATATCACCTATGATATTATAATATGATTTTCAATCATTAAGCCTCTAATACTATCCAGGTTTTAATACTAATCCTGAATGCCGGGATGCAAGCTGACAATATAATGAATAAAGGTTCAAGGCTATTGTGATTAATTTGGATGTAAAGTTCGCTAGAATTATACAAGGCCGACCTTTTTAGCGCTATGGATCAGTTTTACATAGACACATTTTGATGGTATAGTATTTCATTTTAGGAAGGACACGGACCAAAATTAAAATGAAATTTAGTGTGTATTTTTTGGGGGATGAATTTGATTTATTGTAGACTTATTGTTGGAACCTGAATATAAAGACGCCACTGAATTTCAATATCCACTTGTGATGATGAGAAGGAGGCTGTGATTCAGATCAATGCACCAGTCAGGCATGAATCGATGTTGGTGTGGCTTTAGAGAGAATATGGCCTCTTCTAGTCCGCTTTTCTTTGCCATCGTGGCTTCGTACAGAAGGCTAAGCTATTCTCTCATCCACATCCACCCACGCTCTCCATCCTCACACCCACTCTGCCCTCTATCTTTTACTCTCTCACCGGGCTAAGGAGTTTTGCCAGTAGTCCCTGCAGCATGGTAAAGTCATTGCACCTTTTGACAGAGATGGAGAGGATTTATTTTCCAACACTGTTTTGGATTCATGCTGCGAGAGGCGCAGGGGCCATGTGGATCAATACCCCCTCACAAGTGCTGTGGATGGGATTCTTGTAGATTGTCAGTGCTCGTATACAGGAGTGTGTAGAAGTCTTTAAAATAGTATGACGGCCAGTTATATATTTTTTGAGGAGAATTGTGCAAGCCAAATAATTGACCTCTCTAATCGCAGTTAGTTGAAGGTCAGTTAAATCTATTGTCAGTAATTCTTTCAGTGCAATTGACAATGAAATTCATGTGCTTGTCTTTATCCTACTGCTGTGAATTGAAACGTGTTTATCACTAGTAAACGTCCAATCCATTTGATCTTGGAAGGGTGGCAACGGATGAACATGAAGGAATGCGCAGGTGAGACGTGACATTTCCACTAACAGAGTCGATGCACAGTGACTGACTGTAGTTCGGAGACCACGAGAGGTGAAGAAACAGGAGTGATTGATGGCGTGAACGTGAGACGTTAGTCTGTCACTATAGACGTCCAGTCCATTTGGACTGGCAACGAATGAACATCCGTTCAGCCGCTTCCAGTACAAATGGATTGGATGTCTATTGCAAAACCATAATAGATGTAAATGGTAATACTAGTTTAGAATATGAAACGAGTAACCATTTGTGTTATGTACCAATTACAGTCAATTGAACCAAGTGTGGAACACCCAGGAAACATGATAAAACCAAGTTAAAACAACTGTCTTTTTTTGTTTTTTTTAACTTTGTTTTATTTGTAATCCCAATAAAATAATTACTTTCTAACTGCGAGACCACCATATTTCCTCTTCCTGGTCAGTGATATTCTTGTTAAACAAAGAAATGAAATCTGAACTGGGCTAATCCTTGTTTTGTAACAATTGTACTTTTTTATGTTCATGACATAGCCTCGACCTAATACTGTATTTCCTCTTGAAATGAGTCCACCTAGTGATTGAACCACCCACGGCTGCGGCTCCCGGCCATCTGTCTCACAGTGTGACATCAAGCGCAAATTCTGCTTAAAACAAAATAAAAAGTCAATGCAATATGTCCCTGCTGCTTCACCCTGTTACCTGTTCCCTATATTTTACCTGGATGCAGCATTTTGCTGCTACAAAAATAGCTATATTTTAAGTATGATTTATGTATGTACATTACGTTGCCAACACGATAAAAGCTAATGTAATTTTTATAACCAATGTTAAATTAACAGTTTGAATGTAGCTGAGTGTTGAATGTAGTATTTTATCCTATCCAAAGCGACACTTGTGTGACTGCCAACAAACAGGTTGAGTAGTTAATTATTTTTAAATGGTTTGCATTCCATTTGTAGCACATTCACGCTATTCAAAAAAAGATAGCTATGTTCAATTATGTCTTTAAATTGAAACTACTATCATTTGGACAGACATTTTCTCCCTCACTTGCACACAACTCTAATGAAAACAAGCACTAAAATTAATTGGCTAATGGAGTTGGTGTAAAGGAGAATACATCTAGGGAAAAAAATTGCATTCCCTGCCATTGACTGCAACAGATGAACCAACGTTTTTACTTCGACTGCACAATAACTTTATAAAATTACCAATCATAACACTAAAACTAAAGAAAGACCTTTCAACCTTTGGTTTTAACATTTTTCATGAATGAACTCATTAACTGGCATAAAACCGTGATAGATGTCCAATCTATTTGGAGTGGGAGGGCTAGTAGCGATTGCCGTCAATGTTTATCGCTCATGTGTCAAAGTGGCGGCCTGGGGGCCAAATCTGGCACGCCGCATCATTTTGTGTGGCCGGGGAAAGTAAATCATGAGTGCCGACTTTCTGTTTTAGGATCAAATTAAAATGAAGAGTATAGATGTATATTAAATTTCCTGATTTTCCCCCTTTTAAATCAATAATTGTAATTTTTTAATAATTTTTTTCCGTGTTTTTAGTTCAAAAATAATTTTGTAAAATCTAAAAATATATTTTAAAAAAGCTAAAAGAAACATTGTTTTATATCTATAAAAAAATGAATATTCAGAGTCTGACACCCTTGCTTTATGGGAAATAAAATAGTTTTACTATAGCATCGGAAAAGGCAAATTGCCGCAACCTGAACCTCTGTGAAAGCTTTTCACTATTCAAAGCACAACACTATTTGGACACAATCACCCAGAGAGCTATCGATTTGGACCGTGCTCTGTCATTCTTCACAGCTGGGACCAATTTTGACCACGAGGACAAGCAGTAAAATGTATAGAAAATGGACCACTTGAGAATCCAAGACCACTCGTGTTTACCTTTAGATAAGGTGGTACAGTAAGTCACTCATTTTCTGGGCTGCTTATCAGCACAAGGACTGCGGGCGGATTGGTGGTGCTGAAGCATTGTGTTTCAGTGCCATTGAAATCCAAGCCATTTTCCCTGGGAGGTCTGATAGTGATTATTTGCTGCCAGCTGCTTCCAGTCAAATGGATCGGACATCTACTTGTAACAAACATAATTGGACGTGACGCCTATCCTCTTCAATGTCAGCAAAATATGAATTGTCTTTGAACCCACTCTACATATTTATCAGAGACCCTCATCCAACAGGGAAAACTATGACCATTGAATTGAGGCAGACCCTCACCCAACAGGGAAAACTATCACCATTGAATTGAGTCATTATCACAGCACAAGAAAAATATTATTTTCATGCACATCAGCAGGTTTTAAAGAAGAAAGCCGTATTGTTTTGTCAGCTCTCTTAGGGGTCATTCATATGCAAATCAGCCCGGCCTATTCTTCTATAGAACTTTAGTTTCCGAAACAAAAAGATAAAAACAGTATGTGTGAGTATGTTCCAGGAGATGAACAGGCAATGGTCCAGTATTGTTCGTCACTCCGTAACTTTTTCTCAGGGCTCCTTGTTTGTTCGTTATTCCTGCCGTGTACGAGCTATTGTCCAAGCTGTATGAGGGCTTTCATTCATACTATCCTTACTTTCATTGTCCAACAGCCGTCATTGCCGTACCCGCTTTGTTGCTAACTGCGCAAAAATATTGTTTCATTACTACCTGTTATGGTCTGCAAATCAAATAGTGTGGGGTTATTCTCAGTTCATGTGACAAACACGGTTAATTTATGGCAGCCCATAGCGAATGGGAAAAATGTTTTAAGTTGCTGCTTTGAAATGGAACAATCATTCTTCAAAGAAATGTTTTTTTTCCGGTTGAAATAAACAGTTCCAATAACTGAAAGCTATGGATTTTTTTTAAATACCTGAAAAATCTCATTTTGTGGTCTATTTTCTATCATTATTTTGTATCTTTTCTAAATAGGAAACAAATAGTAGGGTTAAGAAATGTCTATCATGGGTTGGTCAGACACTGCTCTGCACATTGACAGTGCTAGCTGTCCAATCTATTTGAAGTGGCAAGGATGGCATCAAATGGACAATCATTTGCTGACTCCCTCCCATGTTAAATGGATTGTAAGTCTACTGGAGATGAACTCATTTAAATTCACATCAAAAAGATTATTGGACACCACACGATTGGACATCTGTCATCATCTTGGAAAGGCCACAAGCTCTCCTTTTTTCTTTCTCTTTTCTTTTTTCTTTTTTTACGACAGTGTGTGTAGCTGACGGCCATCTTGGCTAGAGCGACCAGCTGTTAAATGCCACATTCTGAAAACTAAATGTTGTACAGCATTGATACATTATTTCTTGATACTCAATAATACTGATTAAAATAATAATAAAAACATTTTTAGTGCAATATCACTACCGATACGGGTAAGGGGATCAGTACAACACCAATAGTAGCCATTAATATTTATAAAGAACAAACTTACATAACCTAACAGATGCTTTACCACAAATTGAATGTTGCTCAAAGCGCTTTTTAATACAGTAGACCAGGGGTGTCAGACTCGGGTTGGTCCGCGGGCCGCGTTAACGTCAACTCGATTTCATGTGGGCCGGACTATTTTAGATATAATATTTAATTTTTTTTATATAAATGGATTAAAAGAACTGGATTAAAAGCCCTGAATATTCAGTTTTTATAGATCTAAAACAGTGTTTATTTTTGCTTTTTTATATATTTTTAGATTTTACAAAATTATTTTTGAACAAAAAACACAAAAAAATTGATTAAACAATTACAATTATTGATTTAAAAGGGGGAATATCAGGAAATGTAATATACATCTATACTCTTCATTTTAATCTGATCCTAAAACAGAAAGTCGGCACTCATGATTTACTTTCCCGGGCCACACAAAATGATGCGGCGGGCCAGATTTGGCCCCCAGGCCACCACTTTGACACATGTGCTGTAGACCCATGTTATTGAGTACCTCAACTTACAAGTTAATCATGATGTGAGCATCGTCATAAGAGAAAATCATTACATTTCCCGGGCAGTGTTGCTTGCAATAACTGTAATTCAAATATTTCTTATTGAGAAAATGCAAACATGATACGATCAAATTTATGTTGCTACGTGCTAGTTTGTAGAACTGATTTATAATACTTACTAAATTGTATAAATATTTACTAAGGCATAAAAGACGAGTAGTATAACCTGCATTTGATAATGTTGTGTGACCACCGCTTATGTCTATATTAACCAATTAGCTGCTATTGAGAGCCACAGATGTCCAATCTATTTTAAGATGCAGGGTTGGCAGTAAATGAATGTTCTTTCAACTGCTGCCCCCCTCCCATTTCAAATGGATTGGACGGCTACATGTGGAAAAGTTATTTATATTCAGAGCATAAGGATAAAAAGATAGATTGTATGTCTAGCACCTTTTCGAAGATCTACTTCTCCAATGATGCTTATCTGTTAAATAGCAATGATTCCAACACGAGACCCCCACACACACCACCCCTGTTGACAGTGTTTTACAGTGTGATTGGTTTCAAGTTTTTCCAATCAGGCAACCCTGTCAACAGCTCTTCAAGGAAAAGATTCTATGCAGTGTGCATGTGATAAGACATCAAAACATCCTGCACATCATTATTCTGATTACTATTACTTTTGATACTATTTGTATTATTTTTCTACATCTTGCATCTATTTTTATTTCTTTATATTTCTATATTCATCTAAATTTTTCCTTTTCTGCAGTGGCAAGTGAATTCACAATATGAGAGATAGATGAAAACTATTTCATTCTATATTTTGTTTGTTTTCACATTCTTTTTGCTCTTATGAATACATTTTTCTGTTCAACAAGAGAAAAATGAGTACTTTTTTTCTATGGAGTGAGTCATCAACTGATAACCTATGTTGTTGCATTTCCTCGGACTTGTAAGATGGCTTTGGCATTATTATAATGATTAAACAATTTCATCCTAATAACCAATTTTGCAGGCTCAAATGATGGTGCCCCAAGTCATTTGTTCCACCAAAAGAACTCGACTTTGCTGTATTTTTCCCTCTTTTGTTCTGCAACCTTCTCTGTAAAACACGCTTCAATGAAGACCGCCTGCAGTTATGGCTTTAAAGGAAGAACAATGTTGCCCCCTGTTGGTGACGTCTAAGAATGGGGGTGGGGGGGCATGTTTGGGGTGCATGAGAGGTGGCCTGCTGAGTCTCATCCTGGAAAACAGCCCTTCTCTGCGTTTGAAGAGGGTTTGTGCAGTCGGGTTGAACTCAGCCAAGCAGAATATTGCTTTGCTTTGCTGAGGTTGTCAGCAGGTGACAGCTGACCCAGCATATCACAGGCGAATGATGTGGATGAGTGTGTGTTTGAGGGTAGGGGTGGTATTGGGAGCCGGGGAGGTGGGGGTGGCTAGGATCGCCTATGGTGGACATATACACCCCTATCGCTCTAGTCCCTAATTTGAATTAATTCATCACTCAATTGAAATAGCAGCCAATGAATGTTCTTTCGTCCACTCCCAACCCTCCAACTTCAAATGGATTGGATGTCTCCTGTAGTCTGTCGAGCCAATAACTGCCCAATTTCGTGACCGGACGTTTTGTCGAAAGACGTTTGGTCCCCGGACGTTTGGTCGACCGGACGTTTGGTAGAACGGACGGGCCGTCGACCGGACGTTTGGTAGAACGGACAGGCCGTCGACCGGACGTTTGGTCGCCGGGTTCGCTCGCTGTCTAATTACGAGAGAGACAGAGAGTTTACTGTTGAAAGCGAGCAACCAGGTAATCTCTCGCTCTCAAAATTATAATCATGAGAGAAAGTCCGTTCTACCAAACGTCCGGTCGACGCCCCGTCCGTTCTACCAAACGTCCAGTCGACCAAACGTCCGGGGACCAAACATCCGGGGACCAAACATCCGGGGACCAAACATCCGGTGACCAAACGTCTTTCGACAAAACGTCCGAGTGCCGCCCAATTTAGTGTCCGCGCACTTCTGGAAAAGGGTTTGTTTGCGACTTGCAAAAGGGGGGCGTGGCTGTAACTGATGGCATCGCTGACACTTTAGCTAACCCTTTCATTTATTCAAGTAATTATCGCCAGTAGATCCACCATTTAAGATGAACAACAACAGCAACATCAGCAACACGAAAAAGCATTCTGGGATATGTTAGCTAAGTGCACCGGTTTTCGTGAGGTCTTGTGACAAATCAGATCTTCCAACATAGTGGGAGTGTGCGGACCTTGAATGTGGACATAGCTAATGAATATCACCACTGGGACTAGAAGTACTATGCAAACCTGCAAATATTCAAAATCAGGCCCATGGGGAAAGTACAAGCAAAAGTTGCACTATTGTGCGCAGTAAAGACGAAAATTTAAATGTGGTTGTGTCGTGCATGTCCTACAGCCCCTCGTGACATGCATGATTCAAATGAAAAGGCTGTCATCTAGCCCTGCACGCGTCTGATAACGAGTCATTTGTTTGAACTATGTGTACTGAAGCATATAAAGCAATGAGTGGCCATGGTCTCCAGGCGCAAGCTTTGGAAAGCACAGACATATCTTATTTTCATTAAAACATTGAGGATTTAAAGTCATGTTAATTTCAGGGCTGTACTAACACAGTGGTTATTGGAAATGTGTTCTCATGAAGTATATCATATATTTACTACTATTCTATAGTTTAGGAGCATATCTAGCAAGCTTTGTGGGCTAACAGACACGTTTTTTCTCCATTTACATTTACTGCAACTGTATCTTTTAATATGTTGAAAATATATTAGCAATTTATTAACGGCGTGCTTTGACCACAATGGACAGCTTTGTCAAAACAACTTTTGCAACATTTTAACTTCATAATTGTGATTTTTTGTTAATTCCGAATTTTTGTGTAGCTGTTCATATTGCTTGGGAATATGTGATTTAAACTTGTGAGACGTTTCGGTGATGTCACATGTATGTGCTGCACGGTTGGGGACTAAAACTAATCAATCAGAAACAAATAAGTTGACTAACAGAGTAACTAAGTTAAAAAAAATAGTTGAGCTGAGAACTCTACTTGTGTGGTATTTGTATTGCTTACTACTGAAACCTCATTAAAAAGTCTTTTTTTTTGAAGTTTTAATATTCTTCTTCTCAATTAAGTTAATGGAAGGCCCACATTTTTTATATAATTTTGAAAATCTTTTTCTATGACGGGATAAAATAAATGCGTTGGCAACTTATTAGGTTCTGCATTATCAGCTATTTTAATTGCCGCCGATGTCCATGTAATTAGTTGGCCTTGGTTCTACAGCGGTCAGTGTGTGGGAGAATGGTGTCACCGGGTGCTGCAAATGAGGACCCGGGTCATGCTGATGAGGAAGTGCTAGTGGGGGTCGATGAAGGAGGAGGGTTGATGGGCCGGCGCCGTGACCGGATGAAAGCGATACGGTAGCCTTTCCAATAATCTCTGCCGCATTTGTAATGACTCAATCAGACTTTTTCTTTTTTGTTTAATCGCCTCAGTTACGCTTACTAATTCGTTCGATGGCCAATCCATTTGAAGTGGTAGGGTTGGCAGCAAATGAACATTCAAAAGGAATCAGATAATGCTGCATCTACTATTACTACTAAAACTAATAATACTCATAACTAAAACCACTAATATTATTATTGTACTGTCTTTACCATTAATGTGTAAACATCTGAGCATCCTTAAATTCATTAAGATGAAAAATACAAGTAAAATGAAATAATAAAAGTTAATAAATGATTAATTTAAGAGTAATTTATAAACAAATTCCATCTTATTTGTTACATTTCCCCCCAAACAATATATTTTGAAAAACTTTTATGTATTTTGCACTTTTTATGTAGTCATGATTTTTTTTTAAATGTATTATATTTATCTACTCATGCATTCCCCAGAGGCCTTTTTTATGTAACTTTGTCAAATATAAACTCAGGAATCAAAGGATTATTACATAGTAGCATTTTTTGTGCACAGTAAAGATTGCTTCTCTAACTCTCCAATCACAAATTTAAATGTATAAGCAGGCTTAGCAATAAGAAATAGAGTATGCCTGTCTTGGGCAGTGACAGATGGAGAGTTTGGTAGTGTGTGTTGGGGGGGGGGGGGTGGCTCTTCGGGGTTGATTCTGGAATTAACTGCAATGAGCAAGGCCAGGGTGATGAGAATGAGGCCGCATACGCCAGACCTTGCCGACTGTCCCTGCGCTACCTTCTGTCACCGACAAGACTAACGGATGGGCTGCTCAGCGGGGCAGGATGCGCAAGCTAAACCTGGCTTGACAAGAGTATGACGGAAGAGAGGGCGAGGCAGGGGGAGAGGAGGGTCACCCAGAGGTAGATCTCGTTCCACTCGGAGTCACTATCAATGACGAGCAGCGTGGCCTTGGATGACAAGCGTCCAGGACTCTGTGGTGCTGTAAATTTTCTTCACGGTGCCATTGCGGCAGTCATAAACATGTTTCTTGCCTCCTCTAATTCACAAATAAAAACCGTGACCTGCCTTGGACCCAAAGAAAAATAAAATTGCCGTAATATTATTACTAAAAGCCTCAACTTTTTTCCGCTTGGTTTAAACCCTTTGACTTTTCTCACAAAATGGCTTATTTATAATATATTTACATATTGTAATATTTGGTGGGTGCAGCTCGTAGAGAGGTGTTCGCTTTTGTGAAGAAATTATGGAAATTTTTCTTGTAAAATTTGGAGGGTGCAGCTAATAATAGTTTACACTGTCAAAAAATACATATTTTGCCCCTTAAGCTCTTAAAATTGTATTTTTTTTACTTAAGGGTCTACAATGCTAAATGAAAATATGGTGGCTCCATCATGAGGTTATTAACAAACAACTTAGTATTTTGTTTCAGTGCCATTAATCTGAATTATATAAACCTAAACCATCCTTATATAATTTTCCAATATCTACAACTATTTTAACATATTACATATCATCTTGGTGTGGATATTTTGCATACAAGTCTTTCCATAGGGAGTCATTATAGCCTGCTTTTTCTTTTTTTGCCAGCTGCTTCATTGCATGAGCAATTTAATACGTAATATATTGTTTATAAAAGTAGTTTTACACATATAGAAACACTTTATGTTAAGGGTCCCATTCACAAAGGACGTTTTATACCCAAACTCTCCTATTGCACATTAAAACCGTACTAGGCAATTAAAAGGCATTTAGATCTTTCTATTCCTCACTTTGTCTGTAAAACACACTATTAATCAATATTGAGGATCATTAGCGCTGAAACAGAACAAAAAAAACCAACTAGTTGGAAAATTTGGAATTGTTAAATAAATATGAGCTTCAGCAGGAAAATGGATAAAAATGTGGATACATTGTTCATTTAAATATTATGGTTAATACCAAGGCAGAGTCTTGTGCCTACAAGATAGGTGCTAAAGCTTGCTGCACAAGTGAATTACACACAAAATGCCCTGTGCAATGGGAAAAATACTGACAAGAATTTGAATCTGATATTAGGTAGTGGAGTTACTAATGCATTTGCTTTTTGCTGCTTATGCTGAAGCCTGCATTATCCTGTCAAGCCTGGTCTCTTCTGGGAGAATCAAAACATGTTGTTATTACATTATCAGTCAGTGTTAGCATAAAACTTTTAGACGACTGCTTGAAAGAAACTTGCTGCTATGAATCGGAAATTATGGTCATTACAGGCATTTAAATGGTCACAAGCGTGCCAAAATTATTGGCTATTTCTAAACATACTGACATTCCATTTGTTAGAGTGGAAACTCCAACTCTATGTGATTATTTTTACTTCCTCTTTTGAATACAAAAGGAACGTTTCATTCCCATCAAAAGTTGTTCCAGTCATAGGTTACCTAATAGTAGAAAACATTTAACTATATTTTTCTTGGACTCTTAGGACTCATTAAACATTTGCTGTACATTAGCAAACCACTTTCTAATGTCACACAGTAGAACAACTGGCATTATTTATTTTTTAATTCTTACATTTTATTATTTGATGCAAATGGTGAAATTGTATTTAAATTTAAAATGTAAAAATCCTTCCACTGCATTTGTCTTTTTGATCTCCATTTTTACTTGTTACTGTTAATTTGCTTCTCCTGTGACTCTCTCGTAAATATATAAAGCCCCTTCCAAGTACCCCGAGGATGCTAAGCAGTACCTCGAGGGAGGAAATTAAACTCACAAAGTGGTATATTTCTTATACTCAATGCATACCATTTAATTATATATATGTATATGTATGTGTGTATGCGTGTGTATGTATGTATGTATGTATGTATGTATGTATGTATGTATGTATGTATGTATGTATGTATGTATGTATGTATGTATGTATGTATGTATGTATGTATGTATGTATGTATGCATGCATGCATGCATGTATGTATGTATGTATGTATGTATGTATGTATGTATGTATATATATATATATATATATATATATATATATATATATATATATATATATATATATATATATATATATACTAAATGTCCAATATATTTGAATTTGGGGGTTGACAGGGCTAACAACAAATGTTCATTAATTGTCATCCCTCCAAATTCAAATGGATTTGTACATTTAACAGTGACAAACAAGAGTGTTGGTCTCTTATCGTGAAAGAGTTCATTAATTCAGATGAATTATCGTTTCTCATTTTGCATTCAGCAAATGTACTAGTCTTATAATTGCTTAGTTTTGCTGTTAACGCAATCCATCTAGCACTCAGCACTAGGTTAACCTTAAGCAAATTTAAGTTAAGTTAATTTCGCATTGGATCAGAACGGAAAAGATTTTGCTGGGAAGGCAAGCTAAAGGTCAGTCCCCAGAGTTAGAATATATGTTTAACATCTCCGCCTCAGGTGAAGCTTGTTGTCCATCAAATTCAATTTGAGCACATTTCAAAAGCCGCTAACACTGTCTCGTTCAGGTCAAAGCAATTTCCATCGCCATAAATCTCAAATAACCAAGTGGGGAACCTTTTTAAAAAGCTCTCAGTCAGCTAATAAAAATGCAGCTCTTCCTTGTTCCGCTCTCTTGTTTGTTGCAACCCACCGACAGACATCGATCCCACATGATGATGTCTTGTTACTGTTTGGCCATTCAAGAGAGACGCGGCTCGATGGAATCTATCAACCAAACGGTGACAATCGCTTCCAGGCGGTACAACCGTCAGCACATTTTACGCACCTTGAAGCGAAAACGACTGCAAAAGTTTTGCCCTTTAGGCTGATTTTTTTAAGCTCGCAGCTCAATTAATGAGTCGGTAAAGCATTTTACATACCTCGGAAGGTAAATAAATATCAAGTTGGCAATTTGGCGCGTTAACGATAGCCGCAAACACGCTGACTGTATACTTCCTGGCATAGAGCAACATTAGGATGAGTTGTGTACATTTTTCTTTTGGGAAACGTCGGCAAAAAAAGAAAAATACTGTGCAACTTCTTAACCCTCATAATACTGCATTTGACTTATTTGGAATCATGATTTCAAAGGTCACAGAGGCCAGAAAAGGAATATTGGGAAAGTGTGATAACAGACGAACCTGTTGACTTGGATTTGTATGGTAGATTTTTTGTTAGGAAGAGAAAACTGGATGACATTTTGGTGCATGAGGGAGAGTCAAGATGTCATAACTGTACAGTTGGGAGGCATAATGTGCAAAATATGGCACTATATTTTCAAAATTTGACTATTTAGACTCAATTGTGTTTGCTCACAGTGCACTGTTTGAGTCAAGGAGCCAAAAACAAAATCCCAGTTAATGGTAAACTGTAATCTGAGCTATTCAAAGGTTTTAATTGCTTGGAGAAAACAAACAATGCTAACACATCTCAGGTAGGATCAAATAAAATTCCCCTAAATCGCACTGTGACAATGTTTCTGTCTGATTTTTTCCACTTAATTGAGATTTCAAGGTGCAGGATTTTTCCCCATTTCCTTTCTTCTCAACATTGCGCAGTGTACGGCAGGGTTAAAAGTTAAGCGTGTACAACATGCCGTGTGTCTGCTTTGTAAATCTACTCCTCTCTCCCGCGAGAAATGAACCGGAAAGACGACATTTGCCGTTTCCCAGCAGGCGAAAGCTATTACATCAAATATTCACTATATAGTGAAAGATGCGGAAAAAAATGGCACACACTTGCCATGAATTGTGTTTTTTTCTGACACCCTTTGGAGTGGGTAGTCTGTATAAACTAGATAGGGGAGGCATAGGAAGACCACATATATGAACAGGTAATATTATTTGTAAGATGCTGAGATGTCAATGTGATCATGTGAAAATACAAATATTCAAAAAGCGAAAAATGATTTAGTAAATCATCCCTAAAACTTCAATTCCTTGTAAATGCCTTAAAAGGGAACGCAAACCTGTTGTTGTTCCAAGCAATATGACATTAATGATGATGATGATGGTTTTATAGATTGTCTCATTCTCATTCACTGGTGCAGTAAACCAGAGTGAATTACTTCATGGTGGAGTGAATATTCTGTAATTGGAACTGGGACCTCTCAGGTGAAACATTGAGTTGCAACTGTGGGATTAATTTAACTTGCATTCCACGAGTGTTCAGAAAGTTTTGGGAGAACTGCTTAAACAGAAGTATTGGTTGAATGACAATAAATCTTGGAACATAAATAATTCCTTCGGGCTAAAATTTCCACAGTCAAGGTTCCAGTTAAATTTGAACAACCTGGTCTGTCATGCAAGTCTAGCTAACTACTACATAGCAGAACTAAAATTTGGTAAGAGATTACTCATTTTGTGTGGAAAGCAACGCTTATGTCCGTGAAACATAGATAAAGTAAAGAATGATACAGTTTTATGCTTAAAACCAGGACTCACCGAATCTAAGCGAAGGCCAAGACTTCAGGGCGTTGAAACAAAGAATATGACTTGATTGAGATCAGGACACGCCTAGAACAAAAGAAGATCAAGATTGTTATGACTGGCCATTCATTCATTCATTTTCTGTACCACTTAGCCTCACAAGGCTCACATGGGGTGCTGGAGCCTATCCCAGTTGACTTCAGGCACCAGGCGGGGGAGACCCTGAATTGGTTCACCAGCCAATCACAGGGCATAAGGAGACGGACAACCATTGAGGCTCACACCCATACCTAGGGGCAGTTTAGAATGTTCAACCAGCCTGTGTGGAATGTGGGAGGACACCGGAGTACCTGGAGAAAACCCACACAAGCCCAGAGAAAACATGCACACTCCACTCAATGAGGACGGACCTGGGATCGAGCCCTCGATCCCAGAACTGTGAGGCTGACATGCTAACCACTTGCCAAGGGATCACCACGACTGGCAATGGATAAATAAATTTTGTGGAATTTGTGGGGCACTCCCTATTAATTTTGGGTACTTTCTTATATCGAAATGGTATATCCAGAAACTAAATTTAATTGCAGATATATTGTTACTCATTTGCGTTTTCAACAACCACAGGTCACTAGAAATTTGATGGAATAACTTTAGCTCATAGAGAATTACAAATATTAAATCTATATATATTTTTTCTCATTACTTCTCAGAATGAAATGGAATAAAAATGTTTGATGACTAAGGAAATGTTCCATTCTCTACCAATCGATCAGGGGTAGCGAACATGTGGCAGTCGAGCTGCATGCGGCTCTTTGCTTCTTATTATAGTTTGTATATACCGTGGCTCTTTGCCACGTTTCATGCTTCTCTTATTTTTATTCCCTCTTAAAATACACTCGAATTCATCAGGGCCCCTTAAAAACAAAAAAAATAAATGATATTTTAGAAATAATTTGGCATTTTCGATTTTTATGCTACTTAAGGTGTGGCTCCTTGACTCTTACAGTTTCAAATTTTGCATCTTTGTGTCTAACTTGTTCACCACCCTCGAAATAGATGAAAATGGAGCCCTGCATGACGTGTCAAGGGGGGTGTTTGGGGGTTCGATTCCCAAATATACAGCTTCCTTCCTCGTTCGTTCTCACCTGTGCTGCCGCCTCCTGGACGTTCGCGCATCGCCGTGTGCAAAAGCGAGCGTCTGTCTGGGCTGCCTGGCTTGCTTGCTCCCTCTTCCCAAGTGCGCGGCCACGAGCCTAGTCTCTTCCAAAGCTGCATAAGCGCGCACAGGCAGCTGCGAGGGCAAATGGCAAGCACCACGCCGCTGATGCTCCTCTTCCGCGTGCTCCTCGCGGGGCTGACGCCGACCACCGCGGGCGCCGCTGACGAGGGGATGCTCGGCGGAGAGGGACCGGCCGCGGGGAGCCCGTGCGAGCTCAAGAGCGTTACCGTCTCCACGCTGCCCGTGCTTCGGGAGAACGAGTTCAGCTTCACCGGCGTTGGTGCCTCCGGGGGCTCGATCGGTGGAGGCGGAGGGGGCACCTCCGCCGGAGCAGGTGGCACCGCCGGAGGTGGAGAATCGCGGCTCTTGTTATTCGTCAGGACGGATCTACCTGGGCGGATTTCCGTAATGGATGATCTCGACAACACGGCTCTGCCGTACTTCGCACTCGGTAAGGACCGCTCTGATACTGACAACCTCCCCCCTCACCACCACAAACAGGCACACCGGCACAAGATTATGATCATTAGCGTGGTGCACCTACAAATCAAACGGAGTTACTACTTGGATAAATAGATAGTTATGCTTTGAAGAGTTGATCTAATGCAACTGTTGTGCTCTTCCAGAGTAGATCATTTTAATCAACATTGTACTAGTTGATGCATTTAGATTTTTATTATTAGAAAAGTATTAATACTGAATTGTTGTATCCGGATACAGTAATTATTTGGGTTTGCAGCCCTGAAGGCTACCAGAAAAGTATTTCGCATTACTTTTTGATAGTAATGGGAATATTTTTTTGATAGTAATGGGAGTATATTTAAATTGTGAACTCATTGATTGCCATTGACTGCACTAGTCGTCCAATTCATCTGAAGTGGGAGTGCTGGCAGAAAATGTTCATCTGCTCCCAGATTCCCACTTCAAATGGAGTGGATTTTTTCTAGTGATAACTTATTTCTATTGACAGAAAAAAAAATGAAATGATAAAGCTTGCAATTCAAAATGATGAATGTCCAATTCATTTAGACTGGGAGCTCTGGCTTTCAATGCTGGTGTTTTAGGTAGCAGGTCAAATTGCATGTACACAACATTTAGTCGCACCCGGTCAAAATGGATTGGACAGCCAAATAACTAAGCAGCTTGTTGTTTGATTTCCTCCATCATTGATTAATACATGTATTATTTTCTATATTTATTTTTAACCATAATATTATTTTTTAACCATAACACTATATGATGAATTCCTTCTCATAGTGTCATGAAAACCGAGTTTTCTCTTTAATTTTTTTGATATGACAAATCTATTTCATGTTTTCACAGCACTATGCATAACCCCATTTTGTAAAATATGATTCAGATTTTATTTCTAAATTATGATGTTATTCCTCTGAAAGCAAGACTATATATTTCAATTTTAATATCACGATATTCAGACTTTTCTTTCAACAAATGCTCTTTTTGCTTTCAATATACATCAAATGTAATATCACCATTTTTTCATATTATTACAGCTTTTTCCTATTCCCTGTCTTTGTACACATCCTATTATTGAATGTTTCGTCGAGCACACACATTTTAGTTTTTCAGTTTTGAGTTACAGTCTCTTCTCTTCAGTACTGTTCTCCAAATGTAGCTCCAATACGATTACATTTCATGCACACTGTCACCCTCTCTGTACCCCAATCAAGGGATGCAATTTGGTCCTGCAAATATGCATGAAATTGATATTTTTACTTTCACACTAGTGTAGCTCACTCACTCACTTACACAGTGGCTGCTGTTAACTTCCACTCAATGAGATGCTTGCTAGTGTATTCACTGTCGAGCAATAAGAGACGACAGACGGGAAGCAGATGTAAATGGCACCCCACTGCTAGTTCGGTAGTTTTGAAATGTTTCACTTTTGAAACTATCATGGGCGTAAAGATTTAGAGCTCTGTCTGCCCGGCAGCTTTGGGGCACAGTTGGTCGAGGGGGGGGGTTTAGTAAGCGAAGGACAGAGTTTTAAATCTCAGCTGTCCACTGTTCAAGTTTCTTCAGGCCTTATATTGGACCCAAAATTGCTTCTAAAGGAACTGTTTTTTATGAATGTGAAGGTGAATTTGAACCATCATATAGCGCTCTGAACTACTGATAGGTACATGATACTAAAATGTTCAACTTTTTTATTGATGCTCAAAAATAATCATTTAGATATATAATTTTGGATACAGCATAAATATGTAATTTGAATTTAACTCATTCATTGCCATTGACGAAGATCAATAGGTGTACAAATCATCCTCGTGTTGTACATTGGAGTGAGATTGTCACTAGTAGACGTCCAATCCATTTGAAGTGGGAGATCTCACTGCAAATAAACAGGTGTTTCAGCGATTGGGGTGTCAGTGGTGGGGCAAATGAACAAATGTACACAAATGTTTGCTCTTCCCAGTCAAAATAAATGTCTAGTGTCGTCAATGGTAGCTATTGAGTTCAAGTTAAATGCAAAAAAAAAATTCTCCATTACATTTCTATTGAGAGTATCATATCACAAAATGTAATGAATCCCATAACAGCAAATTTCTGGTGTTTCCATGGTAGTAAAAAAAAATCGATAATTGAATATGGATACTTTTGCAATGAAATAACACAATATCCAATACATTCATTCATCCATTCATTCATTTTCTGAACCGGGTGAACGCAGGGCAAAGAGTAGACAGACAACCATTCACACTCACACCATACCTAGGGGCAATTTAGAGTGTCCAACCCATCTACCATGGATGTTTTTGGAATGTGGGAGAAAACCAGAGTACCTGGAGAAAACTCACCCAGGCCCGAGGAGAACATGCAAACTCCACACTGGAAGATCAACTTGGATTCGAACCCAGGAACTCAGAACTGTGAGGCCGACGCACTAATCACTCAACCGCCGTGATGCCTCTGCCAAAATAATGTTAGTGTTAATAAAAAAAAAAAAGACTTTCCTTTCCACTTCATAGAGAATAGCCGACTGAAAAATGGGAGCCACTGTGAACGCAAACTCTTTAAATGACTTTTTTTAAAGACTATATTTAGCCTGCTGTGTTATTTTAATCTCCTCCCTTGGTCTTAATTTTCTTTCCAAGCTACTGCATGGAGGCTAACAGGCTTGCGGGACGGTTAAGGCCTGGGAGCGTTAAGGTAGCAAATCACTTTTTTCTGTTCTTTACGATAGAAGAGAAAAAGGGGCTTCTCTATGCCGTCAGGCAGTGAGCTAGCAAATTTAAGACTTGAACTAGTATACTACATTTGCTTATCATCCCTTCATCCATCGGTGCAGTAAATACTGAAAAATAGTGATACCTTAAAGATTCAGTATCTTTAAAACTTCAATTGTCATTGTATAGTTATCTTACAATTTCATTGAAAAGAAGGGATGAATACACTATGGAGACTACTTCTACTTTAGTTTGCCTTCAATAGCTAAATACATATAAGAAAAAAATAGTGTTATCTTTGAGTGCTGCAATTTACCCCTTCATACACAGTTTATTATGTCTATAGTCGCTCTGCACCTAATGCACTTTAAAACCCTACAAAATGTTTATGTGGGTGTTCATGAGTGTTTTTGTGAAAACGGCAAGCAGCCATAAGCGCTCTATTAATGTTTGTTTCTCTGAAGCTGCGAGGTTGTCAACTTCAGCACGATGATTCTCGAGGAGTACAATAATATTCCATGTTTTATATCTGACATGATGGGGAAAAAAAACTAGGGATGCCCCGATGCTGACTTCCGCAGCATCCAATTCTGTTTTTTGCAAGATATGTTTTGCGATAACAATCCATATTTTTAGACCAGTACAAATACTGCTAAAATTAATTCAACCAATCAATTACATATTGTATTTTTTTTTCATTTAAGTGACCCCTGTTTGTACATTCTCAAATTGTCTATTTGCAAATACTATACAATGTTCTGATACAATGTTTAGTTTCTAAAATAAAGAGTAGTTACACTCAGTGCAAGAAAACACGCACGACTACTAGATCACATCAAATTGAGTGAACAAATCCCATACTGTCAATCAAAACTGAGTATCAGATTGGAGCAGAAATATAGAAAATACATACGTAAAAAATACAACTCACCATTTTCTGTGGAAACTAGCAGTTTATGAGTGGTCAATATTTGGGGTGTAAATGACTAATTTCATGACAATAATTATAGGGTTGTTACGATGACATATTTTTGCATCTGAGTTCAAATTGATTTTGAAGATCTGCCAATACAGAGTACTTATCTGATACCTGGGGAATATATGAACACATTCGCTGCCACTGACTACGATAGATATCTAATCCATTTGAAGTGGGAGAGAATGAACATTTGCTGCCACCCTCCCAGTTCAAATGTATTAGACGTCTGTTAGGAATAAATGGAAGGATGTAAAGAACTACATGGACGTTTACCTGATTCCAAACCTCTGAAAATGTCATCGAGCCCGATTATGATCACGTGAACGGATGACGTTACGAGATTTTGCTCTTTGATTTGAAAAGGGATGGTGGCAATTCACGTATTGATTTTCTTTTTTTCTAAGTGACAAATGATAAACCCTTGGCAGAGGTCCACACTCTGCTGTTCGCTCCTAAGGGTGTCAGCAGAATTGTAGCAAGAGCTAATCAATACGGCGGATGCAAATCAAGTGTGTTGGAAGTGACCAGCCATTAGCCAAGGAAAGAAACAGAGAAAGGGTGTTTTAAGTCACCTAAAATTTTGAATTTTTATCATAAGATTGCTGTTTATTGGCCGAATTATCCGTAAACCAAAGTAGAAGGATTGTCTTACGTCTCTTCCTTCCATGTTAAACCATGGTCACAGTTTAGTAAAGGACTGAATGGTTCGAAAGGGACCGCAAGTACTGTTCCGTTTCTATGCCTGCTCAGCTTTGATTTATTACCACACATGTCATGGAAAATGGCTGAGCCGTGTCACAAAAAGATATTGGGCTTGCTGTCCCCAAATCCCTCCATCTTTTTCTCTTTCCATTTTGGTATGCGTGCAAGGTACACACTCTATTTGGGGTCACCTGCCCAAATGGTGCATTTAGGTACCTTGGTCGTGTTGATTCATATTTTGCAGACTTTGTTTTATGTGCCACATAATTGCGCACATCCTGAGTACGATAAAAACCATGCTGTGTAATTTAACCACACTATGGTTCTGGAATGATGGAAAAGAGTTACGTGAAAGGACAGTAAGGGTTTGTAGTGATGTATTTATTTTTTTGGGAATGTGAATGTGTTGTTAAGTCTTTCATTGCAACTGACAATGACATAATTTAAATGAGTTTGTCAAAACATGTCCAATCCATCGGAACTGGGAGGATTGGCAGCAGATGAACATTCATTAAAATGTTTGGATATCTAGCAATGGCGCCAATGAGTTAAATATCAATACATTAACATCAAAATCGCGTTTGGGTCCAACATTTTGTGAAGAGATTTAAAAAAATATATTGTTATTAGCTTTTTTGTTTACCAATATCTACATTATGACAATATAAAGACACATTGTCTTTGGTTTTAATAAGCCGAAACACTTAACCATCAACATTACCAGAAAGAACTGCTTGAGATATGCCAATTTGAGTGTAATGGCTCTATAAAATTTACGGGTTTAATTCTTTATGTTAAATGGCCAAAATAAAACAACTTTTACTGCATATTCAAATTCTTTGGGTAGTACTGCATATCTTGAGGAGAATGTCACGGCTTTCTCGCTCTCTTGTTCCCTGCCGTTGCATCTTTGTGAGCCTATAAACACCATTCTTTTTTTCCCGAGATGGGAGATGAAAAGCAGCAGTGAAATAAGAAAAAGATAATGCCTTCACTGGTGAAAATGTTGTGTATTTGGATGAAGTGTTATCTTACAGCCCCAAGTAATCAAAATTCATAAACTTACTTATATGAACAGTATACACTCTGCTGTGTGTGTGTGTATTGAATGCATAATTTGACACTGATTTATCTGGGCAATTTAGTTGAGTTACTGTTTTTCTACCTCGAGACTATCTGATATACCCCTGCTACATAATGGAACGCCCCAAGTGGCAAATAATATGTAATGTGTCTCTTAACGCGTGGAGTTTGGCTGCCATCCCATCACGATCCACACACAAACACAGCTAGCTACTTATAGTGTCGCTTCGAGAAAGAAAAGATGTATGCACGTGTAGGGAAGAAAAACAACAACATTAACGGCAATTGATGGCCAATCCATTTAAACTGTGAGGCCTGGTAGGCATTTGCTTTCAGCTCTCCCAGTTTAAACGGATTGGACGCCTAGCAATGAGCTAAAAGGTCTGAGTACAATTCGAAAAGATAAGGCGCATCACCCGTAGCCATTATGGCAAATCTCATGATTCGTCAAGACAAAAGGAATTAGCCAAATCGCATCACTATCATAATTGCACACGTGACGGGCGACATGGACAGGAAAAAAGGGGGACCTTTTGTTCTCGTAAACCCTTCACAATAATGTTTAAGACCCGTTAAATTCGATTCCCGCTAGGGTTCCCCCCACACCTTGGAATCGCTCCAGCTCTCCTACGTCCTTGTCGCCTCGTCCGATTTTGAACCGCGCAACGAGTGGCATTTGCGTCCCGTGACATTTTGTTTCTCCCGTTCTGTAGCATGTGCACATTTGCTTTTGCATTTGCTCGGCTTTTATCTGCAGAAAGACACACGCACCATAAGTCTTCTTTGTAGCTAGTCCATTAGTCAGTCGCATAATATCATCCCATTCACAGCCATGACATTTTCGTTGCTGTGTGCGGTTGTTGAGATACAAAGACGTCAACCATAATGTCTGAACAGTGCTGATATATGATTATCGAGGACGCATATTGCATTTAAAAGGAAAGCCATAATGTTCAGAATTGAATGACACAATCTGAATGACATTGCGGTTATGGTTTCCTTAGGAGGGCCATTGTGCCGGGCAACCCATATAAATATGTAACTCATTTGGCTGCCATTGACTGCGAGAGAAGTCCATCCCATTTTGATGACAGTCAAAATGGTCACATGGCGGGCGAGCTATAGCAGACAGTATTGAAAAATCGATTCGCATCTATGCCACCATTTTGCTTACACTAAATTGCCACCAGTTTGACGTGCCTACACTAAATCGTTGAACCAATATGGACTCTGCATTGGCAATCATATCAACCACTTGTGTGTGATAACTCGCATCTTTCCATGTAAGACGAAGTGGTACGTTCTCGGTAAATGTGACAGAAGGATAAGGCTCATTGCATGACACGGCTGTGTCCTTATTTGACCCTGTTTTCCTTTTGAAGACGCACAACACGAGCATTTTCAGGTATTTTGTCAGACGGTAGATTAAGCTCGGATCTGTCAGCAATTGCCCTTAGAAGTAAGAACACAGCCGAGCGTTGCCTCCCGAGGTCGCGGTTCGCTTAGCCGTCTGTAAACTGGTTAAATGCCCAAGGTGAGCACTGGATTTGCAGCCCATTATGTTGCCACAAGTATTTATAGAAGAGGGTTAAAATCACATCATTCACAGCAAGCCCTCCAAGTTTAAATGAAGAGGACGTTTCTCTGTGAATGTTAGGCAGTGACTAAATAGTCAAAAATTTAAAACCAAAAATGTAGTTACTATTTTTCATTTTTCTTAGTTAAAAAAGTTAAACAAAACGCTACATATTTTTTGTCAGAAAAACAAATAGCTTAAATGAAAAAAGATCAAACTTAAATTATTTTTTGTTCATTCACTTTTAAATTTCTTTATATTTGAAAGAACAAACAAATGTTTTTTATTATTTTGATATTGATGCCAATTAATGCCAAATTACTTATTAGCATCTTTCGGGTGTTTTTGGTACCAGAATGTATTTTTGTTTTACTACCTTTATTTAAATGATGTATAATTATAACAGTACATTTTAGATCATCTAGTCTACAACTTATTTGGCACTCACTGAGCTTATTAGCTGCCACTGACATTCTTAGATGTCTATTCATTTAAACTGGGAGGGCTGGCTTTGAATTCTCATGTTTAAATGCCATTGTCGGCGCTAAATGGTCAATTCATTTTGGCTTGGAGGGGTAATGGCAGGCAATTAGTTAAAAGCTTAAATAAAAAAAAAAGCAACATCTGGTCTGTCTTTTTATTTTATTTTATTTTTGTATTGTATTTTTCCCCGAAAATATTATTGTATATTTCATGTGGATTGGCTATAGTGCAATCTTGACACCAAAACAGCAATTTGAGTCAAAAAGCAATAAACAATAGCATCATTACTCAGCATCAGTCCCTCCCCCTGTCCAGCATCCTCCGCTGTGCTGCCGCTGCCACATTGATTCACAGTCTGCAGTCGTTCTCCAGAGGAGAGGCTGCCAGAAGTTTCGTTTACAAGGTTGGCTTGTTTTTATTTATTTTTTTCTAGACCTGAATTCTCTGAAAGCTGGAGCGGTACATAATTCAAACGGAAGCATGATTTGTTTGTTTGTTATTCATATATTATTATATATTCTAATATTTCTATCCCGAATTACCTAAGTAAAATAATGTTTTGCGTCATCCATAATCCAGATAATCTTTAACCCTTTTAGGGACTGTGGTCACTACACTGGACAGCTTTTTAAGATATTTAACGCTTTATAGGGCATGTGACTATACTTGCACTTAAAAAGATATAAATGTTAACAAATAATTATCACAAATCATTGTTGTATTTTTTACATGTATAATTATCAATAAATTCCAGTCAAAATGGATCGGGCAAGAATATAAGTACTGTAATTGGCATAAATAATAATAATATGAATTATGCATGTAAGGGTTAACACCTTGATGCCTCAACCTGCGATCGTCCTTTCATTTAATTTTAATGTTTATCACTAGTATATGTCCAATTCATTTGAAGTGGCAGGGTGAATAGATCTACAAAAGTTGCTGAGTTTTGGTAATGGGCTGGGGCTTTTTCATTTATCAACGCATAGGCTATGATAAATATTCAATAGAAAATAGAGCAGATGTTTTGCCTTCCACTGTTGTATAATTTGGTGATTTCAGGAAACTTAACTGATCATAATAGAGTTCCAGTGTTCGCAGTGTGTGCCTTCTATCTATTAACCCAATTGCGAGATCACTGTTCCGTAACTTGACCGCAATCGGGACAAATGCACAATTAACTCGGTAATGAGACAGCTCAACAAACAGTATTAATGGGTTCATTCAGGGCGCCGCTTTCAAGCAATCAGCATTTAAGTTTTGGTCTGGTAAATATAGCCTCCACTCTCAGCTGGTGACTACTACTTCACCTTAGCTGAATTGACAAATGAAATATTCTCCAGGTTGTTAATGCACAGCGTTTGAAAAGAATCCTCATTATACGAGAGCCTATTCATTGTGACAGTTGGAAGTCATTTGCGCTTCCCATTATCTTCCACTTCTTGCAGACAGAGTCTGACAAACATCTTCATTGCAAAAATAAGTCAGTTATTCTTGCCAAGGACATTTCAGTTCACTCTTTGCTCAGCATTAACAACAACATTTCATGCAAAGGTTCTGAAAACATTACAAAAATTTAAAAATTGTTGATTGGTCAAAATCCTAATTTGTGCAGTTTTATGTATAATAATAATCAATGTACTGCAACTCTCCATGCATAATGGTCGAAGATGAGGTCATTCAATTTGTCTATTGGAGTCAAGGTCATAAACTGGGGCACAAGGTCATTTGCCAAAATGCGCCAGGTTTCACTTACAAACTTATATTTTTTTTTTTCTGAGCAGAACTCAACAAGCTCGTTATTTTTTTTCCCTGTGCATTCTGGTATATCAATTTAAAAAGAAAAGAAAAAAAATAAACCCACAAAAAAATGTAGTTGCGATAACTTTTAAACCAATGGTCCAATTGAGCTACCTAAACTAAACAGCTTTTGTGTAGTTTGTCTTTTCATCGGGTACAACAACCACGGTTAAATGGTCGAGTTTAGAGTGATCTTGCTTAAATTAACATGGAATGGCCCTGTGTGCATTATTTTACCAATTATTTAATAAAATTAAGGAGGTATACCTAGAGGGACTGATCAGGTTAAGCAAGTGGACTTAAATATCATGAAAAAGTAATGATAATGAAATCTTCCAATGGAGGCAAGGGATAAAACTCAAATTAATCAGAAAGCCTGTCTTGACATTTAATTTTCCACACTGAAGATGAGGTTGAAAATTTGACTAACCCTAAGGTTAGTGGCACTTTACGAAGGTGCTGTATTATTTCTTTAGCCTCACTTAAACCCGAGGTACAGTTTATTCCTTCTGTTGACAAGCAATGAGTTATTACTTTTGGTTTACCTCTTGGTAATTTTAGGATACTGACAAGATCACTTTCAGTACATTATGAGCCATTCTGGGCTCACTTGCTGTTGACTTTAGGACATTTCCAGGTCCCTTTTTGTTGATATTGCACCACTTCCTGATTGTTTTGGAGAATTCCTGTTCATTTTGGGCCAATGGCAGATTAAAACAAATGTACTACATATATTTAGATGATGAAATAATGGCCACCAGTTGAGAAACATTAAAAGTTAATTTAAAAATATTATATATATTTTTTGGGGGAATTGCATGTTTCTTCTCGTGACAACAGTACTTTCAGAGCATAGTATATGATCGTCAAAATGTCTATGAGTAATTTCTCTGTACTTTAATTCCGGCAACACTCATCTAATGGGATTTGCCCCTTTCACGATTATGATGAAGTAGGCAAATGATTGTTTGAATGCTGTTACTCATCAGTCATATTAATTGCATTTGTATGCCACTAATGGATGGTATCTTCCCATGGGTAGACTTTTTTTTAATTTTATTCTAATTGGTATGTAGCCATACTTTGTTTTTCTTCTTTTCCCCTCTTCCGATGCTGCAAGTGTTTTGTGATGTAGCCAAGTTTGGCACTTGCTTTGACTACTTAATGCTATCCGTCAGTGGATTTGAAAAGGCTTCTTAGTTTCCAACCTATTGATCCACTAGCCGTTAAAGGTTGCATGGCTTAAGAAAGTCAACATCTCATATACAAGGATCAAAACCAACATTTTAAAAACATTGATTTTTTTTCAATGCCTTCCAGACAATTTGTAGGTGGACGTTTTTTTCTTTTTTTTGCGCCGAAAAGGAAATCTAGCAACCTCTTATTAGAAGATTCATTCCACAAGAGTTTTCTTTTTTCCACCTCAAGTTATTACTTGGTATTTGGGGTCTGACAGCACAAGTAGGGACAGTAAAAATACATTTAAGACATTGAAACTATTTACATCAATTGTGTTAGACATTTTTATCACCAATTATAGGGCAAGTATTTTTTGTAATTAAAAAGTAAGAGACCTATGGAAGGTTAAAACTATTTTGAGCTTTTTCTGTCTTTTGTTCTTATTGTGTCCTTAGAATAAAGTAGGGTGTAAAAAATTATGCCATATTAACCAGGCCTAATACAAACATAATTTCATACCAGGTCCAAGTCAAATGTTCTAAATGGTTATATTTGTAATTCAATTTTACTTTTTAAGTTTAAAAATGCAGTGAAATATACCATACAAATACTGTCTTTATGAGTTCTCCAAACAGACAAAATGCTTTGAAACAGCATTTTCCCCGATTACCCAGATATGTTTAAACAATCCTTGTAATTTAAGTCTTATGGCTGCATAAGACTTTCACGCTTTATTGAGTACAAGTTATGGTTTTACTAGAAACTAGATACAAATCTTTGGTAAGATTTTAGTAGTGTTATCAAACTATTTAATTAATTGTTAACTATTTGGGCAAGACACTTTTGGATAAATATTTTCTGCTTCTATAAACATAAGTTATACAAATTAGAGCTAAGCGATACTCTTGAATTTTATTTCTTAATTCATTATAGTAAAACAAAAAGGCAGAGATGCTTTCCTCTGAAATCTTTTTGAATTACAAGTCAATGCGTCAGTGGCTGGGTACTTGCCCCCAATTTAATAGAATAACGACTGCAGTTCCCCATGACTGAGTAGGTTTTTTTTTTTTAAATCCTCCGTTTTAGTGTGATTTTTTTTTTTACTCCAACAACTGCTCAGCAATTTCTGTCTACTGTTAATTTGCAACATACGTATTGTGTGAACTTAATGAGATTTGGAGGTTTTAATCAGGCTAATGGGAATTATTGCAATAGAAGATTACGGTTTTGTTTCTCCTTTGCAGCTTTGGAAGATCTTGTTTTTACAACCAGAGACTAATAGCCTTTCCCAATACAGTCATCCTGATTTAAGAATTCCATTTATTCTTAATCATATATATTGTTTCGATCGGCAATTTCAGTTAAATATATCATCAGTCAAACAGTAACATTTGACAAGTGAAAAAAAAGTTTATAGCTTTCAAGGGAAGAGTGCAATAATTCATATATACATTTCATCCAAATTATTTTTGAAGGTTCCTCGCTTGAAAAGGCCTCATTTTGATATTTCCCAGATGGACTTGTGAAATCTATCTGTGGCGAATAAATGAAACAGTCTGTCGGGGGTGTCAGGTTTGATTGGACGTCTACTAGTGACAAACTCATTTGAATTCATAGGCGAAGGATGAAAAGCGCCACACAAATGATTGTCTAGTCGTTGTTTGTGTTTGGTTAAAATCTGGAACTACTGTTCAATGGAATGGAATTCTCTGTCTATGTTCGCAATGTCAGGTTTTTTCAACTTGGCTTCTGTGGCATGAGGGCTATTGCATATTTCAGCAAATGCAGTGCCCGACATCTTGAATTTTGAGGTTGTGACAACAAAGGCCTTTCTTGTTGACTTTTTTTTAAATTCCTTTTTCAGACCAACTATTTGTTCTACCTTTTGGAACTTAATACATTTCCCTGCAATCCGTATTTCAGTGATAGATGATAGATGGTAGCGTTAGAACACAGAGATAGAAAAATCACAACACCCAGAGGAGCATTTTGTATGTTAATCTAACTCTTTAGTTTTTAATGAGTTCAAGAGAGCTGTTGCTTTGCTGAAAAAAAAAGATAAAAACAGTATGCTTTTGCTTTTCTAATAAGTCTGGAGTTAAACATTTTGCTTTAAAATCAACATGAATGACTTGAAATAGATATTTGATATCCTTCACAAGGACATGTAATTGACAAAGGTTAACATGTGATGCTATTCTTGACATGTTTAAAGTTTTGGGAACTTCTACACGATCCATGAAACCTGCAGATAACAACAGCACACAGAAATCTAGACACTGGATTTTGAATGCAAAATCAAGGCACTATGTGGTATTTCCAGAGAATAGCATCACAAACTAATCCAACAGATATTGTCTGCAGGCAAAGTTGGGTATAAGTCAAACTGGTTGCCTCATTTCGGAAGTGTTCTCTGTGTCTTTCCTTGGCTATTTCTTCCTTTTATTACTTTCTTCCACAAAAAGCTGTCATTACCCAATTGTCACCAGACATGCCCAAAACCTGCTCCACCTCAAGCGCTTTCTGAAGGACACAAAAAGGTAATGTGATAATATAAGAATGTGGTAGCTAGGTTTAATAGAATAGAGCACTTTGATTATAGTTATTCAACTTTGAATAAATTAAAAAATAGATATTTTATGCGAGGGAACAGTATTATGAGTATTCATATGACAGTTGGATTTCATTATTAATAGACTTGTTCTTACCATTAACAGTTGGCAGGCTGCCTTAGAAGCATTTAACATTATCGTTAAGTAGCCTGGGAATATTGCTTTATGACCATTATGAAAGAAAGGTGATATCTTTTCAGGCATACATTAGCCGCATACCTGACAGCTATTTGAGGGGAATAGGATCGGAATAGGACTTTATATGATTACTATGTTTTAGTGACATTCACGGTGGGAGACGTCCAATCCATTTTGACTGTAAGAATGTTGATTCGCCTCTCCGAGTCAAAATGGATTGGAGTGTTGGTGACATTAGTGGCACTGAAATATGAGGCTTCCTATGAGTTTAAATTAATTGGATGTTGAGTGTTGTCAATGGCCGGCAATGAGTTTGTTTTTGTTCACTTTTTGTTTATTTTTTTTCCTCTTTTTTGTGTGTGTGTCACTTCCATTACAATTCCTAGTCGGTTCATGCCCATTGGTAAATTTGTGTTAATTCAGGTCCAGATGGCTTGTTGATCTTAGCCGATTTTTTTCTGATTTTTGGTCAATTCCTGTGCATTTTGATTACTTCCCCCTTGATTTTTTTTTCAAAATAATGATCAGCATTTGATATTTTTTACAAGTTTGATTTAAAAAGAATCAGTAGGAGTGAATGGAAGTTTTTGTGGGTGTTGAATGGGCCAATGAAAATGAAGCGATCCATGGTTTTGTCAAATTTTGACAGCACTGTACAATCTTTTCATGTGTGAATTAGGTGAAAAGGCAAATGTCTTCACCATTGGAACTAAATGAGGATTTTTGGGAATTGAAAAAACATTTTTGTTGCAACATTGAACAGAAAGGGTGAAATTAAGGGCAAGTGCTACGTGAAGTTTTTGTCGTATAATTTTGTCGTTTGTCAAGCGTATACAGCCAATAGAAATCAATGCACCATTCAAGTGAATGCAAAGAAATCTACTTCCAAGACTGTGATCCTTTTATTGGAGGGGAAAACAGAAAACACACTGGAGACTCGGCTTCAAACAGAAACACGGGCAGAAGGCACAGAGGGGAGGCAACTCTGGGAAGAGGAAAATAGAACCACACTGTAAATGCGCATCATAGCGGAAGGCTCCTGTTTGGCACTTAGAAAAGTGGACACCAGTTTTCATTTGCTGACGTCTTCCCACTTCAAGTGGGTTGGACAGCCCAAAAATTAATATGGAGCCAATGATGTACTCTAATGGAGTTATGGGCACCTTATACTAGTACTGAACTAGGACTAATTTTTGACTCCTGATACCTATACCTCTTGCATACTATATTGATATCAAGTTGGCTTTTAAAAATATGCAGATTACATATATATTTTAACGCTAAGATTGTGCATATTGTGCTTCTTGCTGCTGTTGACGGGGCTAGAGGTTTAATCCAGTTAAGATTCCCACTGACAGTTACCGGTTTCATTAGGAAAACTAAAAAAATAACCTCAGTTACCATTACTATCAAGATTACTCCCTAATCAAGTTTACCCCATAACAAAGATTTTTTGGTGATCTGAAAAGTATTGAAATTGTCCATTTTTTTAAAAAAAAATTATAGCCGTATTCAACATTTTAGTCTTTATACTTCAATATTTTTCTGGCCATTCCGGAAATCGTATCAGGTTGCAAAGTGGAGACACTGGTGGTCAAACTGTAAGTTCAAATACTGTATGCCTATTTTTAGAAACTCATTTTCTTTCGTGTCTTTCTTGCCCACTTTCCATCTTCTCATTAGAATCTAAAATAGAAAATGTGACCTTTTCGCTTTCCATTTTTTTTCTCAATCCAACATTTCCATTTGGGGTAAAAGCAGGGGCAAATGGCTGAGAACCTTTCATTTCTTGGACAAGTGTAGAATAATATATTTTCCTGTCCCTGCGACTGGTACCTTCTAGTTTTATTCAAAATCTGAGATTGAAGTAGGCTTGTTAGACAGAGTAACAATCAATCTATTATCTTTGAAGATGACTTTGTGCATTATTTTTCAGTTTTTAATCGTTTTTTTAGGGTCAATATGTGTTGAGAAAGTGAGTCAAGTTCAGCCCCAAATATAAAAAGTGTAGTGTGTTCAATTTTGCAGGCAGCATGTCATTTGTCAATTGCATTGTACTTTAGCATATCTTTGTACATGGCTCATACAGTAATCACATTTCCCACCACTTATCAGTTGCTACAGCTCTGAATCATATATTAGTACCATTGACAACTATTAAATTTATAAGTGGAAGAAAAAACTGATTTTACTGTTTATTTGTGGATAAAACACAACATTTTTGGGGGAAAGATTTTCAGTTTTTCCTTTTTTAAATCATGCAATTTCAAATGAGTTTAAAAAAGAACACATTCACTGTTACATTTATTTTTTAATTCAAACAAATGAATTTAAAATAAAACAAGTATACATATTTATTTCTGTTAACTCTCCCTGTCAAAATGAATTGGATGTGTATTTCTGGTAACAGCGGCCAATGAGTTCATGGTAAAACTGTGTAATTTTACATGTTTTTGGGTGCTAGCAATGACTGCCCATTCAAGGGAAGGTAAATTCAGTGCAGTGGCAGAATTGTCTAATTAGCCAGCATTATTAGGAAAGGGTTTCTTAAACACACATTTTCTGAAAGAGGGCCCTTACTAAAGAGTTACTTTAGTTGTGTCTAATTTCACACTTGATAGGTTGGCAAGCACTTAAACCTTAGACCTGAGTATTTGTATACAAGCAATTGCATAGTCAATATTCCATAATAAGCCTTATTCACATTCTCTCTTTCCGAATATTCTGAACTTGTGTTCCAATGCCAGCATTTTATTGATCAGAGTTCTCGAGTTTCTGCTGATTGTTAAATTGCGGTTTTGTTTCCCTACAAGTCAAAAGAAAATACTATGTGCCTTGTGGTGTATTAAATGGATGGATTTTTTTATCATTAGTTGAGCGCTAAAATTTAATACTAGTTTGTTGAATCCCTGGGTGTCAAACTAGTAGCACTCGGGCCAGATCTGGCCTGCCGCATCAGCTTTTTGCTGAGCCAAAACATAATATTTCAAGAGTCCAAATATTAGAGAATATTTAAGTTTTTTCTTAAATATAATAAAAAGGAAAAAATACAGTTTTCCCTTTGTTTGTAACAAAATTTAAAAGAGCATTTCAGACTTTTTTTTCTTCATTTCAAATTGTAACTTAACTAAAAATAAATAATCGAGAAAAAAATCTCTTATAATTTTAAAAACATGAAAGCAAATATTTAGTTTATTGTTCGGAACTAAAACAAACCAAAATAATAGATAAAAATAAAGTAAATGTCAATTAATATCTATAAACATCTGAGCCAGAGCCGTAATTACAATTTGTCCCCTGTAAAACTCAAGTGGATTTCACAGTCACTTATTTAAGGGCATGATGAATAATGATCAGTTCAAGGCACTAATGAGTTGCAATAAATTGGGTAAAAGACAGGTGGAGACTGTAAATTAAAAAAAGAAAAAGCGATCTGACATGAAATGACCACAAGATTTTGACGCATTACTTTCTGTCTACTCCAAAAGAGCATTGGATGCTTATATAAATTATGGTGATTGCTGTGGTACCCCATCAATATAAATTCACTACTTGGCTGGAAAAGTATACCGTGACATAGTTAATAGACTATGTAAACCGCCAATATTGACTGCGTGTCCCCACAGTTCATTTATTAGGAGTATATCCAAAAATGGTGATATATTTGCCACCAAAAAGTATTTTACATCTGAATTACTGGATATCTGCGTTAAATACAGAATACCTTTTTGTTTTTACCAGTTTCAATTTGTCTCTGGCTGTTGTTAGTCACTTTGTAATATTTGGCAGAAAAAAAAACGCTGGGTAAATATCGGCATTAGCACCTGGCTTACTTGTTTACCAGATAATTTACTATTAACTCTGTATTCTAGTGCTGTATCACCATAAATAGATTTCCTACTCCAATGCAGATTTTAGCCACTAATTGGAGTAATAGTTACATTACATGAAATTCCATATGCCATAGTAGTCAATATTTGCAGATCTACACCCCTGAGTGAGTAATGGACGTAAGACAATTCAAAATAACAACAAATACAATCCACACAGACAGCACAATGTATTCCAATAGCAATACTAATTCATTTGTTAATAATAATATTATAAGATCTTTACATATTGGAATCAACACGTATATGCTCCCATGCCACGTATAAAAACTGTCAGAATCGTTGACTATTTCACTAAATGATTAGAAATGTATTATATCTTCGCATATTCACATTGTGATATAAAAATGCCCCTATTGTGATATTTTTTCACACTACTATTCACAAATCATAAGTTTGTTTTATGTAACATTATTGCTCATTACATTTTATGAAACAATACTTTACTATTTTTAGTGCTCACATGAGTCCTTCTTTTGTGTCAAGCCACAAAATCTCCACGGTCCCGCACAGCTTTCCGCTTATCTTTTCCTCTTACTTTTCATTTTCATTGTCAATGTTGTCAGCATATACAGCTGCGGGTTTCTAGAATAAATTTTGATGGTGAAACTGCGCTCGTATGCTGATAATAAGCCTCTTAGGTACATAAACTATCACACGAAGTTGACTTATGTCCCCAACCCGTCATATTGTTTAGTGTCAAGAGGGACCACAACAAAAGGAGCATTCAAGGGGAGAGAGATTAAGGTCTTGTGAGAGTTATTTGGTCCTACTTATATTTTTCTATCAGTTTCGCTATGGGAATTGGCTGGATTTTAAAGACTAGCCATATTTGGATTGGCGTGAACTGACCATTATGAAGCTTTTGTGGATAGATGTATAAAGATTTAAATTTAACTGGCACTGTGTAATTATGTTTCACTGCCATAGGCAGCGATATAGGTCCATTTGACTGGGAGACTGGCAGTGATCAAACAATAGACATCCAATTCATTTAATCTGAGAAGACTAGCCGTGAATGCTTATCGGTCAGCGCCATTGGAGACGCAAGAAGTTCAATCAATTTTAACTGCTAGGGGAAAAAGAACGGACCCAAAAGTGACCCAGAATTAATAGAAAGTAAAAATTTGCATGACCGGACTCATGGGAGGGCAAAGGAGCCAGTTGTTTTTCTATTATCGCTTGTTTCATATTCTGTGAGAACACTTGTTGTATATGCACCAGACTGACAACAAATTTGCTTTTTACTCATTTTCAAGCTCTACAGCTGTGGTGTGCATATGTACAAATTTGAGTTGAGTGCTGATACTTGGATGATTTGAGCAATTTAACAGTACTAGACAGCAAGCGTTTATTCAAGCGCTTGCTGCTGCTGTCGTTATCACTGAATGAGCTCAAGGTTTTTGAAATGAACACACTTACGTAGCCCAAAATGTGAAGATTGGAGTCCATACTCTACTTCTCACAACAAAAATAGGGGAATGAGACGTGAGTATAGTACTGACTTTCCAGTCTGTTCTACATCTGATCCATTAGAAGCCAGAACATTTGCTAACTGACTTCAACTCCCTATTTCTTACACACAAAAAAGCAAGCTGCAAAAACGCCATCTTAGATGGCTAGTGTGAATAGGGCTATTAACTTTCCTCTCGCCTCCATAAAACTTCATTACTTTTTACTATGAGCCTTGATCTATGGCTGCAGATGTCCTGGATGTAATGTCCTGTACCTTAACTCTTTAAGTGCTACGGATAATGATAAACGTCCAATCATGTGGCTGTTTTCAACCTACTGTGAATATAAATTGATTCTGTCACCTTTGACCTCATGACCCCAAAATCGAATCATCTCATCCGTTTCCTATAACAACCATATCATACAGGTTTTATAATTGATTCCTTCATTAATTCTTGCATTTTGACACGTACAGGACCAAATACATAACCTTCCATGAATTTTAACACGGTTAACAATAGTAGACGCCAAATCAATTTGAACTGCGACATCTGAGAGCGAATAAACATTTGGTCAGTCCAGTGTCAAAACCTATCCTAAACCTTTCTTTTTCACAGAGAATTTCATTATTTCCAGTACAAATTGTGAGAAATGTTCTTTCTCTTTAATGGAAACTGCTTATAGGCTCTTTGCTGTGTCTCATTAAGTAGAATTAGTTGTGAAACATTAGGTACTTTATTAGGTTCAACCTCCATGGTCTTGAATGCTGAAATGAATATATAACATTTTAAGTGGTATGTTTAAGTCAAAGTATGGAGATTTATTTCCCCACAATTTGCCAAGCCCTTCGTGGTATCTGATGAAGGTGGCATAATTTAATAGCAAAGTAATTTTTTTGTTGTTTGATTTTTTTTTTTTAATCACTTGGGCCTCTACTGATTAAGCACTAATTTCAACACTGGCCCTGGCCTGACTATATTTATGAATATTAAAGTGAAATGGTGAGAAATTATTGCAATAACATCTTGAATTTACATCCAGTAAATTTTGTGCTTTTATTCCTTGTAATTGTAATGAACAAATGACTCATAAGTCCTCAAGAACCAACAGGAAGTTAACTGAAATCAATAAGAAATGATCCAAACTGTACTTTAATGACCCCAAATCAACAGTAATATAGTGCCTTAAAATTAACAAGGGTCCAGATGTAATATTTATTTTCGTGTCATTGACAACGATAAACATACAAGTAATTTTAACTGGGGGACTGTCTGTAAACGCTCATCTTATCTTTCATTGTAGGACATCCACTATATTTGGATTAGGAGGAGTAAATGATTTTGCCTATTTAACTCGCAAATGTTCTGGATGTGCCATCAATGGCAGCCAATATCTGAATTTCTATTTTGTATACATAAGCCATGTTCTGTTTCAACTAGATTGCTAATTAAACATACCCAACCGTTTTCTTTGTCAGGGTAATTGATAGAAAAGGCCAGGTTATTGATGACAAAAGGTCAACGAGGTGGAAAATGTTGCCAGGAACAAATCGTATTGACTAAATGAGACAATTTGCATGCTGGCTCATTTTATTACTTTACTTAAGTATTGGTTCATGACTTTTTCTTAGCAGAATCAGAATCCAATGATTTGAAAGTGCTTGAGATAAACATCCATAAGTTATTAAAGAAGTTATGATTAAATTAAAATTGAAGAGAAAAAATACAAAAATGAAAGTTATATTGGGTAGTACATTTGTCTGTCCTGCGACCCTGACAAGGATAAGTTTTTTCTTTTAATTTTCTGAGCTGGTTTATCCTCACTAGGGTCGCAGGGGGTGCTGGAGCCTATCCCAGCTGACTTCGGGCCAGAGGCAGGGGACACCCTGAATCGGTGGCCAGCCAACAACAGTTTCTTCAATGAATATTTGAGTACATACTATTATTATAATGAATACTAGTGTTCTCAAATCGGTGCTTCAGCAGTCAGAATTCTTTTCAAGTTTTAAAGTGTTTAAAGTTAACTGAAACTAATCCAAAACATCACGACTGTAAAAAAAGCAGCTGCATTCCCTTTTAAAATCTACCCAATCTCTCTTGATTATGAATGCATCATCCGATTCTAGTTCCTTCTACCCCTTTTTATGAGTAAGGTTTACACAGGTAGCCAAACTAAAGGATTAGCCTCTCTCATTTTTTTTTCAATTATTTAATTTTTTATTTATTACAGCGTGTCCACCCCTGTTGACACTGGGATACGACTGTGGACAAGCTTTATATTATGCTAAAAGACACTCAGAAAGATATGGAATCAGCCAAGGTCTTGTTAATGGGATTGCAGTGCTTTAGAAGACGCCTTATGCACTCAGTGGATAAGGGGATTGTTTATTCCGTTAATATGTCACTTTAAATACATTAGTAGTAGGAAGCTTAGCTTTTGTTGTTTTTGGCACATTGCCCCACTAATCCATGAGAGCACAGTAGATAACGTGTGTGTATAGATTTGTGCATAAATTAGGCCAGAATAGTTTTTCAAACGTTGGTTAATGATGCTTATTACCTGTTGTAAACCAGCATTATGTTTTGAATTAATTACAACGCACATACTGCGGAAAAGCCGCCATGTCCCATATGTGTATGGAATTTAAATGACCCAAATGACCTTGAACAATGGGGACATGTGCACAGAACCGTTGCAAAGCATCTTGTGGGCGTTTGGTCAAGATCTTTGAAAACTCCCCATTGTTTTGATGCATATACTGCATATATGAGAGGACGCTATAGTATTTAGCAAAAACAATAACAAACTTTCTATTGATATGTTCATACCTGTCAACCTCTACCGATAACTGCCCTTATAAATGATTATAGATTCCCCTTACAAACCCCCCAAAAAACTTACAAACACCGTACGAGTCGCCTGAAAATGAAATTTATATATATATATATATATATATATATATATATAAATTTCATTTTCAGGCACCTGGTGTTACAGGCAGACCTTGGTTCAGTTTTGTCAGTTTCCTTTCCCTTTTATGTTGAGGCCATCTCTTAAATTATGATTGCTTTTCTGTCTGACGTGCTCGGCTCTGCAGCCAAGGAGCTGGCGTTCAGATTGACTGCAGTTGGTACTGAAGTGGGGATTGAATGTGGGCCTCCATGATAAGATGGGAGTGAGCACTGGTTAGCAAAAAGAGATTTTTCTGCAAAATTTCCATGGAAAATTGTGCATATTTTTCCATGTTACAAGAGATTGTTTGAAATAGTCAATTCTTAGCCTACACTAAACAGTAATACATGAATACAAACAATATGGTGATGGTGAGTCAACCAAGAGATTCAGAGATATTCAATTCATCTGGTGAAAAAATCTTAAATTTTTATTATTTCAATGTATATCGCGATTCCCCAGAAACCTGGCCATCGATTCATGGTGGCCCCTCGACCCTAGCGAGGATAAAGCAAATGAATGAATGAATGTTCAGCTCTATTGTGATGCCATTGAGAAAGTTTTTAAATGGGAGCAATTATTTGATCTTTGCCAGCCTCCTCGTCAAATTGGATTGGACGTGAAATGGATTTATCACTGTCAATGGCAGGGAATGAGTTAAGATTGTTTTCCTTTTAGGTAGATGCTAAATCAAGTTAAGAAAGTGAAATAAAAGGTACAATAACCTAATAAGTTAAAAAAATAAAAAATAAAATATTCAACGGAAAAATAAATAAATAATAATATAATTTTGTGAATGTCATCAATTTGTGACAACAGGCATGTGTGTTAAAAAAAGCAGTGAGGCTACTTGTATCTATATTGTCATTAATTTGCAACAATTGGCCCGGTCCGTTGACCTTAAACTCATTGGCTACTATTGACTTAACTACAAATCCTCTTCTACTCGCGATAAACCTTTTTAAACTTACAACAAAAAGATAAGAGCACATGGTTAAAAGAGAACATGGTTGGACGTCCAACGCCTTCAATGACACTGAAAGAGTTAGTACACTAAAATGAGAAAAAACACCTTACTTTATTTCCAGCAGGTAACTCCCACTGGGGACTGCTATCACTTAACTGCAAAAGAGAGTGAAGGCTATATTTGAAGAATATTTGGTCAAAAACTAACACGTAACGTGACCGTCAGAAATGACTGACATTCCGAGAATTGGCAATATGAAGCCAGGATGGAAAGGAAATTTTCCATTACTATGTCGTCTTGCTTTGCATTTTCCGTTCCTTATTGCGACCTTACTGTCAGCGTCCGTCTCTGCTTTCTTGGTCAATTTTTCACACCGCTTCCTCCACCTCAAATGAATTATTAAAACTTCACTGGGTTTCTGTGCTGTCAGGATTCAATGCTATAGGCAGACTCAACCTGCAAAAAGATGCCGTGCCACGTATTGAATGACACACAGCAGAGTGCCCTCGGGCTTCCAGCTTTCATCCCGGTAAACGCCGATGATGCGGGCTTGTTGCCGAGTTGACAAACTGTCACGGAGCTGTCGGCCTTGAACAATCAGTAAGCGTGTCAGTGCAATGATCACCTTCTACGTAGAGAAAGCAGATTTGTTATGTGCGGGTGGACAGTGAAGTGTTCTCACATGCCTGAACCACAGCGTCAGTCATGTCGGAACTGTCTATCAGAACACTTGGGGTGGCGGGACCCCAATCTTGACCGTTTTTTTTACAATCCCCCGATTACCCAGGGCTATGTCTAATCTTAAGAGAAATGTGGGGGAAATGGTCCTAATTTGAACCGTCCGCATCGCTGTGCAAACAGGAGAAGGGCACTTCTGAAGGTCAATTTGAAATGAGGGACTTCGGTATCTCCGCTCTACTAGGTTTAATGAAAATTGACCTTGGTTTTGAAGTTGCAACCCCTGAGAGTTGCTATTGCTTTTGTATATTTTACTGACACTTGATAAAGGATGTAGGGCTAGGAATACTAATGGATTATTCAATCATTAAGAATTGATCAACTGGAACTGATTGCTTAATAATTGCAAGTGGCAATATGACTGCAGCAAGGAGAAGCACTATTGATTCACCTAACTCATTTGCTCTGTAGTGAAAACAATGCAACAACTGCTTTTAAAACAGCCGTTTTTGTAAAACCATGAGGTTTTTAAAAAACAATAACTAGTAGACGATCCATTTGAACTGGGAGGCCTGTCAGCCCTCACTCTTGAAATGGATTGGACGTCCATATGAATTGAACATGTCTGACGAAGTGACGGATATCCTGTTGCAGTTAGGTTGCACTATCACTTTTTGTTTATCACTGTATAACTTTAGTTATTGTAGACAGCATTTGGATACAATATAACACTTAAAAATAGATAATTACAAATCCAGATCTTTTTTTACCTGATTTCAAATCACCCTGTGACACCTAATTATGATATAATACATTTTGGGGCATTCTGGTGTCATTTACTCTACATTTCTAACCTGTTGATTTTAGGGAATTTGCTGGGCACTTTCTATTCATTGATCACTTCCTGTTGATTACGGGTACGTTTTTGGGTCACTTTTTGTGTCATTGCAATTTTTATCAAAATTGATAACCACCAATCGAGTAATATTAAGAGTTCTTGAAAAAACAATTTCTTTCTTTACTTCTATATGTTGTACCATATTTGCAATTGTGTTTTTGTGTGTGTACATAATAGTTTGAAAATGTTAGTATCCTTACAACAGCACCAATGACACACTCACACACACACACACACCTATTTTTGTCTTTAAATCACACACACTTACAGAACTTTTGTCATTACCAATTCCCTACATAAATACTACATACAACAATTTTACTCGCCGTCATCTGTGCATTTGAATTTTCTGCAAAACTTTGTTCCCTCTCCCCCACTCTCACGAATCAGTTCTAATTTGGATCAAAGTGACAAGTTGTTTAAAGCCATCTGAGCAATGTTCTGTAGCAAATTTGACACGAGTGTTAAAAGTTATAGGGCAACGGTACATCTCACTAGCATAAAGTGCTTCTTTTAATGGGGGTTGGAAAAAGGACCAGCTGGCACCCTGCTAATTCAGAAGGACAGGGGGAAAAAGCAGCTTTTCTGGCGGGGGTTTCAAGTTTTATGATCTTCAGACGGCATAGAATTTTATCATACGTTGTTGTCAGCAAAAGTGAAGAGAGTCTAACAGATTTATTACCGTGGCAGAAAGTGCACCTTCTCAGCATTACAAGGACTAAAGGGTGATTGCTTGAAAAGTATGGATTTCCCATTTTACCAATAAATCTAAAAGTATGACCTGGACTTCTGGTTTTACAGGTTGAGGTTGACCTGAATGTTTTCAACTTTTAAAGCTAGCGCTGGTATACTATTTTATACTGCCTGTAAACCTTACATTCTTCTCATTTTCTGGTGCCACACTTGTGTATAAATGACGGACTAACAGACCGGAGGGCATAAAGTTGACTTGGGGACCTTACACCTTTAGAGGCAGAATGACACTTGAAAGGAATTTCTGTAAAAGCAAGGCTTTTCATGTTCTGCACTCTAATATTAGCATGTCTTCCCATGGAGTCTTGAAAGGGCATTGATAGCAATACGGTGAAATTCAGAGAGAATCTTGTCACTTTCTCATTCTGTACATTGTTGACATGACTCCACTTCAGGTTAGACATGGGTTTTAGTAACAAATGGACAAAAGTACTTAAGATGTTACTGTTTTTTTTCTCTTTGTTCTTTCTTTCTTCTCTTTTGAAAGCATCTATCCATATTGGGGGCGTGTTTGTTCTTAGGAACCCAGTGTTGTATCATGGTTGTTTAATTGCGAAATTAGATTTTGGACTTTGCAGTCAAGGCCAACCTTCTGTATGTTAGGCATTTGCCTGTAGAGAGTTCAGCTTCAGCCTGTACAGCACACTAGTGGTTGCTTTTAAGGTGGGTCGCTTATTTGGTTGAACATATTCCAGACTCAATGTTTCTTACACATGTGGAGAACGAATAAATAATGGAAGTGTTACCTATAGTCTAGTGTGCCTTATTTAGGGAATTTTACTAGCTAATGATCTGCATGAATTTTGTTGTAAATACATTGTGGACACTGGTCTTATTATCCTTTGCATCTGATATAGGACCAAATATGTTTTTCACGGTCATTGTTTTTGCTGAAAGTCACTGGTAATCCTCGTCATTCTGATTTTAATAGATAATCTTGGTTGTTTTCTGACACAAGTGACTCCCACCATCCACCCTGCCTGCATCTCATGGCAGATCTCTGCTAAGCCTCCCTGGATGCCGAAGCCTAGAGTCAGTAGGTTAATAACCAGCCACATTTGGCACCGTTCTTGATTTGCTAGCTGCCCTGCTGATGGATGCCACGAGATGTCTGCCACCTTGTAAGCCACGTGATAAAATACCAGCACACGCACGGCCACGTCACATTTCCCAGGCTGAAGCATTTTCTTTTACATCATTGCCCTTTTAGAAAGGTTGAGGTTCAAGTAGAACTGGGCAATACACTTTAAAAATCACAATTGCAGGTTTTTTTCCAACAAAAATCAGATTTACAAATTTGTTACCTCTCCTCTTTTAAGGAGACAATAAGAGCAAAAGACAGAAAAAGCACAAACAAAATTATAACTTTAAAGGGAAGTCATTAAATTGATTGGCTCCATTAACGGCATGATATGTTCAAACATTGTGACTATTCATTTAGAAAAAAGATGTAAAAATACTGCAAATTGTTATATTGGCCTACTTGACCCAAACCCCCGTTATATTTTCCCCATATTACACAGCAGTAGATATGATGTTAATGAGTTTGTCTTAGTTTCCATCACAGTTAATTTGAAAAAAAAAACATTCTTCTTCTGATGCATTTGGTGCTTCAAATTGCACAGTGATTGATTCAGATAAGACAGATACTCTACACAGAGAGCTAGCATGCCTGTCCCTGCAGCAGGCAAATAATTGAGCTTGTTGTTTTGTTTTTTTCCATTAAGGGATTTTCTTTTTTTTTGCAAACAACGAGAGCATCAGATATCAAATGAAAAAATGTGATTCCTTCATTATATTTTATGCTCAAAGTACTTTTTGATGGAATCAAACATAGACACATTTCTGACTAATACTGACGCGACAGAATCCTTATCCGCATGCAAATTTTGCACGTGGTGAGGTTTGACGGTAATTCTTCCTGAGCGAACGTTGTGGCTGTTGAAATCAGCTTATTCAAATGTTCCTCGGCTGGTGGGTTAATTTTCTGAGTTTGAACCAGGGTTGAAAGATTAATCCATTTTACATCAGAGTAGTATCTTAAGACATCTCAATTTGCTCAGGACGTATTAGGGTAACGGATGAATTGTTTATTTCTGCCCCTAGGAGGAATGAAGGAATGTTCATTGGTTTGATGGCACCATGTAATTTCATTTCATGTTTGAACATTACAATTTACCTCTTAGGAAGCATAGTTAAATATCACTTTCTAATCAGAATCTCTTGTATTTGTGTGCTATTTTGCTTTGCAGAGATTTCGGGCAGGGGGGAAGATATTGCCCAGGTGCATTGGAAGCAGCAGTGGCTCGAGAACGGGACACTTTACTTCCACGTATCCATGTCAGAGTCAGAAACAGCGGTCCAGACCACGCAGGCCTCTGCACGGGAGCCAGTATATGTCACACATGAACATATGCATTTATTGCATATCTCGGTTATGGTAAGTAGGAAATAACTATCTCAGTATAAGTAAGATGTAATATTCTCCTGTTAAAATGGAAGACAATGACTGGGATTCAACACAGACATTGAATTTAAGACAGAAACATTAAGATTCAATGTTATTAGACTTCATTAAGAGCAATTAGTACTTAACATTCAAGTGAATATGCAATAGTTTTTTTTTCTTAAAAGGAAAACTAATATTTTTTCAAAAGACATGGTATCGGTACAGTGTGAGCATTTACCTTTACCAAACAGACAGTTATCGGAAACTGTATTGGGAATTAAAAAACACTAACATAAACTGAGGCATACATTTTTTCACAGTACAATTGTGCAATTTTTGCCCTCTTCTTCGTGTGATAACACAATCAGAATTCATTCATATTCCGAAACGCTCATCCTCACAAGGGTCGTAGGGGTGCTGGAGCCTACCTCAACTAACTATGGGAACCATGAATCGGTGGCCAACCAATCGCAAAGGACAACTATTCATGCACACACTCATACCTAGGGGCAATTTAGAGTGTTCAACCAGTCTAGTATGCATGTTTTTGGAATGTGGGAGGAAGCCGGAGTACCTGGAGAAAACCCACACAAGCCTGGGAGAACATACAAACTTAACACAATTGAGGACCGACCTGGATTCCAACCCTCAAGCCCAGACGTGCGGCTGATATGCAAACCACTCATTCACCAGGGCACCTCCAATTGAAAACATATATTTGCATTATTAATATTCGAAGCCGCCTCGTGGGGTGGAGGTTCACTCGCCTGACTTCAGTGCGGGCAGGCGCAGGCTCAATTCCCGCTGGTGAAGGTATGACTATGAATGTTGATGGTTTTTTGTCTCTTTTTGTGCCCTACGGCGGACTGGTGACCAGACTAGCGTGTAGTTTGCCTTTCGCCCGAAGTCAGCTAGGTTAGGCTCCAGCAACACTTTCGAGGATGGAAGATGAATTCATGAATTATTATTCGAATGAACTAGTCTACATCCAGTCCCCTATTATGTCAACAAAAGAGCAAATCAAGTCATCTCCACCTGTTGCACACCACTGTGTCGTTTCATCCCACATTTTGTTTTTCCTTGTAGCGGAAAACGTGTTTGAGTGGGTGGGTAACGGCAAGGAGGAAGGTGGGTGTGAAAGAAGAGAGTTGAGAGAAAGATTGCTTGACTGACAGTTTACTGCCTAGAAGAATAGAGTCCTCAAACTGCAGTCTGGCCCCAAACTGACAGTTGCAGACATAATGATGTTCACTCGAATAGCCAGAGAACACCTTTGGGCTGGTAGGCCAAACAGCCACATGTTAAGATTCCAAGTGCCTCTGTGTGATTCTTCTTGGGGATTCAGACCTTATTTCTGAATTGGAATTCTAACACTCTTGCACAGTGTTACTTTTCAAAGTTGCTGTCACAAGAAAAACACTGATGCACTAAATTGGGATTCTGAATAAGATCGCCTGTGGTCCAAGTATACAAAGAACCTTTGACAAATATGTTCTTTTCTGACACTATCGAGAAAAGACAAAATTCAAAGCGTTGTCACTAATTAACGATACAACAGTAACGGTCATAACTGTGGGAAAACTGCTGTATTTTTTCCCTAACAGTCAGAATTGTGGCAAGAACATTTTATAAAAAGGACAATTCGTTTCAAACGGCAAAAACATTTCTAATTTCATTTTTAAAATTCTCTTTGTTGTTTTTATCCTTGTACCCTGCAATTGGCTGGCCACCAATGCAGAGTGTCTCGTGCCTGCTGCCCATAGTTAGCTGGGATAGGCTCCAGCACCCTCGTGACCCTTGTGAAGATAAGCGGTGCATAAAATGAAAAAAAAATCTCCATGTCCTACAGTTTTTGTCAAATTAACATTTACACGAAATCAAGAGGTACAAATGTTATTAGCTGTTTTTTGGTTAAAACATTCAAATCCACAAAAAAATGACAACACATCCCCAAACAAATTCAATGGCCTTATTCATTATTTACAGTGATGCTTTGTACAACACCCACAAAAATGTCATTGACTTTGAGTAAAAAAATCGTCCTCACGTTGTTTTAAAATGAAGAGGAAGCGACCCAAACGTACCCATAAGTCAACAGACCTAAAAAGAGAAAGTGAACAAAACGGGGCTAACTGTTATGTTACCCACCTCTGGGGAAAAAAAGCAAATTGGGCAATTGTAATTGCCCTTTTTCTTTTTTAAATAAATCATATCGCTTCATTTGCTCGAGTTGCCTAACCGTCCAGTCATTTTTTTTAAATTTTTTTTTACCATTGAGCACATGTAGTGCGTATGGATAGGAGAATATTATCAACCAAGCGTGTCCTACACCCCTGAAATGGCCTTCTTATAATTAAACAGTCATGGGTGATGTATGGCGGTCCGGTCATTGAGGAAGAAGAAAATTGCGGAATTGGCGGCCTGAAGAGATGAATGTTCGGCACGCTACTTTTTTTAATTGCCCCCACTTTTAATTGTTTTAGTCACCTTTGTACACATACAGTTTATTGCACCATATGTCTAATTAAAAGTGCACGCTGAGCTCTTTTATTCATACTGGCGTTAAAGCTTTTAAACGAAGAGTTATTTGATGCGTTATTTGCGCTTATTGTTCTAATACAGTGAATTAATGTGCTCTTGCTTGAGGGAAGCTTTTATCTTGAGTATTCGGGGTAACTGGAATCAAGGCAGTGACTTAGTGACAATTAGCAGCTTTTAGCTTTGACGAAATGATTTTCGCAGTGTTAAAATATTGTCTTTAGTCATTTGCTACTTTCCACCTTCTCACGTTCATGCCAAGTATAAGGAGAGTTAAGGCAGTGTTATTTTGTTTTTGCTTTATACTGAAAGCATTTGGCAACCTGACAACTGAAAGATAAGAAGAGAGAAGATCAGATAGTCCGTTGTAGGTGTGTACGCGAAACAAGGTGGGGAATCAAGCACAGTGGTACGGTACCTCTAGTTAGAAAATTAATTGGTCCCAGAGGTGGTTTTGTAACTTACAACTTTGTACAAACTATTGTTAAGCATTGTTCTTAAAATAGTGATTTGTTTCATGGAATTCAATTAAATGAGAAGAGTTACTAGAGTTCACCATTTTGTAATTTGTTTGATGATTCATGAAGAGAAGAGATGATCAATGCATGGTTGATGTGCAGCCACTTTATGGTAAACTCCTGCAAACAGGCGGCATAATTCTGCTTGCTATGACAGAAGATCATTTCAGTACTACTGTCATTACTGGGAAAACTTTCAGGGGTGTTTGTTGGTTTTCAAATATATGGTAAATATTGCTGTTTTATTTTAATGGCCTAGCTGGATCATTATTTGTCCAGACTAAGTAGCGTTATATGAGTTACGATTAAAGTTTTTGCGACACTCGTAAAGGCCCCTTGACTATGACGTGCTATTGTTTGTGTCATCAATCTCACTAGCTGTCGTTAAATTGCTATTAGGTTTAATCATCCGCTTTCGGTCGAGGTTTTTTGCTTGAGTGATTGCTCTGAAAAACGTCACCTTCACTTACCTAGAATTTCTCGTCAACACTCACAGCAGTCAAGGTTAGTCTGGCCTGCATTGTTCTACTTATTATCTGCACAGGAGACAATGGAGAATTGCTATTAACTCTTTGTGTGTCATTGACGGTGGTAAATGTCAAATCATCTGGCCCAGTATGAATAGAAAATGTCATTGTTGGACTTAGTCAATGGATTTGCTACCTTAATCGGTCAATGTATTTCCATTTAATATCATTTTTGCAAAAGTTGATCATTGTTAGCGAATGAGTCACTAATAGTTTAATATGATTATTGTATGAAATTATTCTGTTCACCCACAAATTGTCAAATCTTATTTTGAGAGGTGCATAATCTGCATTCTTGGCAGTGAATTGGTTAATGGTGGATTGCTCTACGGAACCCTCAACACTGGTGAGGATTAGCGAATGTGAAATGAATGTATTAATAATCCACAGAATTGCAATATTGAATTGATGAATTTCATAGATTCATCAGTCAACATTTTTTTTAAAAATTAATATCATTTTGTGATTAATCAAAATCTCACACCTCATTGGCAATAAAAGATAATTGGTAAGTGATGAATTAATTTATGAAGTAATTCTATATATTTTATATAATTTATAATTCTATCATTGTCAATGGGAGACACTGAGTTCTGATTGTAAACCCATTTTTCTCCTGTATGGCAGTCCATAATCATTTTATTCTCGCAACACTATGAACTTGGAAGACATTGCTCTTCTTGATTTACATTACCTTTGTGGAAAATAGTTCCATCTTTATAAGAAATTCCCCCATAAAGTGCTCATTGTACAATTTCATTTTTAAGGCACTACTTACAAATTGCAAGATCTTGACTGTCATGAATTGATGAAAGAATCTCTTCAATGTGCTTTGAGCTTCTAATAGAAAAGCAGCAGAAATGTTCTCTCCTTTCTGCAATGTGTGATATAACAGCAGCTTTCATCCATTGAGAGTAATTTTTTGGGAGGTGGATCCTCTCCCTGGGTTCCTATTGGAAGTCACTGTGGCTATTCGAGGACAGGTCATTTCTCATCACAGATCCATTAAAAACATCGGAGTAGTGGTCCTACTTTGATCTTTAAATGTCCCCAGTTTTATCAGGTCTGAATTAATGTCCACCAATGTTCATTTGCCCCAAAATGGATTGGACGACTACTGCTGTCAATGGCGGCCAATGAATATATATGTGGACGTTTTTATGTTTAACTTTTTTTTTTATTTCAAATAAATGTTCAAAGTTGAAAAAAACTAATAAGACCCGCATGATTCAGGGAGAGCAGCAATCTGTATGTCAATGACATTTACAAGGCTGCATATAAGAAGCTTTGACATTTAGATAATGCCTCACATTTGCTTCTTGGCCTGTTGAAGTCTTTACTTACCAACCCCCCCCCCCCCCCCCCCAAAAAAAAAATGGCAGATTACTATGCACCGCTGCCTAAAAGTAATGTAAGATTTTTTTTTTACTCATATTTTTTTAAAACAAGGAATTGATCACGCTTAAACTGTAAATGTATTGTACTACCAATACAATATGTGATGTACAAGCCTCGCAATAACGATTATCTCATATGATTATAGAACAATTATTGATACATAGGTCAGGAAATCAAACTATTCTACCATACATTTAAATACAACATTAAATGATTATTGGACACCTCATGATTAGAAGTCAATCATTTACAATGTCACTGAGAGGGTTAAAAACAAGAAAATGTATTAACCCAGTGGCCATGCATTAAGGTAAATACCCAAATATGTAACTGTTAACCTAGTCATGGTAAACACGTGGCGAAAAAACCCAAACCAAACAAACAAAACAAAAACTTCATATTTTAGGTAACCGCCAGTGTGCACTTTGGTGACATTTCACTGTGATTAGAATGACAAAGTCAATATTTATGGCTGTGTCACAAAAGGCCGCGGCTCCAGCGTGTTGATAACGAGGCAATAAGAGAGCCCGGGCAATGAGCCCCTTGGGGTAGCTGACTGATTGAGAAAAGAAAAGGGCAGCGTCTGTTATTGCAACAATACCAATGCCGGCGATGAAGAAATACACCTTAAACGCTCATGGCTGCAACGGCACACAATATGTGATTAACAGTTTGAATCCGTAACTAGACCTTCTTTGCGGTGACTTTGAAAGTGATTTATATAATTGCTTTTGGCTTTCCCTCATGATCCGTGACCTACTCTTCTTGATGCTAGTCTTGGCTGACCTTTGAGCATTAACGCATCCTTTTCAGGCAGCTGTGACTTGGATTGCCTATGGCTGTAATAATACAGTGGTACCTATATTATATCTATATCTGTATGTATGTATATGTGTGTGTATGTGTGTATGTGTATATATATGTATATATATATATATATATATATATATATATATATATATATACATACATATACATACATATATACATATATACATATGCATATACATATACATATATATACACATGCATATATATGTATATATATATACACACATATATATGTATATATATACATATATATATATATATATATATATATATATATATATATATATATATATATATATATATATACATATATACATATATGTATATATATATATAGGTATATATATACATATATATACACATATACATATATATATATATATGTATATATATGTGTATATGTGTATACATGTGTATATATATATATATATATATATATATATATATATATATATATATATATATATATACACATGTATACACATATACACATATATATACACATATACACATGTGTGTATATATACACCAAAGCAATGAAACAAAATGGCAAAACAGATTAAAAAGTCTACCTTTATACATAGCTCTGGGTAAAGTGACTCTGGCTTCCTAGCCAACAACAAAATGGGATTAAAGGTGTTTTTTTTTTGGTTTACTTTACAAAGAAACTGACTATGGGCTGTTGCTCAGTGAAGTCCAATCTATACATTTTCAGTCAAGTACACCCTGAGGTAGGAATCTGACTTTTAATTGTAATAACAAACTACTTTTGGCTTATATTATGCAGTGGGGTAAACACCATCGACAATGAATATAAAATACAAATGTTAATATATTTTGCAATTAGATGTTTGTGGAGACCATATTGTTCACTACAGTAATGTTTTGTCTTCACTTTCCTTGTGGCGCCAATTAAGGGTGAAGACACTTAAAAATAGTATAAAGCAAAGAGACACTTTAATTTATATCGCACTTTTTTGCTAAATAAATATGAGCTCGGCATGGCAATTATTGTGAATTAGCAAATCAACAGTGGATTCAGAAAGCAAGCACTTAGAAATAAATATTGATGTGTTCTCTGCCACATTGCGTTATTATATTAGTGGCATAAATAAAACCTTACACAGTCAAATAAGAAAGCTGGAATGTGACATTAAAACATTCAAGCTGGGGTTGAAAGATTGTACCATTGAATTGCTAGCTTGTCTGAAAGAATGTTTACTCAAAAAAATGTCATTTCCATTTAATGTCTTTAGTTACATATTGAAAGCATAAAATATAAGCATGCTTGCTGCAGGGAAAAAAAATAGTTTTACGAGCAATATTTTTATGACAACATTTTTTCTCTGGATGTTTTCACAAAATATGACTCAATTATCATTTTTACAACTTTTTTATCGTAATAGAAATTTTCAATGGAAAACAAACATGGTAAAATGTCTTTTCTTTTTATTACTGGTAGTTTGGTGATCATTTTAACTTTTTAAAGTGGAACCTGTATTTATCTAATCAATTGTTGCATTTGAAACGATTAAGTTCAAGGCAGCAGTACTTTTTTCACATATATTTGAAAAATTCTGTCCTATATTGTGGACGACTAGCTGACAGAAATGGTACAAATATTGGAAGGATACAGAGAAACACAATGAAAATGGGTCAGTTATTAAATGGATGTTATTGCTGCCGCATCAGCTGTCCCTGAGGACCATAAAGGCTTATTCCACATTTCTGAACTCTGTAGTCACAAACTGTGTTCAGTTGTATTATTTTTCTCTTTGTCCCTTCACCATTTGAAATATTTCTCTCCCTTCACAGACATGGTATTAACTCTCTCAATTCCATTAATATTGATAAACATCCAATCATGTGAGTCTTTAAATATAAATTAAACCTTTCTAAATGAGTTTATCAGTTGTAGATGCCCAATCCATTTTAACTGGGAGGGATGGCAGCAAATGAACATCGCTATCAATGTCAGCCCATGAATTATCAAATGATCATCATAAACAAGCCGAGTAGTGCCCTCATCATTTCTATGCCATCTTAAAATGGACTGATTGATCATATAATAAGATTCATCTTAAAACAGAAATTGTCAAAAGATTAATCAGTCAATCAAAATCATTGAGTAGGCTCAAATTAATTACATAGATTAATCCATCCCAGTGTTCATTTATTTTTTGGCACTGACATTTTTAGGATTAGATTAATCACAAAACAAGATTAATTGGAACATTAGTTGACCAAAAAATAATAATAAATGAAATTCCATTACGTCCAGTCGTCTAAAATCCTCCATGCCAACAAATTTTTGGTGCATTGAGATAGTCCAAAAAAATCACGAATTATTTGATCATAAAATAAGATACATCTTAAAACTGAAATTGTCAAAAGATTAATCAATCAATCAAAATCATTGAGTTGGCTCAAAATAATTACATAGATTAATCCATCCCAGTGTTCCTTTATTTAGTGGCACTGACATTTTTAGGATTAGATTAATCGCAAAACAAGATTAATTGGAACATTAGTTGACCCAAAAATAATAATAAATGAAATTCCATTATGTCCAGTTGTCTAAAATCCTCCATGCCGTCAAATTTCTGGTGACTTGAGATAGTTCAAAAAATCACGAATGATTTGATCATAAAATAAGATACATCTTAAAACTGAAATTGTCAAAAGATTAATCAATCAATCAAAATCATTGAGTTGGCTCAAAATAATTACATAGATTAATCCATCCCAGTATTCATTTATTTAGTGGCACTGACATTTTTAGGATTAGATTAATCGCAAAACAAGATTAATTGGAACATTAGTTGACCAAAAAATAATAATAAATGAAATTCCATTATGTCCAGTCGTCTAAAATCCTCCATGCCGTCAAATTTCTGGTGACTTGAGATAGTTCAAAAAATCACGAATGATTTGAGCAATTAAATATTGTTGACAGATACAATTCAATACTTTATAATACTTCTTACAGCCCTATTCTTCACTGAGGAAGCTGTAAGTGGTAAAATGTGGGACGCATGCCAACTAGCATCCGCAGGATATAGTACTATCTCCCTTTTATAATCAGGAGAAGTAGACCTTAAACCTGTGAAGAGTATCTCTATATATGCAGTCGGGTTATTTGGAGTTAGGTGTGCAATGCTCTGCAACCAATGAGGGAAATTAAGCTCTCACTCCTGCCCCAAGTGTACGATTCTCCACATACCAATGCTCAGCGAGTGGCAAAATACCTGCTTTGCAAAATGCACAGCTGTTGCCTGTAAATGCTGGCGCACTCATTCATTCTAAACAAAGCCTAATTCTCATTCAAATTGAAGGTTATATCAATCTAGATAAACACAATGCAGTGTTATGCATGCATCACAAATCCAACGACTGGAATTGAATGTTTTGCCCAAATGATTATCATTTTGGTGAAAGGAGAAGTCATTCTAGTTCACTGGTGGATTTTTATTTTTAACAGAAAATGCAAATAGGAAATAATATCAGAAATGTAATGGAATAACTTTTATTGACTGTGAAATCTATGTATTTGATAATGTAGCTTTTTATATTTGTTAAGGGATTTAGGGATCAAGTGGGGTTTTATTCTTAAACTATTCTCTCAGGCACATGTGTCAAAGTGGCAGCCCGGGGGCCAAATCTGGTCCGCCGCATCATTTTGTGTGGCCCGGGAAAGTAAATCATGAGTGCCGACTTTCTGTTTTAGGATCAAATTAAAATGAAGAGTATAGATATATATTAAATTTCCTGATTTCCCCCCTTTTAAATCAATAATTGTAATTTTTTAATTCATTATTTCTGTGTTTTTAGTTCAAAAATCATTTTGTAAAATCTAAAAATATATAAAAAGCTAAAATAAACATTGTTTTAGATCTATAAAAAAACTGAATATTCAGGGCTTTAATCCAGTTCTTTTAATCCATTTATAAAAACAAAATCTAAATATTATATCTAAAATGGTCCGTCCCGCATGAAATCAAGTTGACGTTAATGTGGCCCGCGAACCAACCCGAGTTTGACACCCTTGCTCTAAGGCATATTTTGTCTCCCAGCACATCGGCCTCACAACTCCAGGGTCCTGTGTTCAAATCCAGGTCGGTCCACCTGTGTAGAATTTGCATGTTCTCCCCGGGCTTGCGTGGATTTTTTCCAGGTACTCTGGTTTCCTCCCACATTCCAAAAACATGCATGGTAGGCTGATTGGACAGTCCAAATTGCCCCTAGGTTGAGCGTGAGAGTGAATGGTTGTCCGTCTCCTCGTGCACTGCGATTGGCTGACCACCGATTCAGGGTGTCCCCTGTCTCTGGTGCCCGTAGTTAGCTGGGATAGGCTCCAGCTCCCCCCGCGACCCTTGTGAGGATAAGGCGGTTCAGAAAACGAATGAATGAATGCTTTGTCTCATACTGTGATTTGTCTTCTACATAAAATGTAAACTAATTGCCAACATAACTTCATGATCGTCTCCTTTGCCATCAGATTGGCTGGCCACCAATTCAGGGTGTCCTCTGCCTGGTGCCCGTAGTTAGCTGGGATAGGCTCCAGCACCCCCGCGACCCTTGTGAGGAAAAGTGGTTCAGAAAATGAATTAATCAATATTAATTAGTAAATAACACTGATAAAATGAATGACTTGTACTCCAAAAATCAAAAGTGGCATGAAGCTTCATTAATTAGCCCCTCACAGTCAATGAGTTGGACGTCTATCACCGTCAACAGCATCCAACGAGTGATTACATTCTCTGACAAAGTGGTCTTGAGACAACAAGCTTGTACCATATTCATCAGGAATGAAAGCAATATTTAAAAAAAATATGAAGGCTGTACAGGAAATTGCACTGGAAGTGAATTATGGGAAACCACGCTGCTCATTACTCATCTACTCTCAGACGGACTGACAGCTGAAATTAAACCACTGCTCCTAAGCACTGTGTCTTACTTGACACATTCCATTCCCCACCATTCATATTCCCATTTATGTTCCCAGGACAGGCATTGTTTTAGTTTGCATATTCCAAATATAAATCTCCCTTTTTTAATGTTTGCATTGGTAATTTTTCTCTTTATTTTCATGTTACTGCCATAAACAATGTTGGTTTACTTCAAAACAAAAGCAAGTGCAGCATGGTTGTTGTGCATCCGCAAGAAGATTAATGAACACGTTTGTCTTTGCCACCAATCGGCCTAAGGCCGCCTCCCCATATCGGCACAGCATGATTTATAGGCATATACACACGCACGAGGTGAGAGTGGAGAGGGAGGTGCTGTTTTTCCTCGTGATTATTGTATTTTAAAATGTTGTGATGAATGACCCTCCCCGTCTGAATGTTTATTTACAGTTCAGTTTCTTTATGCGGTCGTTTACCGTTACTAGCCCACGCTTTCATGTACTGTGCACAAACAGGCGTCTTTCTTAACACCTTATTCCACGTTTCTCTGGTATTATAGACATATGTCACCCTATAATCACATTGGTTGCTCGCAATCTCAATCTGTTGAAAATGACACCAATATTTGCCCAGATGAAGCAAACCTGTTTAAAATAGCGGAAATACATGTTCTTTTCCATATTTATATTGGAAAATGTAACAAACAAATACTGTTCTTACTTAAACAGTAATACAACACAAAATAAATATTATACCGCAACATCAACGGATTATGTCCAATGCTACCTACACGGATCGTGGTTTTCTATCATTGGGAATTTAGGACTTAGGCGGCTGGACAGCTTTATTGACGACTCATGCCTTTTTACTTTTATTGAATTCAAGTAAAGAAATAAAGTTAATCCATTCAAGGTTACTTTCTTTTGATTTTGGAGCATTTCCAGGTTACTTCCTATTGATTCTAAGGAATTCCCATTTGATTTTAACTGTTGATATTGGGGATTTTTTTGTGTCTCACTGTTCATTTCAGTCATTCGATTTAGGTTTAGGTCATTTAGGTCTCTTTCTGTGGATTTTGGGTCACTTCTGTTTTATTGGTGGCTTTCTTGTTGATTTTGGGTTCATATTGTTGTTTTGGTGGCATTCTTGGGTAATCCCCTCTTCATTTCAGGTCACTTTTTGTTCATTTAGGTTTAATTCTCTCTTGGCTGTGGATTTTGGGTCACTTCTTGGCTGTGGATTTTGGGTCACTTCCGTTTGTTTTAGTGGCATTCTTGGGTCACTTGCTGTTTATTTTGGGTTCATAAACCATAGTAATGGTTCCATTGGGTAACTTCTTAATTGTTTTAGGCTAATTCTTGTTCATTTTGTTTATATTCTAGGTCTGTTCCTTTTAGATTTTGGATTCCTGTTGTTAGGGTGGCTAGTGGTTAGGTCACTTTCTATATATTTTGGGTATTTCCTTCCTTTTGTGTCTCTTCTTCACTTAAGTTCAATTCTAGGTCACTTCAAGTTGATTTTAGGTAGTAGCCAGGCAACTTCCTGTACATTTTCGATTACTTCCTTTTGATTTGATCATGGGTTATTCTTGATTTCTGGGAAATTGTATTTGGATATGCACGAGTGGAAAGTAAACCCTGTGATCATTATTGTTCACTCTATAATAAAAATAATAACAATGGATGTCCAATCCATTTAATGTGAGAGGGAGTGTTTTTAACGTCTACATGTGATGATTAGAATTTAGTTTATGGATTAAAGATTTATTTTTATGTATTTTTAATCTGCGTCCTTAGGGTGGTCTCATCGCCCTGCTCTTGCTCATCCTTCTCTTCACCCTGGTCCTATACACCCGCCACCGATGGTGCAAGCGCCGCAGGATCCCCCAAAAGAGCGCTAGCACGGAGGCCACCCACGAGATTCACTACATCCCCTCGGTACTGCTCGGACCTCAGGGCCGGGACAGCTACCGGGGGTCACGGGGCGGCCACCAGCACGGCAGTTCCGTCATCGGCGTGCCCATCCGTGAGACGCCGATCCTTGACGATTACGACTGTGATGACGAGGACCCGGTGGGACGCTCGCTGAACTCCACTCCTAACCAGTTGCACAACAAAGTGAATGATGGGACGATCCAGAAGGACTACGGAATCGGCATCGACTACGGGGAAGATGTCAAGGAGGATGACCTCACGCATTCTTTTCACAAACGAAGTAAGTGCAATAGTGATATCTCATGAGTAACACTGAATAATTAGGTGACCTAGAAAATCTATTATTAAATTTAAATGCATTTTTTGGTTTGTTCCAAGAGGATTTTCTTTTCCTTCGCTAACACTTGTATATATTTATTAAATCATGATTTTTTTTCTCCCGATAATTATTTTTATTACTACTTTTCCTTGACCCTTTAACACAAAAAAGACAAAAATGGAAAACCCTTAACTAAGAATATTATTAATAGTATATCAACATTACATGAAAGGAGTCATTTATTTATTTATTGATTAAGTCTTCTTAAATTTCTCATCTGTTTTTTGATACGTTTGCATTTTCGATACATTTTCTATATTTACTGTTATTTTCTTTTTCCATATATAATGGTTAATTAACCCTCAGTGCCAAAGACGATGATAAACGACTAACCATTTGGCTCTTTTCTTCCTTAACACAAATTGTCACTCATAGTTGTCCTATCCAGTTGAACTCTCCCAGTTCAAACAGATTGGACACCTACAGTCGCCAATTTATGTCATTTTATTTTAATCCATTTCCGCTCCGTATTGGTTGTACTCTTCTCATGCCCAAGCTCCCAGATGGTCAAGCTGCAACTTAACATTGGCTCTGGTTAGGACCGCCCACATTTTCTCTGAGGACAGCATGAATGTACCACTCACTCACTTTTGGTCAAATATTGAAGGGAATGTGCATTCGGCTTCCTCCGTCAAAATGTGTTTTTTTTAGGTTGACCAACATAATGGCCATCTGAAGAAATCATAACTACAATATGGTCTACGGCAAAGTTAGACACTTCTGTTTTTCTTTTCTTTTTTAATGCAATATTGTTCATTGTATGTGAACTAATTGCGAGGGCAGACACTACTGTAATTCATTGGCTGACAATGATGTTAATTGACGCCCAATCCATTTGAAGTGAGAGGGTGGAGGCAAATTAACTTCCGCTTATTCGCTCAAATTGATTGGACATCTCCAAGTGAGGAGCTCAATTAAGTTCATGTCATAAGCATTAAAATTCCTTTCAACACCCTGACCTAAATGACCATGTTGGTAAGGGCGACGTTCCCATCAAGCTCAATGCATTTACATTAAACTTTAATCATAGATATCTTATTCCTCCAGATTTTTAAAATCCTATTTTTGAGAGATTGTTTTCCTTTTAAATTCTGCATTAAAAATGAGCAATTGAAACAACGTACAATTCTAATAATCTTTCTTTTAGGTTTGATTTTAAACAAAATGTCCTATTCAGGAGGCCCTCAACAAAAATGAACCAATGTTAGGTTCATCCATAGATATGCTTTAAGATAAGGAAGACATTGGAGGCATATTCTGCTTTATCTTGCAAGAGAGAATCGATCCTGACTCGTCTTCGTCCCAGATCATTCTAAAGAACCGAATCCTCTCCTACCATTTCATTGCATTAGTCAAAACAATTATGGTTATCTATTCAAAATACTTAAGGTCAGGAATCAAAACAATTGCATAAGAATTCAAACAAGCAAGCATCCATTCAAAACACAGGAATCAAAACAATTGCGAGTCTTTTCGAAGGGCGAACGGTATCGCCACCTGCCCCGGAATCCAAGTCAAAACAATTAAGAGTCCTTCCCGGATCTTCATTGTGAACTTGCGACTGGGTGAGAAGTCGAGGTTTCAAAACAATTTTGATAAGTCCAACTTGATAGAGACATTTCCCTTTGTTTATCAGGGTTGCAAGCAGATGTACTAAAGTGACCCTTTTTAGTGTCAATAAGCTAAGTTGAAAAAAACATTTCCAATATATAATAATGTATAAACCTAAAGAAACCGAAGCAGATATATAATAAACCCAACAACCAACTTAAAACCGATTACGGACTAAAGTTCTTTTTTTTACTTTGCCATGGCAATTCCAGCTCAAGGTGAAATGTGTGCATTATTTGTTGAGGTTTTCTATTCATTAAACAAATAAATACAGACAGAGGCATTCTTGACATCTAAAGAACATTTGGTAGCTGAAAGTCTTTTATCAGTCACATTTCCACCAACACAGTTCCTTATATGGCAGAATTGTTTTTCTGTTGGTTAAATTCGCCGATTTTCATGGAATGCAAATTGTGTTGTATTATGACTTGTGACAATAAATTTGGAAAACCGAACAAGGGCACTGATAGTGAATTGAAGTCTCTAAATATTTTTTTCCTTATCACACAAAACTAGTTGTGTGTAAAAACAAGGCTTCATTCTCTTGACAATCCAACATTAGTGTTGTCAAAAGCCCCAAACCATCTATATTGAAAAATACATATCAGGATATCTTATTTGATTGCCAAGGTATCAATACTGTTATTTATTTCATTTTAAATATATTCTTAATGCATAAATTAGATTTTGGACTAGTCTTGATAGCAATGGAGTTGCATTTGAATGGACAAATGTTCACTTACCCCTCCCAGTCACAAATAATTGGACATCTAACACCATCAAAGGTGCTAAAAATGAATATCCTCTCAAATTAAATTGATTTCTATAACTTGTTATTGTTAGTGGAGTTACAGATCACTTTCTGTGCATTTTGGTTCGATTTCTATGGTTTTTAGGACATTTCCGGGATACTTCCTTTACATGTGGGGGCATTGATTTTGTGAATATTTAAATTTTAAAAAGTCATATGAATTCAACAAAACTGTAGAACTTTTGACATTTTGAAATGTGACTTTTTTTGCAATTGAATTTTTTTGTGGGGAAAACAATTAAAAACATGTTTTGTGTGAATGCTAGAGGTACGGTTGACAAAGAACTTGCTTCGCGTGACTTTTTGAAACATTTGTAAGATTGGAACTGTGTCAATCGGCCAAAGCGTGCAGGCTGGGATAGAGTGGACGAAGAAAACTATAAATAATATATGGAGGGAGCTTTACTCTGCAAAGCGTCCCGTTAACAACCCCTCCTCCACGCAACTGAGCAACCAATGTGGTCATTTATAGGCAGGTGGGAATTATTTGAGGGTAAATCAGAAGCACACTGCCAGGAAGTCCAGGTATAGCATTGACAAATGAAGACTTTATAGAAATCTGATCCACCATCAGATGTAGGTTGGTCAGGACAAACACAAATATAAAAATAAAAACCCTTCCCAGTACAGATGGATTCATCGCAATCAATATATGCAAGTTGATTGCGTGAACCTTTCAGTGAGATTCTTTTGAACTGCGGCAGATTTTGCAGTTCACCCACAAAATGACATTTAACAGAGCTATAATTAAGTTAGCATGCTACTTTCCACTGCTGTGAATTTTAATGTTTGACAAAAAATAACACAAAAGACATAATTGGTAAGCAGACTGAAAATGTCTATTTTTCATGATTTGTTTTTAAACAAAAAAAAATGCTTTGTTAGAAAATGATTTCTGCAAACTGCACAATACAATACACTGAGTAGGACTCTGTGGAATTGGAGTGCAGAGATATTATGCAAATATAATTACAACATGGTGCCACTTTTTCAAATACACGAGATGATTCATTGTACACAAAGCCAATTACGTTAATTTACTACAATGCAAAGCAACATCAGTCTTCCTGGAATCGCATGTTGACCAATGACAGGTTGCAGGAAAATGACATTTATAAATTATCTGCCGAGTGTGCTTTTTTGAAAAAATGATGGGGAGTCGATTTCAATTTTATGTGTAGCGGATGGGATGTTGATCACTCAATATAGTGATGTAGATCTTTCTTTTAAACTCATTGGCTTCCTTTGACTGCAATAGACATCCTAATGGTTTGAACTGGAAGGGCTGGCAGCCAATTAATGAGTGTTCATACAGGCTCCCGATTCTAATGGATTGGACGCCTACTAGTGATGTACTCATTTAAGAATGCTAAAACTGGGCACATGATTTACCATCTATTATCGCCAACCACACTGAAGGCATTAAACTATTTGTGTTTTTATTTCAAATTATAGTTTTGGTCAAAGCGGGCTCAGCAGTGTGTTCTGGCTGCACTTAACATACTGCCGACGTCTGCACATGAATGAGAAGGACACGTGTCCATTTGATCCCTTTAACTTTTAAAATTGCAATGGGCCACTTACAAAGGCCATCAAAATTGCATGCAAATTTTAAGACCGAACATTTGTGCTTTCTGCTCGGCTGCTTTTCTTTCAACCGTCTGGCATCAGCACAATACCTCCCTCCCTGCGGAGCAAGATGGACTTTACTTTGTTAATTGATTTAACTTTCTTATCCCAAAGGGACTTAATTAGACATGGGGTAATGCGACATTATAGTCATGCATGGTCAGATGAAGACTCAAGGCGTTATTTAAAGAGCTACTCACTCATTTTTCATGTAAAAACACTGTCATTTCTATAAGCAGGCTTCCAAGTTCAGAAATTAATACTGCCTTTCGTTGTATTTTAATAAAAATAGGTATGCATCACAGGTGTCAAGCTGGCAGCCTGGGGGCTAGATGTGTCCAGCCACATTACAGACACTGCTAAAGCCTATCCCAGCCAACTATGGGTAATAAGCGGGGGACAGCCTAAGTTGGTTGCCAGCCAATCTCAGGGCACAATGAGACAGACAACCATACACGCTCACACTCATAGCTAGGGGTAATTAATAGTGTTCAACTAGCCTACCCTGGATGTTTTTGGGGGTTTGGAAGGAAACCAGAGTACCCACGCAAGCTCAGGCAAAACATGGAAACTCCATATAGGAAGGCCGAAGCTTGGGAATGAACCGTGCTCATAATTGGGCACCGTGCCACCCTTTTCTCAATTAATTTTCATAATTTAGTTTAGGGCAGCCCGGGGTACGATGGTTAGGATGTACGCCTCACAGTTTTGACATTGAGGGTTCATCCCCAATGTGGAGTTGCATGTTCCTCCATCCCAAAAACACGCATGATAGGCTGATCAAATACCATGAATTAGGTGAGTGGATGCACACGAATGGTTGTTTGTCTCCTTGTGCCATGTGATTGGCTGGGAACTCATTCAGGGTGTACCCCTCCTGCTGCCTTTCGTTAGCTGGGAGAGGCTCCAGCACCCCCATGACCCTTGTAAGGATTTACCCCCTTTTTTGTTCATCATTATGGAATTTATATACAAAAAAAATCATGCAGACTTTGGGTTCAGATTTGAGCTGCATTGTAATACTAGTTGTATTTTAGAATGATTTTTCTTTTGTCAATGTTGAATCTGGCTGCCATTGTCCACTTAAAGCTTGTAATCTAGAAACATATGTCATTATTATAATAGTATTAAATTCCTTGTATCAATAATCTAGCATGATGAGTTTATACACAGTCCTATTAAGCTGCGTTAATTCACTTTGATCCCAGTTAAGTTTCCACCTGTCTGCAGTAGGTCTGGGTTTGGTTTTACCTCTTCATCCTCCTTCAGCGTGAAGGGACACATCCATATTTTATCGTGGCCCTGTGGCAAAAGAAGCGAGCTATAGATAGCACGGGATCCATGCGACATAAACAGCGGCAAGACCCTCAAGAAACCCAAGTGCTGGCAAGAGCAGCAGAGTGAGGCAACAAACAAAACAGGCCACTGAAACTGCCAGTTTTCCAGCGATAAGGAAATGACAGAAACCTGAAATGCCCCGTTTAAAATCCCAGTATTCATAGAGATGGGAATAGGAAATTATCATTGGAAATAAATTGTCCATTTTACAAACCATGAAAGTATTAGGTTTGTCTAAAGTATTGAAAACTATCCAAGATTTGAATGCTTAAATGTGCGATCCAGATATGCTATTGGATTGTATTGATACTCTTTGTTTTAGCAGAATTTTTTTGTCATGGAATCAATTAGATTTTGCACTTCTCTTGATAGTAATGCTAATGGAGAATATTTTTGTGTTTTCCTTGCACTGGCTACAATTAAAGACACAAGATGTCCAATTATTTTTGACTGGGAGGTGCTATTGGCCATCATTCAGTCAAAATGGATATCTAGCGCCCTCAATTATACTTAAAAATAAGCATTCAGAGTTCTGTCTCTCGAGTTTAAGACTGTGAGCTACAAATTTTGGGGCATTCTTTGTTAATTTTATGACGTGTGAGTATTACTTCTTGGTGGTTTTTGGTGACTTTAACTAAACTTTGAGGCACTTGGTGTGACGTCTCACACTTTGAATCATTTGCTATTTTTTGTGAGGCATTTCCACGTGACTTACTGTTCACTTGCCACTTCCTGCTGATATTGTGGGAGCTACTAGGGCTTTAGCCTGTAAATTTAGAAATGATTAATTTTAGAGGTAGTTTCTGGGTTCCAAACTGTTGATTTTAGCTCACATTCTGTTGATTCTAGGTCATTTTCTGATGTACATTCTGGCTTACTTCCTGTTCATTCTGTGTCACTTGGAAGTTTTTTTTTTACCCATTTGTGTTCACTTATAGAGCTGAGCAGGTGCAGCAGCATACGTTTTGAAAAATAACACGCAGTTGAAAATATCATCAGAGTAAAAATCCTCTGATTTGGTCTAGTTTTCTTCAGCAATGGCTAAACAGCAATATCTTTGGAAAAGTAATACTGGTCTTTGAGGCTGCATGAGTATGTGTTGTAGAAGAATGTAATTAGTGCCATTCATGGGGATATGTGGCAGAAATACGTGGCTATGAATTTAAATTAGTTTGTCACTCGTAGTTAACATTCGTTGACTTGTTGGCACCCAGTTCACATGGATTTGGCGTCTATCGCATCTACAGCAGCCCATGAATTAAACAAAGAATGCTGTCTATGTTTCAATACAGAAATTATTGCTTTGACTGGCCCAGAATGTACCTTTTGAATGCAGTGCCTCTCTGATCTGTGAACAGTCATCAATGTGAACGTTGCCTCAGGAGTAGTAGGGAGTGCCAGCAATAGTGTAGAGCACACTCTCCATCATCTTCCATCTTTTCCCCGGTGGCACGGAAAAGCATTGGGATGCCTTTGAGCTTGTCGGTTTCCGGTTTACGACCCATAAAAATATTAGAGGTCAGCGAGAGAATTCTTGACACATTGTGTTGCTTTGTAGTGCAGCACGATTGGGACTGAACTGACTGCAGTCCTTTCCATGTTTGATAGTGAGAAATTTGAGACAAAGACACACTGCCTTGGCCTATTCTCTATTCTTTATTCAACCGTTAGCCCATGGGATCGTGAGCTGCATGTGGCTCTACGATTGTCATGTATACTGTACACTATGATCATATCTTATCACTCATCCGCAATGTCTGAGGAAAATGGTAGCTATAAGAATAATAATGGAACCACCTTAGTGTTGTGCTGGTTAGGGGTGTGACAATATGTATATATGGTGATATTTTGCATCTCAATGGGGTATTGATTGTTTTAAAAACATGTCACTGTTTAATGACAAAACTGATAGTTCACCACCAGAATTCTCCATTAGAACAACATTTTCGAAAGACTTAACCATCAAACACTTTTGAATTATGATAAACTCAGATAATTTAAGATAGCGGTTTATTATTAACAAACTAGTGGTCCCATTTAAGGATGTCCTGATGTTTTGACTTCAAAAAAAGTTTTTTGTTACTATCATTACTTTCTCAAGACAAGTAGTCACACTCTGGTCATTTCTGCTTATTGCAGGAGCCAAAAAGCAGTCACTAAAATACACAACTTTACCGGATCCACTCAGATATCAATCATGTGGCTAAATGAGTAACCGCTCAATACTCCAAAACTAGCCGTATCAGGTTATGATAATACACTCACAACTTCCATTCTTACTTAACTGGTTTTAGGTCATCTGAAGGTGACTCTATCGGTGATATCTCAGCGGTTTGCCCACACTATCCATGGCTAAAACGAAAAAAAATAAAAGCTAGTTTAAAATGTGGTTTGTTTTCATAGCTAGAACTCATGTTCATGCTCATCTCCCTTATTTTTATGACACTTCATTTCGTTTTTCTAAAGCATGTAGGCATCTGTCTCAAAACCAAAACAGTACAAAACATGTCCATGTGTACAATACTACATTCACAAAAACACGTGGCATCTGTTCTGCTTCCGTTTCATTATGCAAAGCACTCCATGCATGGAAAGTGCTTTCTAATTAAAAGTAGGTATTGTGATTTCAATCAGTGCTTGATTTTGAGTCTTGTGTTGTTTTTTCTCTGTGTATTCATGTCATATATGTAGTTATTTTACTATATTTTATTTGACCTTGTGATCCTAGGCTGGCGAGCTTTGGATAGCTATTTCGTAAGAAATGTGGTTATTTCCAAATTCTACTCTACAGGACCCACTAATGCAATGGTGCATGATAAAATATTCAAAACCCCAGATATTTTGCAGCACAGTATGTATTCCGTTGCTTGCCTCAACACTGCTCGGTCCTAATTTCTTGTTTCTCATCTTTTTTAGACACTCCCCATATATCATGCATCCTTTGTCTTACCAACAATTTGGTCTTTGTCTTTGTGATCGTCTTGCCGCTTAGCCCACTCTCATGTATCTGTCACTTCTGGAAGCAGCGGCATGAGTGCTTCCTCAGATTGGTACACTCAATTTCTTCTATTGGAACACTGGCACGTCGGATATTTCACATAGAGTATCAAAGGCTTTGGCTTAAAACACTTTCATTTCATCCTTATCGATTGGCAGCGCCATCATTTGCTCTCCAAGGCGTGAAGGAGAAGGCAAAAACAAGGCAGGACTGACGCAACTTGATTACCATGCCTGAGCTCTGTGTGGCTGTGTGAATTACTGGCAACACTGAAAGAAAAACAAAAGTAAAGTTGTAATTTATCAGGTTAGATTTTTTTTCTCCGCCATGTAGACTATTCTCCTTCAAATTAAAACAGCAGGGTACCAATGGTTTTCAGAAACTATGCGAGCCAGTTCCCTTGTGGCTGCCTCAGCTTGCTTGAATACAAATAGATCTCAGCTGGCAACGGAACACCAAAATAAAGACTGATATCAACAGTACAAGTATGCATGTGAAAAAGATAGTGGACTTTCAATTCATCCCTTCAGAGGTCACCATGGTGAAACTGTAGAATCACCTATTAGATTTGACATCCACGTTTTACGCCAAATGCCCTTCCTGACGCAACCCACATGTGGGAATTGAACCCGGGCCACCACGACAGCAGCGGTGGGCTCATGTGAAAAAGAGTTGCCTTTAAATTAGCATTCAAGCAGTAACTCATTGGTTGCCATTGACACCGCTTAACGTCCAATTCATCTTGACTGGTGGTGCGGATAAACAAAACTTCATTCTTACCTTCCAGTCAACATAAATTGGACGTCTAGTACCGTCAAGGGTACTGAAATATGAGCATGCGGAGCCATTCCTCTCAGTTTAAATGTCTAAATGGGTCAAATTTTAATGGATTATTTTAATATTCAATAATACTTTCATTAATTCAGTGTTTTAATACATAATGTCATTAATGACATAAAATGTTAATTAGATAAGGCTAACTTAAAGTTGTGTCAATTACGCCGTCGGTTTCACCAATGCAGAGGGAAACCGTGATATATTTTAATTGTACAATTTCAATAGTTATGGATGATGTGAGTTTTGGTGACATTTATTTTTGAATATTCTTTGACAATTTTCTATCATTTGCTTAGTGTGTATAAAACTTTTGTTGCAGCACAACTTGATGTGTGGCACTGAATGAAATGTTAGATCGTGAAAGTAAAATAAACTTCTGAAAGCGAATTAGTGTACACGTTAGTGAGCGGCTTGGTTTCCATCAAAAACGCGAGGGAAGATTGAGGTCAGGCTACATTCAAATTTTGCTGACCTCCTGAAAACTCTTAACCTCGAGATGAGTCGATTTAAAGCACTATAATCCAGATTTAGAGCCTCATTGTTAACTGCTTCAGTATGCCTAAGGGTCTAAGGCTTGGTGGGAGAACTTCCGATTGTTATTTAAGCTTGCTGACTTTAAGCGAAAAGGAAACATTCAATTCTGAGTCAGAGAGAAGTAAGGGTCAACTATTATTATTGGAGCGTTAGAAATATAGGTGTGGTTAAAGGTTTTGTGTCTAGAGGCAGCAATTCCGTAGGCTGTCTTCGCGATTCTGTTAAATTTATTCTCAGTTTTGTTCATTATGCTCTTCTGGGAGCAGTAAGTTCATGTCTTTTTATTTTATCAGATGGAACAACGCGTCCTGAATCTCTGAACATTTTTTTCTCCCTGCGAATATGAAAGAACAGATTTATCTAATGCATAAGTAATAACACTTTGTTAGTTGTATTAACCATTTTTTTATATTTTCCAACGGACCACTTATTGACTACTAAGTACAAATGACTATTATACAGGTGATACATTGACATTAATATTGCACAAGTTGAAGAGGGATTCTGGTTGAGAGCAGTGTTGAATCATTCGATGCGTTGGAAGGAAAAGCTGCAAAAAAATCGTATCCGTCAGTCACTGACACGGAGGATGAAATTGGCTCCAGGCCCCCTGCAACCCTGCACTGGATAAGCATTATTGATGATTGATGGGCAGATAGCTGGGTTGATGGATGAAGGCGTGGATGCAGGATGAATTGTTTCAGCAACACACCGTAGTTTGATCGTACCTTTTTACGGCTTTGCAGTGCTTTATGAAAAAAATGTAGTTATCTTTGTATTTTTATCCAGGAAGCATTTTGCATGTAGACCAGTGTAATTAATCATGATTTGAAAATAGATCTATTTACTTCCTTAGTTAAAAATCTTCAAATATAGTTTGATATCACCACCAGAATGAGCTGTAGATTTTTTTTATAGACTGTAATTGTTCAGTGGACTTCATTCATATAAGCACTTATTCAGTTTTTATTTCAGATTGACTTTTCACTACAGAATCTAATAAATATAACTAGAAAATGTGATTTCTAGGGAAATTGCGTGAGCATGCGTTGGTTTCCCATGGGTCACTATTGTGGCATTTTTGGGTCATTTATAAATTATATTCATATGTTCCCTGCCTACCGGCGTCTGAGAGGTTAGCGTGTCGGACTCACAGTTCTGGGGTCCTGGATTCGAATCCATTATAGCGAGAATAAAAGTATCCAATTCAATCAAAGAAACTAATGAATGTTCCTTGCCTACATTTGTAGTGAAAGGAAAATGTACTCCCACTGTTCATATCTGTAGTTATAGCAAATTAAGTATGCCAGAGTCTAAAGAGATTGTTTGTATTAATTGCCATTTAACTGTTGCATAGTTTAAATTTGTAGAGCATTTTGACATTTTATTCACTTAAGCATTACTTTTTCCTCGCCTTTTTGTATTTACTGAAGTGCTTGATTGTGATTCAAATTGATTTCCTGCAGAGAACCCACTTTTGTTAGATGTATAGATCAAAAAGTGTTTATGAAAGCCAAGGGGGTGTTTGCAAATAGCTGAGTGATCTTGTGCAAATTTATAACACTCGCACAGAGTAATTTAGACTGAAGTCAGGTTGTTTTGCAGTATAATTATATTTGCTATTTTCAAAACAATGTGAACATACATACATGGGCTAACATTTGGAATTGCAAAAGTGGTAAATGTTCAATTATAGAAAATAGGGATGATTTTCATAATTTCAGACCAGCAAACATAATGTTTTTGTATGAAAGTGAGCACTGTAGTTATCTCAAGAAATGCTCTGTTACTCTGGTTAGTTTCTAAAGAGAAGTAATTGTTCTCAACAGACATGTTTGCCTAGTGGTTTGATTCACAGGCAACCATGGTACTAAAACATGCGCGACTACTCCAAAAAGAACCATATCAGACACCAATGCGATAGATACTAAGTATCAGATCGGGACTTTACCAATATAAAATCTAATGCTGACATTCCTGTATTTTTTTTCAAAGGTTTGGCCTATATTTTGGGGAGCTTTGCTTTGATAACAACCAGTCAAAATAGATTGGACGTCTAGTGCTGACCATGGTAGCCAATGAGTTGATAAGGAAGTAAACCGAAAATGACCCAAAGGAAGTGACGTAAAATCTACCGGAAGTGACCCATTAGAGAGATGGCTAACTATCCCCAAAAGATGCAATTTCTTCCAAAATTGCATCTTTTAGTTCTTTGCAAGATCATCGCAATATGGCAGCTGACTTTGATACCCTCCCTTTTGATCTTTTGTGGTTTGAAAGTGTGCAGGACAGCTTTTTCTCTTAACTATACAGTCACTTTGCCCAAAGCAAGGTGTTCTAGCCTCATCAATCAGAATGACTAAGACCGAACCACACGAGGATGTGTTGGCAGAATCTTTGTTGACAGATGAGACAATCCTGAATTGGTGAAATCCTTTGAACGCCCTAGACCCCCTCCCCAAAAAAAACTAAAAAATATGTGCGTGTGTACATATATATATGGTATAGATGTATATGTTTAAACAAGTCAAAACAAGTTGTTTTAAGAATACCCTAGAATTAACTTTAAATAACATCCCCACCCAAATTTCATGAAAACACATTTTGACAGTTATGATGCAGCTGACATTTTTACTCATGTCATTCTCTCCCACAGCTATTGACCCAAGCAGGGAAGCGGTGGAAGATTTGATGCAGCGCTTCCAGGACAGCTTCCGTGTTCCCAAAACTCCGCCAGACATTTCTCGCTACCAGCATGTTACCCACAGTTCATCCACTGGCCGCAGGAGAATTCCCAGCCTCAACAGGGGTAAGTAAGCATACCAGAATTTACGTGAATATCCCGTAAATATGAACTAGGGGTGTCCCCGTCACATATTTTTCATTCATCTGATTTTAAGATTCTCTGATACCAAACTAAATTTACACCTCCACAGTTTTCTAGTGATCTCATATCATACATTTCAGTATAAATGTGCACTACTTTTCGAGACATTAGGAGCACAATGGGTCTTAATAGTCGCTCACCTGGAAAATTCCAAAATCACTTGTGTCTGCTCAGCTCAGCCCCACAGCTGTTAGCCTGCCCTTACTTTGTTGTGTCATTAAAATTCTGGTTTGGAGTTTTGCATCGGCATGACAAATTCACACTCCTGTGTCAGCATGTATTACCCCAGTTTCTTGCTATACCAACCATCTTTCACGTAGACTCCTCAAAACATCAAGATTAGAGTTTCACACCTGTGTGCAGTACTATATACCCCATCTTTTTTCTACCATCCTAATTTCATTTTAAATATAAATTTAATAATAGTAATAAATATAAAATAAGTTTGTGGCTGATACACTTTTGCCAGTGTGTAGGTGTTATTTTACATATACTGGGGAAATTACATCTCCACCATATGTGCATTTTCTAGTGTCACATAACAAATCACCTCATGTGAATCCATTAAAGTGACTGACGTAAATGGTTTGATTTTGCTATTTCAAGATATTTTCCCACGCATTTCGTAAATTGATACAAATCAGGAGCTTTTCACATAACTGATATAGACCCATAAATGTGGATGATGAAATATATCTTTGATTATTTGTTCAAATATGATATATGCATCGGGAGTTGAGAGTGTTGCAATGACAATGGTTTGTTTTGATTAAGCCACTGTCGCAAAAGATTGTAAGTAGGCGGGCATCCTGATAAATTGTATTTGTTTTGGCCATCATGCATGCGTGCAAAAATATGCGGAACAGCACAACACCTAGGTCAGATGCATCAGAAGTTAAACACAGGCTTTACTTTAAATCCCTTTTTTCCTGAATTGGAAGCCCACCAGATGCTCTCTAGCAGCCTGTGCTTGGGTTTGATATCAGTCTTACCAGATCCTCTTTAGAAGTACATGCCAACAAAACCTACAAGCAAGTTATCCCACAACAAATATGATTTACATACTTAAACGCACGGTTCATTATGCAACATTAGGTAATGACTTATACATGGATGGATGAATATATAGATGCACTCATACACACATACAATTTCAGTAACAAGACACAGTTTCTTAAAAAAGTGAAATGTTTAAAAGGCAAGGAATGTCAAAAAATATTTGCATTGCACACACATGGTAATTAAAGTGCTTTACTTTGCATGAAAAATCAGGAGGACAAAATTAAGGAGCAGAAATAACAACATTTTGTCAGGCAGTTTTTTTATTTATCAGAAACAAAGAACAAACATTACACATTAAATATTAATAAATTAGACAAAATAGGAACTTCTTAATGTAACATATTACCATTTTTTGTACAACTATAGCCTAAAAAATTCAACACAGGCTGTTCGAGTAAAAGAAAATATTATAAAAATGTTGCCCTTGCAGGCCCAGCCAAATATTGAAAAAAAGTGTGATTTATAGTCCAGAAAATATGTTATGTCCCAGAAGTCACGTGAAAAGAAATGCATTCATTCACAAGATTATTTCAAGGCACCGTATTTTCACAACTATAGGGCGCACCGCATTATAAGGCGCACCCTCAATGAATGACACATTTTTTTTTTTTTCAAAATATAAAGCACACTGGTTTATAAGGCGCCCTGTCTATTATGGAGAAAATTTAAGAGTTTTAAGTGTGCCTTATAGTCGTGAAAATACGGTAACTTTAAAATGCCATTAATTTCCATTACAACATTGCTTGACCATAAAAACAAACTTGCACGTGTGTAGGATTTAGGGATTATTCATGGAACAGAGTTGATTGCTAATTTGACCTTTGCACATTCAAAATAGCCAAAAGAACATCTAAAAACGATTAGGAAAAGATGAATGATTTTATAATAATTTAATAGTCAATTAAGTAATTATGCCAGCCGTCAAGATACGTTGTTTCGCAATGCCTAAGATGTTTTTTTCTGGAATTTTTCTACAACGCAGACTGCTCTTATTAGCGCTATCAGTTTCTCAGATGCCATGTTGTGCATACAAGTGACTAATCTGCATACTCCCCCCTTTTGTGTGTGATCTTACATGCTGTCTTGCATCGAGTTTGACTAGGACATATTTAGCTAGTGTCAGAGAGCCTGGGATGTCGCCCTAATGTGATTATAGCCATGTGAGGGCCGCTGCCGCTGTCAGCTTCATTTACGCGCTCACTTTGTCCCTAGACGAGCGCACGTGCTCTCAGCGTGACTAACGCACTTGCAAAAACAGACTCGAGTTGACACTTGCTATAATTCCAACATCTGTGGGTTTAAGAAAAAAAAAATCAAAATCAAAGTGCCACCGAAGTCACGTCAAACTTTGCATGCCCGTGTGCGCAAAAGCCTTTCATAAACATGCAGTATTTAGGAACATGAGAGCCTTCAAATGCAATATATATATATGCTTGTGGTAGAAACAACGAATTATGTGTTTCTCTTATATGGTGCAGAAATTTCTGCTCAACTTGTATATATATATTTTTAATTTATAATTCATTTTCTAAATTTACATTAAAATATTGAGTTTTTAGTTGTAGGGTATCTCATTTTTAGATGCATTCGTCAATTTAATCATTTACATTTGTATTTTTTTTAAATAATACTAATGCTTCATGTTTGTTTGTTATATATAATGCATAACACATTGGGCTTCAACAGGATTAACCCTCCTGAAGGCAATAACAATTGAGGTTGTTGAGCTAATATGAAATAAACTAATTCGTACTGTCTTGCAGCTGTCAAACCTTCTCAAATTTTATTGATACATAATCATATGGCCTCTCAGGAAGAGACGTTACTTTGCCTGGGGAAATTATGTCGGTTTTTCAGTGAAGAAATAGAGGCGAAATACATTAATATGCAACAGTATGGATTAGATATCATGCGAAGAGCGCTAACCTTTAACTGAAAAATACAGTTATGTTTTATGAAGTTCTCTTCCTTGAAGCCTGTTTTCCTTACTTCCAATGTAATCAAATATCATGTTTGTGTAAAGACAAAGATGTACAGAAATATTTAATTATTGACCAAATTGACTGCCATTGACCGCGCTAGACGTCCAATTCATTGCCAAAAGCGTAATTTTTAGGGGCAAAATAGTCCTGTTTTTGAAATATTTAAAAGCTTGCACGTTTTGTGACTTAATGTGGAGGGAAAAAAATAAATATATGTGAGTAGCTTTGCTTTGTAAAGCATCCCTCAAATTAATTACGAATATGTTCTTATTTATTGTTGCGCCTTCAGTACCGATGTTCTTGTCAGTATTGCCAATTACTAAGAAATAACGCGCCGATATTTTCAACATGTACTTTCTGAAATCTAGTTTCCAACCATTGGTGACCCTAGCAAAGCTGGCCACCAGCTTTGCACAGAGTTGTAAAAAAGGAGCACCTGTTACCCTTTCTAAGATGATGATACATGTCCAATCAACCTTTTGCTTTGAATTTCGATGAGTTTATTACTATCATATGTCCAATCTGTCAAAACATGAGAATGGCGTTTGTAAACAGGTGTGTGGATCGAAAATGTGAATTTTTGGTTGTCACAAGACTACAATGTTAAATTTTGGACTACAAGGGCCTGGCGTCCACTTATGATGTGGACGTCATTCTCAGAAACGACATCATGTAAAATGATAATTCTTTGTTTTTAGACTCATCAGGTCCCAATAGACTAAATATCAAAGATAAAATAAAAATGCATGCCTTCCTTCCTGGGTCTTAGGAGGTTAAAGACGTGATGCCTATCGGTTTTCTGCTGATGAAGTAGGATAACCTTATGATGACGATCTCGCTGATTCATGTCATCTGGTAAAGCATTGTATTCTTACTTAAATAACCTTAACCATTAATAGTTTTTACAGATGGAGATTAGTCGGACTTCTCCTAATACTCCCTTTCCATTAAAAGAGATAATGGCCATTTAAGAGAGTTGGGCTGATAATATCTGGAGGGTTATGATAGAGGGCGTATGTGCAGTCTGTCAGATCTACTGTAGATGATAAGTCAATTGTGTTTCCAGGCTAATGGAGCGGTTTGATTATTATAACACTATCGGCATCATTTGGAGATCAGACTAAATAAAAATAGTTTCGTACATATTTTCTTAGTTTCCTTTTGAGCAGCACTGTTGCATTTTTTTAACCGCAAAATTAAGACGCTTGTCATTCGCTGCCAATAGACATAGAAATGACCCGAATATGCGCCCAAATTAACCCATTTTAACTCAAGTTAATATTTTTTAGATTTTTGTAACGTTTTCAGAACATTTTCTTAAAATGGGAAAACTTTTATCAAGTAAGAAAAGAAATGCCAGCTGTCTTCAAATGAGGACAGTGGGTTTAAAATGAGTGAAGCAAAGCATCTCTCCACAATTACTCTAGAAATTGCTTTTTCTTGTTACTTCATAAAGCGCATGAGCACTCTTGTCCCTTAGTCATCAACTGATTAATTCATTTTTTTTATTTTTTACTCCTAACCATCCCACCATATCTCCTCAAGGAACCGCAGACTTGTTTGGTCCTCAAGGAGAATCAGGGTCAGAACCCGAGGATGACAACCAGATAAAGTTTTACACCGAGCAGAACAGAGGACGGCGACGCAGCAAAGGTGAGAAGGAAGATGCCTCGCAGTCGCCGTGAGATGGGAAGGATGAGCAAGGGGAAGGAATTTAAAGATAAACACGTCAAGCTCTTAAGCCTGAACACACATTTGCTGTTGGCGCTCCCGTGTACAAACACTGAAGTGTGTCGGGTTTGCGTCCATAAAGCAAATGTTTGCTAGCGTGAGTGCACATTCTTTTGTCTACTCAGTAGGCTTTTATAGTAATTGAGAGACCCCATTCTCAAGCCCTGTGACATTACCCGCAACCCCAAGGGGATTAGCTGGCCCAGCACTTTTCCTGAAGGCTGAACACTTTTGTCCCTTCCCACTTTCATTCATTCACCATCCTCATTCCTGATCCCTTGTCATTGACCTTCAGATATTTTTAAGTCTTGAGTTTTACAAACAGCATACAAAGATGCAAAACTACACAGCCAGTTGAAGCGTCTGTTCTATCATGCGCACGGTCAAAAACAGAGAGTTGGACATTCCCGTATCTTCACTTTGGAAAATAGGGACTGCGGCAGAGCCAAAGGGCATCCAAAATAACCAATGGTAATGTTCTCAATAAAAATAAGACATTCCATCACATCCAAAAACATATACGTTGTTCACTCGTCCCTCCCAGTCCAAATGGATTGGGCGTCCACCTTCGTCAATATATAATGTTCGGTTGCGTTAATAACTATTTCCAACGTGTTCCCTGGGGATGCCTAATGCTGGTCCTATTATTTATTCATTTTTCAAACCACTTATCCTCACAAGGGTCACAGGGGGGGCTGGAACCTATCCCAACTAACTATGGGAACCAGGCGGGTGTGTCAATGGCCAGCCAATCGCAGGGCACAAGGAGACGGACAACCACTCATGCTCACACTCGTACCCAGGTGCAATTTAGAGTGTTCAACCAGCCTACATGCATGTTTTGGGATGTGGGAGGAAACCAGAGTACCCAGCGAAAACCTACACAAGCTCTCCTACCGCTCTTTGCGTTTCTCCTTTGTATGTGTTAAGTTGGAAGATATGTAAATACGGAAATTCTTGTACACGTCTTACTCGACATGCATGTTTTGGGATGTGGGAGGAAACCAGAGTACCCAGAGAAAACCCACACAAGCTCGGGGAGAACATGCAACATTCACACAGTGAGGATCCACCTTTGATCAAACCCTCGATCGCAGAACTGTAAGGTCGACACTAACCACTCATCCACCGGGACCTTATCTCACTGTGTATTTTATAAGTGCATTTTGATAAGGATATAGATATCCAGCGATATCTGCTTATTGGTTGAAGACTCCAGTCAATGGAAATTGAGAAAAGCGTCCAACTTTGTCTCTTGTCTGCCTCCAGGACAACCTCACAGCCCTCTAAACAAGGTCACCCTGACGCTGATTACCATCAGCACCTGTGTCGTTGCCATTGTCTACGCCACGCAGGATTCCTGCCCACTCACAGTCAAGGTCACACTCCATGTACCTGAACACTTTGTCGCAGATGGTAAGTAGAAGCCATTCATGGTACGGGTCTGCACTGGTTTTCCGGTCATCAATGCTCGGCCGAAGATTTAAATGGCTGGGCAATATAGGTAGCAAACATTTAGGCTGAATATAGGTATCTAAAATATACTCCCGATATTTCTCTCCCAGGATATGACATCTCACGAAATGATTCAATGAACAGTCAAATAAATAAATGATAAAGCTCTTTCCTTTAAAGAAAAATGCACATTTGGTCAATAATTAAATGTAAAATTATTTGAAAATTAAAGCTCAGTAAGGTATTTGAACTCCTTAGATTTTTACCATATAGTGTAATTCAAAATCACATTTAAAAACATATCAATATAATTGAAATATTGATATACCGTCTACTCCCTACTAACTACTCATTTGAGGACAAAGTTATTGTCATGCTACTCTTGATATTCAACGGTGTTATTTTCTGATGTACACCTGCAGTCGATGGTTCCCCTCCCTTCTAGTTGGAAAGATCCTGAAGTTTTTATGAAAATGATTATTTTTTTAGTTGTTGTTCCCCTGCAAAAAAAAATTATGAGCAGCAGAAGTTGAGAAAAGCAGCAGTTTCTAAAAGCTTATAGATGTCAGCGGGGGAGTGAGCGGACAGGTATACAAGCTAACAAACCTGAAAAATAAAAAAAAATCTAGACAGAGGTTGAGTGCTATGTTTTTCTGTCTGTTTGAGCGTGCAAGGGAGGCGTTGGGAGGAATAGACCACTGCGCCACAGCTTCCAGAGGTAGAAGCCACACTTTAGAAATTCTGTATGGTGGGGAAATAATGAGAGATGGAAGGAAGTTTGGAGACAGGTGATAAGGATGTGTATCGGTATAAACAACAAACGTCGACAGGAGAGACTAATGGAACACAACACTACAACAGACAGGAGAATGGCAAAAAAAGATTGGCATAGTGTGAACATTCAACAATGGGAAAAAGCCAGAAAAGGCGGAGAAAATATTAAAACCAAGACTTTTTACTCATCCACCACCAGCTAAAGCCTTTTTTTTTTGGGTTCCAATGTCTTTGTTCACAACTATTCATTGGCAACACGTCATGTCACTCGGTGAAAGCAGTTTTCAGTTAAATCTTTTAATCAAAGGAACAGAATAGGCTACTTACCGCCCGCTCCTCTCAATCCACTTAGCCCACATCGTGGTTCTGATAGAGAAAAATAGAGGCTTAAATCGGAAGTGTTGGAGCAATTTCCTACACAACACGTATAAACAATTTTTCCTGATAAAAATGATTGAATTTCGTGGGAGAAAATAACAAAAACGGAAAAGAAAACGCAGGTTCTCACAGTAATACAACTAAATCACACCCAGTAACGGACTCTGGGTTCCTATCCAACAGTGAAATGGGATTAAAACTGAACATGTAAACACAAGTGCCACATTCATCTTGTTAAGAGTCCAAATCCAGTGTTACAATAGTTATATAATCTCACATTTCACAGGTCTTGTTTGCATGACGAAATATACTCCCTTCCTTATTCACATTGCCCAGAGAACACCGTTAGTATTCACCCACGCCCAAATGTAGTGTAAGGGTGGAGAAATAATTGCTACAGGCAAAGTGAAGCCAACACAGCAGGCTGGCTTCTATTCTCAAAATGTGTTTGCAAGGATCTTTTTATTTTTCCTTATGTTCAACTGGTTGTTTTAGTACCTCCATCTGTATTCGTTCTTCCATGACTTGAAAGGGAATATTAATGCTCACTTTTGTGTCCTACTGAGACTCTGGAATAGGTTTTAAACTGACCTTTACAAGGCGACGTGCACTACCTCCGAATGCCTTTGTCGGTGTACCTACCTTAACCATAAAAGAATCTTTATGTTCAGCACGATCTCCCTGGGCACCTTCATTGAAAGTAAAAGTCGTTGGCATCAATTAAGGATAATCTTGTTCAGTGATCAGAGTTTAATGATAGGCCTGGGAGGAATAAGAACGAAAAGTAACTCAGTGCCAATAAGCAGATTCCCTCCACTGCAATTATCAAGGAGCTTCCATAAATACACACATTATAGGGCTTGCATTTTAATACAGTGGCTGTATAGGAGTGGAAAGAGTCGCAAAGAAATTAGCTCAGGTAAATGTACTAGTGTAAAACTGAAAGTGTCACTGTAAAACTAATTAAAAGTCCCTTAATTTTTTTGTGTATATGTGGTAGGGGTCCAACAAACTGTGACTTTTTTAAACTGCTCTACAGGAGTTGGAATACACGCAAAAAGTAACAAACATTATAGCAAGTACTTTTAATAAGTACGTATGTGTATGTTTTTTTTGTCTTACACAGGAAGTAGCTTCGTTGTCGGTACGGGCAGCTTCTTGGACGTTTCCAACTGGCTCAACCCAGCCAGGCTCATCCTTTATTATCAGACCAATTCAACGACACAGTGGATCCGAGACTACTGCGGACAGAGGACCACTGACCCCTGTGAGCAGATTTGCGATCAGAATACAGGTTAGTGAAAGCAGACACATGCAAAATGATCCACGCCTTTGATTGAAATAAGTCATTCCAAGCAATAAATGGATTGACGGTCTGTAAATCTTACTCTCTTACCTTGTTGTCTTTGTAAATTATATCATTCTTCTATGCTATTAGCGGCGATTGACATCCACTAACTTGGGCGTCTATTGCCGTAAATGGCAGCCAATTACTTCACTTGCAAGCTGGTCCAGTTGTAGGAAAAATGTTGCAAGGGTTTCCCACAATTGAGTCGTAATATACTACTAGTTACTATGTGGACAAGGTAAAAAGTTTCAGTTTTAAAACTTTGAAGTTTCTATTGTTGGTGATTACAAACACAAGTAAATTAGTTATTTTCATTCATTATCCATACAACTTATGGGGGGTGCTGGAGGCTATCCCAGCCAATTGCAGGGCACAAGGAGACAAACAACCATTCACGCTCATACTTATATCTAGGGGCAATTTACAGTGTTCAACCAGACCATGTATGTTTTTGAAATGTGGGAGTAAACCAGAGTCTCGGAAGGAAACCCACACAAGCCCGCTAGAACATGCAAATTCCACACAGAAATGTTGGAACCCACCTGGGATATAACCCTCGGTCATCTCAGAACTGTGCAGCCACATGCTAACCACTCGTCCACCGTGCCACCCCTCATAAATTAATAATATCACTAATTCATAATTAATGCAATTTCTGGAGAAATTATGTGGACTTCTTTCATGCTGGTTGGGTCACTTCCTATTAATATCGGTAGTGTTGCATGAATACCGCATTAAAATAACGGTATTGAAATGGGCAAGTGTTGGAAAATAATGGCTCAATGCTGTGCAATATGTACCTTTTGAGATCTAGTTTCCAATGGCTGGTCGCTCTCCCTAACATGGCCGCCAGCTATGCACACTGCTATATAAAAAGAACACTTGTCACCCTTCCAAAGATGATAAATCATGTGGTGTCCAACCATCCTTCTGCTGTGAATTTAAATCAGTTTATCACTGGTAGACCTGCAAGCCATTGGAAGTGAGAGGCTGACAGTGAATGAACAGTTGTATGAATGTACAAGCTCTCAGTGTTTCTAGGTATAAAATAAAAACGATCCACAGTATAAGTCATGAAAGAAAGGTCGTTGATTCCTTGTTCACACACTTAAGCAAGTCAAACATTTTCTTAGCATATTTGCACTGACATTAAATGGACTCTAAGCAAAGCTTCGAGTGCAGAATGTCATGCCGTTACTTGAGTGGCGTAAGTCCCGCTGGTATTCTTTGCCCACTACATCAAACCTAAGCTCATTAGAATGGATTACATCTGTAATGTATGTGAATTAATGTCACCGTGGTCAAGGGCACGTTGAAGGCTGATGCATAATGGATTAAAGCAACATATACTTGCATCCGTCCTTACGCATCAAGATGCGCTCCAATGAAATTTGTGGATTTTGCAACATTAAGGATCACCTATTTATACATACCCAGAGCAGTAATCGCTCTATAATTTAATTTAGGAGTCCTTTACTCTATCGCGCTTGCTGCATTCAGAGAATCTCCTTGTATCAACGCTTCTTGTCTCCTTGTCTCTCCCAATTTACTTACCCTTTCATTTGTCCTTTTTTGGCGGTAAGATTATTTGATGAGTGATTGCCCTCAAGTACGTTGCGTCTCCTCGGGGGATCGGCCTAATCTGTCCGCTAGTGAAAATTAAAGGTGCTCTTCACAAGAGCGTTCTATTTCCATCACTCTCCTCTGCCCACGCTGCAACATAACGTCCCACACAATCACAACAAAGTAATGATTAAAAAGAAACACTCCCGGCCGCGTCTTGAGACGTCACGAACAAGGGCCTTTGCTAAAAAGATGGTGTAAATGTCTATTTCGTGAGCAGCACTAGTTTAAATTGTGTTCGGAAAACAATTTTGAAAAGGACTGATTTATATTTAAAAGCTCACTCAGTATTCATAACCTCTATTTCAGAGTAAACTCTTACTAAATATGGATATAAATCTTCCAGTGTATGATGACAATCATGTGCCGTCCGATATTCCTTTGTCTGTGAATTGAAATGAGTTTATCATAAATAAAAGGCCAATTCATTTGAGCTGGGTGACAATATGTTCATTTTTTTTGTAGCCCTCCCAGTTCAAATGTATGTAGTATGTATTTATTCAATCATTTTTAACCACTGAGCAATAATATGTAGAAATAAGGTCCTGCAAATTCAGAAGCCTGTGTGGTTTTCATCTATGATGACACCTTAATAATTTGATAAGCCCAGTTATCATTTTACAATAAAGAGGTGTCCCCATTATTAGCCGATTCATTCTGTTGCACAGTTAAACGCCTTACTAAGAAGCATTATATCGTGGCATCGATCATCATAAGTATCCTCGTAAAAAGACCAGTGGATCTCCTTGCTTCCTTTGTTTTCCTAATTAGAAATGATGTCTCCAACTCCGTGTGCTCAAACCTAAACCAAATTGACTCGCTAGCTTTAAATCCTCAAACTTTAGGCCTCCAAATTCAAACATTAAACATTACGGCAGAATTAGACCAGTTAACCATAAGACACATTTTAGGGTTTTCTATTACGTTTATTTCCAACATCATTCACATCGTAACTTTTTTAAACAATTTAAAGCTTCACTTTAATATAGCATTGACGTATTATTTTTTTGTATGTATTGGTTAATACAGCATCATTTAAGGGTTAAGTCCTATCAATTCTGTTGTCGATGGTCTTGTGGACTAAGTTTAAAGTCCTACATTTCTGTCATTTGTGAACAGAAACTTGGGTTCTATGAATCATGGCCAGTATCCATCAGTCTTTGGACTGATTGAGGTGTCATTGACGGTGATACACATCCAATCCTTTTGAACTGGGTTGAAATAGATCTAGGGTCTTCTAGAGATAAACTCATTAGTGCGGAGGCGACTAATCACAAGGGTGGATAGATGTCCAATCCATTTGATTTCAAATGGATTACACATCTACTTGTGACAAACATTCACAGCAGGAAAATGAAAACAACCTCATGACTGGTTGTTTGTCATTGTCAATGACACCGGAAGAGTTAAAATACTTAAACTTTAGTGTTTTTGTAAACTTACAGTCTGCACCAAGAAACAAAAACACAAAGCAAACAAACATATCTAGTAATACAGTTGATTCATAAGAGTTTGAAGAAGAAAGCCACAAATAATACGTGCAATACACTTTTTTTTTTTAATAAAACTGTATTTTTTAGTTATGGGTTATATGATCCAACCACATATCACAATAACAAGACCGATGCTTTGAAATCATCTGCTATTATTTATCATATGGAATGCTGGCTTGGGTGCAACTATTATCCTGCCTTCTCCAAACTTTATTGCTTCCTGTGTTGCTTTTCAGAAAGGCACCATTTACCAGACAAAGGGCAATCGGAATATTTGTTGCTGCTCTTTAACTGTATCCTATATGGCTGCCGCGTCTCCCCTTGAGCGAGTGGCGAGCCTATAAACTCAACCAGTAAATTATTAAACAGCGGGTGATAAAATGTGAATGGTGTTGCCTGCGTGACCATTACGCATTTTTCCACCGTTGTGCTTCCTAAAGTGCGCCAAGCTAGTGCGGTAATCTCCATTTATTTTGAGAACAGTCAAGTGTTTCGCGAAATCTGACCTAAGACGCCACAAATGCCATCTTCCTGAAAGGGCTCATGAATTCTATGTAGCTTTTACTTTATTTAAGAGCCAGGAAGGGGAAAAAATCTCTATTTTTCGATCGATCTTTGGATTGAGTAAACACATTATGAGTGGAGCTTAATTTAACTACTTTATTATAATGAATTCATGTTGATTAATGACATTTTAATAAAATTTTCCCCCCAATAAACTTATCTTTTATTTTTCACTACGAAATAAATTAATCTTAGATACATCGGCACAAATATAGAAAAAAAATATGATTATTAAGTAAACTGCCAAATTTGGAAAGGTAGTCACAGAAAAAAGAGCCATTGCAGGACTTTTCTTCACGCGAAATAGTATTTCCATATGAAAAAAATAAAATAATAATAAAATAAATTAATAAAAATTACATACACATGGATATCTTTTAAAATAAAAATAATAATGAAATAAAAAAATAAAAATATTTACATACACATTGATATCTTTTAAAATTAAAATAATAATAAAATAAAATAATAAAAAATATTTACATACACACGGATATCTTTTAAAATAATAATAAAATATAAAAATATATATATACATACACATGGATATATATAACTAATTTAAATTCAAATCATTGTCAATAGCTCAGATGGTGTTAAACCATATGCAATAGCATTGAAATTCATCATTATTTGGCAGTATCAAGTATTTATTCTGAATATGGTGATTAGATCTTGTCAAGGTTTTTGTTGTGAAAACTAAAGCTGGTAAATTAAATTCCACTGTTCTAAATGGTAATTTATTCAACTGCTGTCAATAAATAAATATCTACCGTCTATTTCCCTTTCCTTCTCAGGAGAATGCAGCTGTCATGATGGCTATTCCCCAGATCTTGTCCATAAACATCTCTGCGTTCGAAGTGACTGGGGTCAGAATGAAGGGTAAGCACCGCCTGCACGATGAGATTGCGATTGTGGGGGCGATGAGAAAATCCGGGATATGAACAGACGGTCTGCGAAGGCAGAGACAATGACAAAGGGTTTAAGTTGACGGGGGTTGCTAAGGCAATGTGGAACAGGTGGGTCACACGAGAGGCAGGGATTGGCTGAGAACGCAAGCAATTGGTGATCACAAGGACAAGCGACGCAGAAGTGGTAAAAAAATAATAATTAAAAACTCCAAAGGAATCCAATCTAACAGTGACGGAATGTTTTAAACCAGTAAATGTTCATTATAATGATTTGTGGTATGAATAAATGGATTTACCTGCGATCATCAGGTGTGCCATGCAGTATATAGCATAGAACTATGCAAGTTTTTTTTCTTCTGAAAAATCATTCAGACGCAAAAAAAAATGTATTAAAGCAACAATGGAGACATTGATAACAGTTGGGCGCTTTCACTCTAGATGTCATAATTCTATCATTTGCTCGTTCAAAAAGGAAAACTATTAGCTACATAGCCAAAGCTGAAAAAATGGTTTCAAGGAAAAGGTTTAAAAAATATATGCATAAAGCATCGGCGCAATATAAAGTAAGTACATGGAAATAGTACCGCTTTAAAAATATATTGATAAAAGTAGATAATTAAACTGAAAAATAGTTAAAAATGAATGAAAATTGTGAAATAAAACAAATCACAGAAATGTTTTTAATTGTAATAAATACAAATTAGAGTTTAGAAAAATGGTTTTAATTCATATTTTTCATAGAATATAATTAATAAGACAAAATCTGAAAATGAAGGATGTCCTTTGTATTTTTTTATCCCTTCAATTACAATGAATGTAATTTAAGATACAGAATCACCAATATTTGGCAAATTTATGTTTTTTTTTTTTACACGTGTTAGAAATCCATTAATGCTCACCTCACATGAGCTTGGTAGAGGAATAAAATAAGTCATATGAGACATGCGGCCAACTGCGGCAGTGTTTAATGTTTCACATTGCCATTCACCTCTGCCTGTCATCTGCTGGATCCCGTCCAGCCGCGGATCGAGTTTCCATTCACCGCCTTGTCGGAAGACTGTTGACAGACAGTAATCTAAGCCATGTGCAAACACAGCTTTTGACGTGTCTATTTTATTTAGATGCCATAAAGCCTCTTCCGTACGCTACAATACATTTGTTGTTGGCTTGTAAGAGTGCGGCTGTGGAATGACATCACTCTTTTCCTTTTCTTCTGCAAAGACCTTGGCCATATGCTAACCTGGAGAAAGGTTATGACCTGGTTACGGGAGAACAGTCCCCAGAAAGGATCTTCAGGTGAGTTGTGGATCGACTCTGGTCTCCATAGAGTTATTTGTTTTTGCACTACGACAGGTTACCAACGATATGTTGCCATTCTACCCGCGATCATGTGTTGCAGGATATATTTGCTTTTGCTTTTGTGTCTCTTATGGGCCTCTTTTTGTTGATTTTTACTGATTTTCTGATGATGGTACTGTCCAAAAATGCCCCTAGAACAGGAGTGTCAGACTCGGGTTGGTTCGCGGGCCGCGTTAACGTCAACTCGATTTCATGTGGGCCGGACCATTTTAGATATAATATTTAGATTTTTTTTAAATAAATTGATTAAAAGAACTGGATTAAAAGCCCTGAATATTCAGTTTTTTTATAGATCTAAAACAATGTTTATTTTAGCTTTTTTATATATTTTTTTAGATTTTACAAAATGATTTTTGAACTGAAAATATAGAAAAAAAATGATTACAAAAATACAATTATTGATTTAAAAGGGGGGAAATCAGGAAATTTAATATACATCTATACTCTTCATTTTAATTTGATCCTAAAACAGAAAGTCGGCACTCATGATTTACTTTCCCGGGCCACACAAAATGGGTTTGAACTGCTTTCTTAGAAAGTTGCGGCGTGACCATTTTTGGGCTCATGAACCATACCGATTTTGAAAATGACGATTCTGTAGCCATATCAAAAATAGACATAATTTTGTAGTACATAATAGTGTTTTGGGTCCTGATAGGTGTATAGCAGGGGTCGGGAACCTTTTTGAAAGAAAGACATAAACAATTCTTATATTCAAATGTTATGTGTTGAGTTGTGAGGTGGGTGTTGCTGGAAGGAGTATCGCTATTGAGCATGGCTTGAACAATAGCTATAGAAAATGAGGCTATGGCAAGTGTTGCGGCATTTACTTGTTAATTATATATAAGCCACTTCTCTTTTGATGTTTTCTAACTTGGACGAATTATCGTATGTTGGAACAATAATCTTCATATCAAAGTGTTTCACATCCTGAAATTATGTAAGTAGAGGTACCACTGTATAATTAAGGTGACCCTTGCAGATATTTTACTGCCAAAAAAACAACTATCTTATCAAGAATGTGTTTATTGCAGGGGTGCGCAAACTATTCCACAACGGGCCACAATGGGTGTGGGTTTTCTTTCCAACCCATCAAGAGGACACTTTTCACCAATTTGGTGTCCTACAAGTGCAATCAGTGGATTGCAGTCACGAGCTTCTTGTTGATTAAAGTATCTGTCCTAGATTGGTTTGCACCCGCAGATGCCCTTGAGGACTGGTTTGCCCAAGGCCTGGTCTAGTGGCTAATAAAAAAATACATCTAGCACATTTCAGATGAGATAAAATCCCTGCAAAACAATTATAATATCAGAATGATATATTTTGAAATAAACTTTACTTTGTATAATTGCAAGATCAAAAATCTTATTTAAAAAATTGTTATAAGCAAAAAGTTACTTAAATGTTAAATAAAATCTCACTTTTTTAAAGTGAACATGGCATGTAACTTTTTGCCGTGTGACTACCCTCCCTGAAACTGTTTTATTTAGTATTAGACTCCACTTTTACAATATACAGCGCAATGACCAGGTATAATTTTCCATAATTCCGAAGTAAAAATTGGATTGACGAATTAGGAATGCCTACTGAGCACGGGGTCCATTGAGGCTGTCGTCCAATTGGTTAATGTAGGGTCAAAACGGGAGAAAATCAACCCGAAGAAAAAGCTTAATCTCAGAAGGGCTTTGAGTGTATAGATAGGAAGATTTGGACGAAGCCTGCAATTCTTTCCTCGGGTTAACTGAAAGGGGGGAAAAATAGCACTGTGGCAAATTTAAAAGGACTTATTTAAGTCTGTTACCAATAGATATTTTCCCTGATGCTAACGAGTTTCTTAAGTGTGGCATCCAAGAAAATATTTTTGGCAAGTAGGGCATTTTACATCTGCAATTTTTGATAAGGGCTTTTTGTTGTTGTTTAAAGTGCTCGTCTCCCACCTGCTAATAGACATCACACAGAACCTTGATAAAAAGTCTGGCTAAAATATGTGCTCTTAGTGAGGCCACATCTCCTTCTTTGTCTTAAGCACATTGGGCTCATGTGGATTTTCTTCTTTTTTTCTTTTTTTCCTCCTGTAGCTTCTCCAGGCAAAACAAACAACATCCCTCTCATTTAAAAACCCCTTGATGCCTAAATTTACATTTGAGATATATATATATATATATATATATATATATATATATATATATATATATATATATATATATATATATATATATATAGCATCCCTCTCATTTAAAATCATTTAAAAACCCCTTGATGCCTAAATTTACATTTGACATATATATATATATATATATATATATATATTTATATATATTTATATATATATATGTCAAATGTAAATTTATATATATATATAACATATATATAAAACAAACAACATCCCTCTCATTTAAAAACCCTTTTTAAATGAGAGGGATGTTGTTTGTTTTATATATATGTTTTATGTATGTATGTATATATATATATATAACAATAAGCATTGAGGGAAGTAAATAAGTACCTAAATATAAGTACATAACAGATGATTAAAATAAGTAACTGTAAATTAAACTATTAATATAAATTAAACATTCATTCATTTTACGGACCACTTATCCTTACAAGGGTTGCGGGGGGCGCTATCCCAGCCAACTATGGGCACCAGGCGGGGGACACCCTGAATCCGTGGTCAGCCAATCGCAGGGCACAAGGAGACGGACAACCATTCACACTCACACTGCTACCTAGGGGCAATTGTGAGTGTTCAACCAGCCTACCCTGCATGTTTTTGAGATGTGGGAGGAAACTAGAGAAAATCGACACTCGCCCGGGGGGGGGGACATGCAAACTCTGCACAGGAAAGTTGGAAACCACCGGGGTTCAAATCCTCGATCTCACCCTTCCGGCATCTGTTAACCTATTGTTTGTTTGTCAGACTGCATTAGTTTTGTTTTTTTTATTGCCTGAACTACATGTCATGATTGTGCTAACACAGATCACTCTACAGTCTGGGCCAAGGTGTGTGGCTGCCAGTCAGCAAGAGCTTTGTGATGCCGCCGGTGGAGCTGTCCATTAATCCCATCGCCAGCTGTAAAACGGACGTGCTGGTGACCGAAGACCCGGGTGATGTCAGGTGAGCCATAATTTGCATGTTTTCGTTCAGACGTCAACTGACACTAATCCCCAAGAATAGTGGTTAGCCCCCTGTGACATCTATCCATCTAGTTTTAGTTTCAAAAGGACATTGAAATGATTCTACAGCAGGAAAAACAAAAACTGGTTTCCACTGTTGTCACTGTACGTAAAATAATAATAATAATTCAAAACCCCAAATTAAATGTTCATAGTTTCGTATTAACTCTTTGAGTCTTTTTACTTTTGTGGTAATTATTTTTGATGGAAAATCAAGCCCAAATAATCAGAAAGACCCGGAAGTGATCTGGGTATACCCCAAAATCATCAGAAAGTGACCTAAAATATTCAGAAAGTGGTTATGTAAGTGCTGGAAAACCAACAGTAAGTGATGCAAATCAACAGGACGTAACCAATGAATGTGAGCCAGATATGCCCCAAAATGTACAGGAAGTGAAACAAAATCTTTATTTGCCACTCTCTGTCACAATGGACTGCATGTCTAGCACTGTCAATGTCAGCCATTGAGTTCACAAGAAAGCTTAAGTATTTTACTACCATTTATTATTTATTTATACTTTACATTACATTTATGACAGTCAGTAGGCGGAGGGAACTCCAAATTGATTGGCAGCCAATCGCAATGAAATGGACAACCTGTATAGCTTTGTTTGAATTCTTTCACAAACAAGTTAAATGCAAGAGATAAACCAGCACTTCCCTATTTTTTTATTTCAACTGTTCATTCATTTTTTAAACATTTTTATGCCACCAGAGGAGCTTTCCATTAATCCCCTTGCAATCAGAAGGTTAAAACGAGCCCGTGATTGGTCCTCAATCATTGCAAATGGCACTGAAAGAGTTAAAAGGAAAATCAAAGTGTGTTTGGAAATAATCGCTTTTAAGAAACAGTTCTATAATCCACATATAATAAAAGGATATTTACTCTCCATTTAATAATTTAATAAAATCCCACTTCAGGTAGCACAGGCTACGTGATTAGTTCCTGTAACACGGCAGACGTGTCAGACTGTCATGAATAATGCAATGACAGCTCATTATACAAATAATGAATGTCTCGGGGGAGCATTTAGCGTCTAGAGCTTTTGGAGATTTTATACAGTCACTGATGTCATTTTTGACATTGTATACAATGTTGATGATTAAAGTATTTAATCACACTTTTGCTGTAAATTATCAGCAGCTGGATTATATAAGGCCCACCCACCATAAAAATATATGCCACTTCCAGTTCAAATGGATTGGACGTCTCTCAAAATTAATGGAAGCCAATTTTATTGTTTCTGGTCATAAACTCAAATATTTAAAAAGTAGTAGCTTCAAAAGAATTTCAAAACATGCTTTTATTTGATACCCGAAGTAAAAAAAATGTCCTTGAACAGTAGTTGAAATATGTTACATTTATTAATGACAGCTAGGCACATATACAAATACAATATGACCAGCAAGTTTTATAGATGTTGATTTCAAGAGCCCTACTAAAATAGATGTTAATAAGTGCAAGAGTTCTGAATAATCTTGCCCTAATTGTGAGCCTGTGGTTGCTTTCTCACTGCATGCTTTTATACTTCACCTCCCATAGGAAAACATCCTTCAGAAATAAAATAAAAAGTATAATGAAAAAAATCAAACACCAACATTTCTAGAAAAAATGCGTGCAAAGCCTTAATTTAATTACTGACTTCTCGCCCATTTTTTCCCGCCAAGACCATCTCATTACTGTGTGACAACTACTTTGTCCACTTCAACAGGCACAAATAAATGTGCCAAAGCACAAAAAGCATATCATGCAAAGTTGCATTTTGAAACACTCCCATGTCCTTAATTACCTACCATATGGGCAATTTTTATTTATAGGAAATGACCTAAAAAAAAACACCTATTTTTTTCTTCATTTGACCTTGCTTATCACAGTAATACAACAACCAAACTGTATTCTTTGTTCTTTCGCCAACTCACCTTGTCCTTTTTGTTTGACTACTCAATAACTGCATTTTCGGAAAGGCGATATTTGACAGCCATTCGTTATGCCAGGACCTCCCCCTTGCTGACAAATGACTTCTTAATATAGAGGCAAAATGTAGGCTATGGAAAGTGCAGCAAGCCAAAAAATAATAGCTTTGGCTCAGCTGTGTGCTGCATGCTAACTGGCTTTCTCCAGAGAGAGGCAAAGATAGAAGCAATCAATCAGGATTCCTGTTTCCAGAGAGTCCAAATTAAAGAAAAATAAAAAATAAGAAATAACAGTCTGCCTTAATGTTTCTTAGACAAAGCAAGGGAAAACTATGTGTATAGCCCAATTCAAAACAACAAATAAAAATCAGTAAGACACAATTAATAAATAGGAAAAAATAACAAATTATACATAAATACTCCGTCTCCTTTTGCCCTGTGATTGGCTGGCCACCAATTCAAGGTGTCCTTCATCCAGTGCCCAAAGTTGACTGGGATAGCCTCAGCACCCTAAACATCCTTGTGAGGATAAGCGGTTCAGAAAATGAATGAACACATGAATGAAAATACATAAATGTCATAGGCAGCCTGGTGGACAAGTGGTTAGCGCATTGGCCTCACAGTTCTGAAATTGAAAGTTTAAGCTCCGGTTTGAACTTTCCGTGACCAGACGTTTCGTCAAAAGACGTTTGGTCCCCGGACGTTTGGTCGACCAGACGTTTGGTCGACCGGATGCTTGGTCGACCGGGCGTTTGGTTGACCGGACGTTTGGTAGAACGGACGTTTGGTAGAACGGACGTTTGGTAGAACGGACGTTTGGTAGAACGGACGTTTGGTCACTGGGTTTGTTCGCTGTCAAATCCAATCAACTTTAACTGGGAAAGATAATATTCATTCAATAAATTGATGCTAATTTTCACAGTGCTTGCAAAGTGTATAATATTGAACATTCGCATTAAGATAGTGTATGTTCATTCACTGTGCTCCCAGCTCCAATGGATTGGACATCTACTAGTGACGCATTTAAATTCACAGGAGCAACGTGACAGTTGTTGAATGTGATCCACTGTTGCTACTAAGATCTTACAGATAGATCACATGGAACAAAAACAATTATTCCTCGTGTCGGTTCCAAACTGGCAAAGTAAGAGTAATTCGTTTTTTTTTTTGTTTTTTTTAAACTCACTTTCCCTTGAAACATATTCACTGCATCTAAACAGTGACTAATGTAGTACTGCTATAAATCTCTGTGCGTGGCACTTGCTTGCCGAGATGATAAATGAGCGAGGGGTACTGCCCAAAGTTACAGCAGTGGGCCACCATGATTATATAGTGTGTTCTTGGTGCGCCCCCTGCGCTGGATTAATGTCCTTTCTATGACTGGTGTTGAATATTACACTTTTTAACGCAAACGGAACATCGGCAAAAGCAGCAGATGAAAAACATCAGCAACTTCCAAGGGATGAAGTAAAAACATGCACATATTTGAGAATCCTTCGGTAGGATTTATGTATTTGTTACTGGTGTCACTCGCAGTGACTAATGTCACACTTTGATGTCCCGCTTGATCGCACTGAGTGAAGTCATTTATCAGATAGTGTCCCGCGGCTTTCGCCTCGGCAAAGTATCTCTTTCAACAGATAAAAACCGACCAAAAATAATGCCAGGGAGGTCACAACCACTTGTTTTCCCCCAAGAATATGGAAAAGACAAGACAGAGACTTATCTGTATTTTCTGCTTTTGTATTTATTAATGTGGAAAGAAAAAAAAAGATGATGTCTGTATTGCCGAGTAATAGAAACTGACATGTTGATGCTGTGCAATATTTTTTTTTTTTAGATTTAGCTGGTCATTCTAACCAATATGACAATCAATTGAATTTCTGTTCATTCAGCGCCACGCATCCCAGTTCAAAAAGTTATGACATCTAATTGTGATAAATTCGTTTTCAATTCACAGCAAAATATTTTTTTTTAAAGCCACCTGATTAGAACTGGCAATGAAAGAGTTCATTTGAAATTTTGTTGTTGGGATTTTTTTATGTGCATTTGTGGCAGTTTTTTTTCCTGGCTCCAAATGTGAATTGAAATGGTGTAAACGATCGGCAAACAGAAAAAAAGGAAAATGCTAGAACCTGGGGGAAGTGAAAACCTACCAAAACAAAAATCACAGTAACCTTATGCCTTTGCAAAAGATGAGGTTTTTTATTTTTCATTTTTCCACCAGTAAAAACAGTAAAACTTGAAGAACTGCAACACTATTTAAAAAAAAGCAAAATATACAATACACTGTGTGGGTTTTCTCCGGGTACTCCGGTTTCCTCGTACATTCCAAAGACATGCATGGTAGGCTGATTGGACACTCTAAATTGCCTTTACATATGAGTGTGAGCATGAATGGTTGTTTTTTTCCTTGTGACCTGTGATTGGCTGGCTACCAATTCAGGGTGCCCCCCCGCCTCTGGCCCGAAGTCAGCTGGGATAGGCTCCAGCACCCCCCGCCACCCTAGTGAGGATAAAGCGGTTCAGAAAATGAGATAAGATGAGATATACAAAATGCCTAAATAAAATTAACGATTGCAAATTATTAAGAAAAAATCAGAGACAAACAAAATACATTAAAAATAATTACAATGCAAAAAAAAAATTAAAAAAAATAACTTAATCATGAACAAACATTCAATCTATTGAAAGTGGTAGGGCTGGCAGCAAATGGAAAATGGTGCTCCAAATTCATATCATATTCAAGCCATTATGGCTCTAAACATATCATTTTTAATTGATTTACAATGCATATATTTACTTAGCGAATTGGCCTCACGCCGAAGACACTTGTAAAATAGTCCATGGCCTTGTAGGAGTTTATAATAATCTATTCAACTACTCAGCAACTCTTATGAAACAAATATTGTCGAGCAGTAAGAATCTATACTTTTACAACTTCCCTGCTTCGGGCAAATTAACAGTCATAAAAAAATACGACAAACGCTGTGAAGTCGCCCCTATTCAGCAGTAGGCCTGTCTCGCCGTCATTACGATGTTATAGCTGTTTATACATGCGAGTCACTCTCAGGACACTGGGTGGTCTCTGTTGCACTATTATTTGTTGTTTCCTTACAAATAAAAAATGCAGAGGTTGCTCACCCCGTCTGCCACTCCGGAAAGCAGCCGCGCGAGTATGAGCCATGGTGGGGAATACTCATGTGAAGCCTGACATTCACGGGTGAAATGACGGTTTCTAAGAAGGAATTCATTAAACCTTTTGATGTTATTGATTCTTTCTTTTTTTGTGGTGACTGATCCACCTGGATAGCGCAGTGAACCTCTCGTTTCTAATACTGTCTCATGGGGAGAATTTTTATGATTTTTTTAAATTTATTTTTATTTTCTTATGCATCTGAGACATGTGCTCTTTTGAAGGTACTCTAAATGGGAATGGGCGGAGTTTTTTGTCATTTTATGCTACTTCAATACTCCCTCTGTGGGATGAATCAGGGTTCAGTAACCATATTAGGAGGTTAAGTCATTGGCTGCCATTGTCGACGCTAGATTTGTGATTCATTTTCCCTCAATCTTTTCAGGAAGTGACCCACAACTAACTTGCTTCCTGCCATTAGCAATGATGGGCATTCAATTAATTTACACGGGGAAGGTTAGGTATGAAAGCTCATCTTTTAGCGCCATTGACGACGCTAGATGTCCAATCCATTTCAAACGAATGTTCATTTGCCCTTCCAAGTTCAAATAGGAGGCGATGAAGTAACAATCAAATAACCGGAAACACCCCAAAAATGAATATGTGATTAAAAATATACCCATGAGAGAAAAGCATTCCCATGCAATTTCTCCCTAAAACTGCGTTTTCTAGCTTAAGTTGAATTTTCACGGTTTAAGTGTGTAAGTGTTGCATCCTGTCATGAATTAAAGAAACTGCCTCAAGGTAAAAGCTGTGCTGTCTTTCTTAGTAGACATTTCTTCTGCAACCTGACAGAAGACAAGTGTGCATATCTTTTGTCCATGTGGTTTTAGTATCTTTTTTTTGTCTCCCTCCCACAAAAAAAACACACAAAAAAACAAGACTCATTCTTTTTCATTAAACATGGATGCATGACTCACATCTTAATTGCACCAGAAGCTGCAAGGTTATAAGAAACTACTTTCCATCTGCCGAGGGATTATGTTCAGCTACTTAAGCATTCAGTTCCATTTGTCATTTATACTCAGAAAACTTAAGGCATCTGTATTTTTTTTCCTTTTTATCTTCAATTGCAGGGATGAGGCTATGATGTCTACATATTTTGAGACAGTTGAGGACTTGCTAGCATCTTTTGGGCCCGTCCGTGACTGCTCTCAAGACAACGGAGGTTGTAAGAAGAATTTCAAGTGTGTTTCGGACCGACAGTTAGACTCATCTGGCTGCATGGTGAGCAAACTGTTTTTATTTATTTTAAATGGAAATTGGCTTATTTAAGCCTCCTCAAGGTGTTCTATTTGCATTGTTTACTGTTTGTGGAAAGAAACTGGTCGATAACTAGCCATTACCATAGGTAAAGTATTACATAGTTGTTAAACCCTGGAACCTGACTTCACAATCATTAAATGTTGTTCTCAGGAAAGAATTTAGGTTTTTGTTTAACCAACATGGTAGGAATGCATACAGCCTTGTAATCTTTCTTTAAGAAGCTAAAACTTGAACTGGCAATAACACATTTTAAACAGAGAAAGCAAATTCGATTCAAATTATTTCAAATCCAAGGTTAGACTATGGCGGCCCAGTCTACAGTTCTGGTGTCGAGACTTTGATCCCAATGGGGGGTCCTTGGTGTGTGGAGTTTGCATGTTCTTCCCGGTCCTCCTTGTGCCCTTTGATTGGCTGGCCACCAATCCAGGGTGTCCCCCGCCTGGTGCCCATAGATGGAGTGGATAGGCTCCAGCACTCCCCGTGTGTGGGGACCAATGAATGTCCAAAAATGTAATATAAGTGACCACCAATCTACAGAAGGTCACCCATGGAAAAGCAAAGCATCCTCACACATTTTATTCATTTCGGCATGCGTTTTTATTGACGCATTTATCCATTATTCGATATACTACAGCGTTTGATACAAAGCATTCACTTTATCAATGGATAAATGGCAAGGTAGCACGGTCAAGTCCTACGTGCTCAACTTATGTTTGAATCAAGTATCTCAAATATTAGCACGGCGTAAAAATGTTAGGTGGAAAAGAGAAGTTATTGGTTTACTAATAACCCTTTTATATAAAAGCAAGCAGCCTTCAGTAAACAGACAAAATGTCTTAAACACGTGATCTTTTGAGGTGCAAAACTCAAGTATGCAATGTTTGTAAAGGTGCTGCAAAGGTAAAATACTTTCAAACAACATCACTCACCATGCAAGCTGTGCATACAGAAGAAGTGAGAGGAAACATACTGGAAAGGCCCTACAGGCTTCAAAGATTAACTTAAAAAAAAATCAGGCAGTGTATTTTTCTTCCCTTCATTTTTAGTTTCCCAAAGCTCGTTTGGGTGAGTGTTTCAACTACCCTTGTCAGAGTGGGTGCTAGCAGAGCTGTGATATGCCACACGGAGGGCTTAAAATCCATTATGGGAGTCCTTCAAGCCTGTCTGCTACACTCAAGACATTTGGAATCCATTGCAGAGAATTAAATTCTTGTCAGAGACTGTAGAAGTTTGTAAAGTATTTCGTTGTGGTCCAAGATGAATTTTTATTTTGGTTATTTAAAGGCTTGCTAAGCTTCAGTTTAGCTATTGAACATCAATACTCCCTATTGACATTCATTAGACTTGTTTTAGTAGAATTTTAGCATTCGGGGTGATGGTGCAAAGTAATTAATCGATATTATCGATAAAAGTAGTTACTTTCCTCCTCTTACATTGATGTGCATTATATGAAAATGACAACTAGGGTATCGGAGAGAAATCTCCCTCTGGATTTGCCCTATTTTGTTTTATGTTTAATGAATTCTAGCAGCAACTTTCCATGTTGAGTATGTATTAAATATAGTTTCTGTTATTTCTTTTGACGATTAAAGTGCACACAATATTTCTGCTGAAACATAATATATCCAGTAGTTGCTGCCATTGTTATTCATGCCACTATGGAATTTTCCGGGTCTGCTTGCTCCCTTGAAGTATTTTCTTTTTAAATTAATTATTTATGTTTTTGTGTTTAACCACCTCAATGTAGCAGGGCCCAATTTTTTGGTGAAGGTGTCCTTATTCTTGAACGTTTAGATGCCAAAGCAGATGGTGAAATATTAATAGTGTATTTCCATTCAGTTGGTGTTCCTCAGGGACAACTCGGCTACAGTTGTTTAATTGCAAATTCAAATCCATCATGTTGACCTGTTTTTAGGGAATTTGGCTGTCTCCAATCTCATTTTGCAGTTTCTGTACTCCTGCATATTGAAAATCTGTGGCCAAGACTAAAGAGACAAAAATAGATCAATTGTGTTGCAATGATTCTATTTTTTCAGGTTTAAAATATAGCATGAATTAATCCATCCCTTGGCATTAACACCTTTAGTCAGATATTTCATGTTAAATGATTATATTTAAGCTGAATTTGACTTGCATAGAGAAAGGTAGGTTTAGCATCAAAACGAAAACTTGAAGTTAATCCGGAAAATGCATTGAGGCAGCCAAACGGTTAACTGTATTGCAAATGCAAAAATAGGATGAGCTCTTTTTCAACTCATTACTATACCTTGTCAAGCAATTAATTAATATTGCTATTGGAACACAGCTATCTGGGTTCTGTGTGGATTACTGTAGGTGTGTGGCTATTTCTGATTGTCTTGCACTCATTACTCACTTACGAGTGCTAGAGGAACCCAATTAACCAACTATGGAGTGGAAATAGGGACACCTTGAGTCTTGAGACTGATTGTTGGTACTGCAATGCTATATGGAATTGCAAATTAGACATCAACTGCTGGCCAAAATCTGCATTGCAGGAACAGGTTGGTGACAATAACATTTATTCATTCGTCTTCCATACCGCCCATCTTCGAAAGGGTTGCGGGGGTTGCTAGACTGGTCGCCAGTCAGTGGTAGGGCGCACAGACAGACAAAAAACAATCCGCATAACCAGTCCCACAGCCACCAGCGGGAATCGAGCCCGCGCCTGCCCGCATCAAAGTCAGACGAGTGAACCTCTACACCACAAGGTGGCCTGTGACAATAACAGTATCCATTAAAATGCCGATAGAAAGCCTTATATCATATTGGTGTGTAACTAATGTGTACTTTGGTCAGAGTAGAAAAGCCGTTGTTGAAGAGGAATTGGAATGTTGTGTGCAGTCACCAGCTTCTATTGTACTATGTGAGTTAAACCTTGGCATATTTCAGGAAATGCTGTGACTCTAAAGATTCCAACAAAAGCACCTTCCACTGTCTTTGTTTGCTTTTATAGCCGCCTTTTCCTGAGAAAGAAGCTTTTAAATACCTTTAACCATCAAGCTGAACTACACAGTCTGATAGAGTTGCAGGACAAAGCAACCTTCATTCCTCATTTGTTATGTTGTCACCATAGGAGAGAGCAGAGTAAAGCCAAGGCCTTATTTAAGCCACAGCCACGCTCCTCGGGGCACACAGTGAAGCAAGGGGGTGATGCAGAATAGAGCCATTAGCTAAGTGCTCCTTTTACCTTGTCGCCTCTTAACTTATTCTGTGCCATTGACTGATAGACATCCCATCGCATGGTTATTTACATCCTTCTGCTGTGAATTTGAATGAGTTCATCACTAGTAGATGTCCAATCTTAGGGTGGCAGTGCTCCCATTTCAAATGTATTGGACGTCTAGCACTGTCAATAGCAGCCAATGTGTTAAGACATACAAGCTTCAGAAGTGGTTAGTCCCACTCCCGAAAGGACAAACAGAAAGGTTAAAATGGAATGGACGTTTAGCGCTGTTAAGGGTAGCCACTGAGTTAACTGCATTGCAAATGCATAAATAAGATGACCGTTTTCAACCTCTCCCTTGACCTTGTCATGCTATGAATTGATATTGAAATTTTATTTTAAATTGTCTTGCATGCCCTACTCATGTACATTTGGTAGGGGGAGGCCATTTCCTCAATGTGTATTGGAGATGGTGACATTTCAGGAGTCCTAATTCCTTCAAATGAGTTTATCAGCATAGTTGTCCGTGGATTGATTGGTCTCTTGATTCCATCACAATTAGTGTATGATAAAGAAAAATAAAGCTTATTTAATATATCTAATAATGCTAAGCGGCAATGCTGTCTAAATGTTTGTTCATGTGGTTCTGCTGTGCGTATTTGGTTGTTTTTTAATGTGTTCTTTGCTTTGAATTGCTCCATTTCTCTAAAGTTAATTAGTGTGTGTGTGTATTTTTTCTTTAAACCCCTGAAGTGTACTCAGGAGTGAAACATAATTTTGCTGGTAATTATCGCCGTAGCGAATGTCTCGTTTGTAATTGCTCTGTGAGATTGGGCGCACACCAAACACCTTTACAAAGTTTGCTTGATGACAAAACTCCGAATTGGTTTCTAGTGTTTACAGGAGACTACTGAAGAACTTTGAATAGGGAAATTGACAAACAAACCATAACCACTACAAAGTTGTATACTTTGCACTTTGTTAATATGCCCATTAGGTATATTTTAATTTATTTTATATTCATTTCAGTGGACGCGCTAAAGTTAAACATGGTTAGTTTCAGTTATGGAGCGAATTTTAAAGTGTTTTTTTTAAATAATGTCAACATGCTCTGTAGTCCTTATGCTCCCTAATAGGCTGTTGCAAAGCTGCCAGCCGTAATCTGTTCTAATGGCATTATTATGCACCTTTGCTGCCAGCCCTTCCATTTCCAACAGATCGGACGTCAACTAGTGACAAACTCATTTAAATTAATCTCAGAAGGATCAATAGAGCATTCGTATGGACAGCTAAAACCTCGATAGAGGTGTCCTAATTTTTTGGGAAGATTATGCCTGTTCTTGCTATGTGATTGAGTTGATGCAATAGAGCAGGCTAGAATGAATATTTCTAAAAACAAAACAAAAAAACATTCCATCTTGGCTTTCTTCCTCACTTTGCTGTGGAGTGTTTCGTGAGCCTCAGAGAATGATTGCCAACTTAAACTCATGTTATTCAACTGCTGAAAAGGTGCAAGACCGCAAAATTACACTGCCTGTGATGATGAATGATTCCATTTTAGTTCAGCTGAAGTTAATATTCCATTTTTGAGACTCACAAAATGGATCAGACTCTCACAGCCTTGTCTTTTTTTTCCTACTTGATTTCCCATGATGCAAATAGTTGCTTTTCTGTACATTTCATTGACTTGTAGCCAGTCCAATGTTTTGTTGAAGTCAACTGTGTAGGTTTGTGATCTCCCTGAAATAGATTGGTAGAATAAAATATGGATGGGCAGCTGGTGCTGTAACACAGGAAATCAACATGATGTTGTGTAGATCGGTCGTCAAGGGGTTGTTTTGGTAGGCCTGATCAAGGGGTATCCATGAAAGCTGTACCTCAAGCTACCTTAGTCCCCACACACCAATCAAAACACTTAAAGACCATGGGTAGTGAGTTCAGGCGTTTTTGGTGTTTTAAAATATTTTTGGAAATGTCTATAAAGACTAAAAACAATGTCCTGTGGACAATTTCTCTGTATATTACTGTAACTTTAATTCATTCACTGCCAGCTGTCATCAAAGCAGCCAACTTTACTTGTTTATTTATTACCAGCCTATTTTAGAAGATGGACTGAGTTAGATTGAATTCTTTTTTTGATTTTGTCCACATACTCATTTGTAACAATTTCTATTTTTTTAACTAATTTTTAAGATGTGATAAACCCACACACATGAAGAAGAGGTGGTCTCCAGATGACCAACACATTTTACAACATCTCCACTAACAATTAAGAATCTCATCCTCGGAACCAGGTGTCTTGGCCGAGTTGTTTTCCCAATTTTCATCTGCATAGGTTTGCTTACTGATTGGCTATAGTTATTTCTTAATGGCTTGTTTCAGTTATACAAGGTTTTTTGCCATTTTTTTCTACCTATCAATCTCCTACAACTTGCAAATATAATTAGATTACAGTATGGTTGGTCAATGGGTAATTTCAAAATATGATTAATTGTGTGACTAATTTTGAATAATCACATTCGGCACCATAATACATTCAAATCACGCTTCTATTTTAAATCCACTGCCATAATATGGTTTGTCCTAATCACGTATTTTTGTGTCCGAGTCAGCTGATTTTGGGAAGAATGAACTGTGAAAATAATCCCATTCCGTACAATAATTAATTAAAGTAGGAGTGGAATTTATCACTTTTATTTTCAATGTACTATCACATTACTGAAATATTCATCTGTTTATTTTAATTCACAAATTTAGGTAATGTGCAGTTAAAACTAATTGAATTAAATTGAATTAATTAATTAAAATTAGAATTAGAAATAATCACATTGTATAACAATGGATAGAAAGGTAGTATTATCACAATTTTATTTTAAATGTACTATCATATTAATGAAATATGTAATCTATGTGCAATAAGTGCATTCTAAAGAATTGAATGCATTGATTAATTAATGTGTTGAACAATTGAATATTCCGAGAGAAAAACTGTTGATATTATGAGATTAAAATTGAAATATTACAAGGTTAAAATCAAAATATGACTAACAATAATTCATATATTATACTATTACAAGATTCAAATTGTAAAACAGTCATTTTGTTGCTTATTTTTCAGTAACGTGAACCAGAAGTTGGCTTCACGGGCTTCAATTTATGTCGATGTAAAATCTGTGTGAGCATAACATTGCTTTTCACATAACATCAGAAGTTTTTTTTTCATTTGCTGCCACCCCTCCCAGTTCAAATGGATCAGACATCAACGAATGCTACACTTACTAAAATAGCCACGGTTGACTATGTTCATTAACGGGACGTAAAGATGTCTAACAACTGACTTCACATTCTCCTAGATTGTCAGTATTATAGTTCTGGAAGGACAATTTTATTTTTAGTCAATCCCATTTTGTTTGATTAATACTGCTCTGATAATATGAATCAAAGAATACAAAAGCATGTGAGGCTGTCGTTAGGACATAAAACAGTCTTCAAATGCGAAACATCAATCGGTGAACTGGCTTTGGAATACATTAATTTACCCTGGCTTTTTTTGTGTGCGTGTTTTTGATTCTTTGATTTCCTCTTTTGACATCTGCTGCTCACTCCTCCACTCTGATCTTTGCTGCTACCTGCGCCTCTTTAGTGGCTCCTGATTAAAATGCATGTGCTGACCTGTGCGCCTCGCTCGCTTCTTCTGTCTCCCTTATCACCCTTCTTCCTTCTCTTCTTCCGATTCGCCCGCGTCTGCCATGCAGTGTCCTAATGGGCTGAGGCCGATGAAGGATGGCTCCGGTTGCTATGACTACTCCAGGGGCATCGACTGCACGGACGGCTTTAACGGAGGATGCGAACAGCTTTGTCACCAGCAGATCGTGCCCCTCGAAGACGAGCATGGGTCCAGCAACGTGCTCATGTACTGCGGGTGAGAATAAAAAATAGTTATATAACTTTGCCATCCAAAACATTCATTAGGCCGAAAAAAACCAACAGGAAAATCAATTCCACTGGTCATAAAATGCCGCAATTAGGTGGTGTTTCTCTAAAACCAAATATTCGAACTCAATGTGTAGTGGTGATCAGAGAGGTATGTTAAAACATTGGGAATGGGCTTTCAAAATGTGTGTGTGTGTGTTGCTGCCATAGCTGTTGTAATTGTTCACTTGAGCGAGCGAGCGAATCCAGCGACAAATAACATGCACACACGGCAATAATACGCAACTTGTTGATAATTTAGATATTAATGCTCTGACATTTACAAAGTCTCTCATGATTATAATTTTGAGAGTGAGCGAGCAAATCAGGCGACTTATTGATCATTTTGATATTAGATATTTAGATATTAATGCTCTTACATTGTCAATGCAATTACAAACTCACTCTCTTTCCCTCTCTCTCTCATGATTATAATTTTGAGAGCGAGAGATTACCTGGTTGATCGCTTTCAACAGTAAACTCTGTCTCTCGCCCTCTCTCTCTCTCTCATGATTATAATTTTGAGAGCGAGCGAATCCGGCGGCGATGAAACGTCCGTTCGACGAAACGTCCGTTCGACGAAAAGTCCGTCGACCAAACGTCCGTCGACCAAACGTCCATCGACCAAACGTCCGGGTACCGATTATAAATACATATGTAGATGGACCATTACACATTGATGTTGTGATATTAAATAGCACGCATGGAAAGATTTTTTTTTCCATATCATACAGGCCTTTTTACAGTACATCAACCCCCCATGGCCTCTCAGGTGTGTGCAGGAATACAAACTGGCAGCAGATGGGCGTTCGTGTCTGTTGCAGTCCGACAACTGCGAGGGTCCGAAGTGTCCACGGCAGACCGTCCACTTCAATGCCACCTTGTTTGGAGAGATGCTGCGTGGATACAACAACAAAAGTAAACAAGTCAACCTCGGCCAGATCTTCCAGATGACTTTCAGGTAATTAGTGTGCATGTTTACTGAAATATTATCTACACAGGGACGTAAGAAGTGTTTCCTCAAGTGCTGGAAAAAAAGTTTTTTGGGCAGCTACCAGACAACTTTATTAGAATTTGTTCCAAGGCTTTGATTTAGGAATGCTGGCATCTCAGTTGTTACTTTTTAATTATTATTTTAGGCTTGTTTTTATTTTTAATGCTGTTTAATGCCAGCTAAAATTAGCTCAAAATTAAGATAAGGGTGTATTAAAACGTATTGAATTATTGTTACTAAAATGTGGCTGGATACGATATTTTATTATTTTTTTGCACTTCCGCAGGCGTCTAGAAATTTCTTGTCATTGGGTAAATTTGATTTTTCAGTACATTTGATACTAATGGAGGATATTTTGCTTTTGCTGTGAACTCATTGGCTGCCATTGACGACGTCATACGTCAATCCCTTTGAGCAGGATAGTGATAAACTAATTTTCACTCAATTTACATTTAATATGCAAAATGGTTTTAAGTATTTCATTTAGAATTGATCGATTTTGATTCCAAATATTATTGTGAATCGCAACAACAATGCCATTGGCAGAACTATACAATTAATTCACCAAGTTTCATTAATCACACTTAACTAACACAACAATTAAAACAGGCTAACGCAGGACATTTAATCTTCAGTCATATTTTTTTTTCTCTCTGTTTGTGCCGTCAAGGTCTAATAAATTGTTGTTAGATTTCCATTCTGACAAAAAAAGAAGAAAAAAACAACCACAAATTACACAAATCAATGTTTTTTTAGTCTTTTTTTTAAATTATCCTCAAATTATTTCATAAAATCTTTGGAATTGAATTTTCAGATTTCTGAAGAGACATTTTATTGTAGTAATGACATATCTATTTTATAAAGACAACAGGTTGAAAGAGACAATTTTCCTGATATAGTTCTTAGTGTACAGGAAATGATGCTGTGATGTTCGATGACAAGCCGACTAGAGTCATGTGACGATTGAGACTTTATGCCCCTCCGGCGCTAAAGCGGGTTGTATTCCTCCTCCCAGGTGTGTCGCGTTGATAAAACTCGCATGTGGCGAAAACGCTCCCATAATCACACGACCATGATGTCGATAAGAGCATCTCTACATAAATACGCCAGCCTTTATCACGCTATTTACTCACTCAAATGCACACTACGCTTTTCAAGGACACGACATCAGTGGGATACCGCCCCTATTCCCCAATCACGCGCGTCATGATAGTCGTGCTCGGCTAAACACACCCTCAGGCTTACCGGTCAGTGCATCGAGTAATAATATGATTCAAGATAGTTTGAAATATTCATGATGCTTAGACATGCACCTTTGTCTCATGAAACAGCCTTAAGGAGAAATGATAAGCATTTTTTTATATGTATATTAAATGGCCCATATGAGGAGAGGAGATTTTTTTTCCCGGAAAGCACAACACTGACAATCATGGGGGTCTCTTAATCTTTCTGATGTGATTTTAAACAAGTATGTCATTAGTAGACGTCCAGTCCATTTGAACCGGGACGGTTGGTTCTTCGTATTTTAAAGGGATTGGACGTCAACATGAAATTTTCCACATTTTCTTACGTTTTCTTCTTTTTTCCCCTTTTTTGTTAGTTTTTTTGTTTTTCTAGATTTTTCTTAATTTTGTCTTTTTTTTACTGCGTCTCGATCCCAAAAAAATGCAAAAAAAAGATTGAATAATGCAGAAAAACAGTTGATAAAAACACAAATATGCACATCAAAAAATCCAATGTAAGCCAATGAGTTAGTTATAAAAATCCTTTCAGTCAACCGTTGCACTTGCCATATTTATATAATTTTCTTCTTAGTACAGCTCAATATACTTATGGGGTGACAGCGCTTTAAAGCAGTCAATTAGAGAAGCCTCTTATTGCTAACCTGCACTATCTACGGTACATACGGAATTCATTATAAAGGATGAAGACCACTTGCCTTGGCAAGGAGAAACGCAAAATTAAAACATATACTTAGAGTTATGGGAGTTGACTGTGTGGGCGAGGAGTTAGAGGCTGTGGACTATATTCACTTGCTGTTTTCTGCAATGAGCGCTGAGCTGTTTCGCGGATGTTATGTATCCACTCAATTCGCCACAGATTCAATTCTGACCTTTCAAACCTGCCTAAAAATGTTTTCCTAATGTACACGGTGACCAATTGAGGGTGCACCCCCATGATCCTTGTGAGAATAGGTGGAATGAAATATAAATGAAGGATAATGAGTTTTTTAACAGTAATTGATGTATTTGACATGTACTTTTTCAGTGCTATTGGCATTGGTTGACACGATCATTTGGTTATTTTCTTCCTTCTACTGTGAATTTAGAGTTTATCACTAGTACACGTCCAATCCATTTGAACTGGGAGGGCTGGCAGTGCTCCCACCCTTCCAATTGTAATGGATTGGGCGTCTATCCCTTCATTGCATAGTTGGCATTGTCTTTGTTAGGTTTGTATTGGATTGGATAATTGTATTCATCCCGTATTCGGGAAATTTCGTTGTCACAGTATCAAGAGGGTGAGAATGCAGATATAGGAAAGGCATTTTAGACATAAATAGATAGGTAATAAGTAAGTTAATAAATAAATACATGAATAAATAAATAAATAAGCAGGTTGCTGTTATATATATATATATATATATATATATATATATATATATATATATATATATATATATATATATATATATATATATATATATATATATACATATATATATATACACATACATACATATAGAAGTACATGTATAGATAGGGTAGGTCTTAACACTCGGCCATTTGTTTTGTTAAAGAGATTTTTGTTTTGTTACAGCATTCAATGAAATCTGTTATAAGCATTCATGTTCATAACAGGCATAGTGTAGCACTGTCTTAAAGAACATTAAAATCTATTTTACCATTGGCGAGATCAAATGTTAGCCATGGTCTTGGAATTATTTTTTATTTCATCTTAGTCCAAGCAGAGTACACAAGAGTGCAAGAACACCACCCACTTCCCGCTAATTATACACATGTATTACCATGTGTCAGCTCACTAAAACACTTACGTCGCTTATCAAAATCCATTGTGACTTGTTTGTTAAAGGAACAAAAGCTTTGTCTTCAAACTGACTCCCTCTCTGTGCACTCATACAGCGGTATGTAAATGTGAGTTATTATTCACCTAATTCCCCCCCCCTCCTCCGGTACCGCTTTGATATGCAGATGCGTGTCGTCTCCCGTAGCCTTCAACTTCAGCTTTTTGCCTTTTCCCACATCAGCAGAGGCCTTTGGCGATGCAAAATAAAATATTAGATGATGGCGATGAATCTTATTTGACTTTTCCAGTCATCGCCTCACAGGTATCACATTGTATTAAAAAGGAGGGGAGGGGGATCCATGATTTATAACTTCATTGCATACATTTTGTCTCAAATTGATCTCACTTGACGTGCAGTCGAGCTGTAGGAATGAATTTTTCCAGCTATGGAATTACAGAACATTACAATTTTTCGCAGACGCTGTATTCTGGGCTTGTGATAAAGTTGCGCGCCTTATTGTAAATGTTACGGTTGAAAGCAATTCCATTACACCTTGAACGCAATAGGACTCAGAATAGGAAAAATATTCTAACTGAACATTGTTTGCACGTGTAGAGCCCATTTCTTAACATATTTTCTGCAAATAAAACACCTTGTTTGTGTGCCGACACCCTCAAAATTTCAAAATGCATTTGTCAAAAGGTCGCTACTGTCAGCAGAGCTAAGCAATTCTGGGCTCATGATCATAACCAGTTTGCACTAGTCTTGCACCAGTATTGGTACCGATACGGCCCAAAAAAAATAACATGCCAATGCTCTGCAATATGTACTTTTTGAGATCTATTTTACAACTACTGGTTGCCCCAACCAACATGGGCGCCAACTAAAAGAAAGAAAAAAACACTTATCGACATTCTGATGATAATGGATGGAACGGCAAGCACGTAATTGGCAGCCGACGTGTTAAAGAATATAATTTGTTCTTCCTCTGGGCAAGCTGCACTTTCCCAACAACTAATTAACACTAGTAGATAGCCGATCCATTTGAAGCGGGAGGATGGCAGCGAATAAATGTCTGTTCGACAAATGTTCATTCAGCACCCTCCTTCCTTTTCAAATTGAGTGCATGTCTGCAAATTGCTAAATCATTTCAATTAATTGCAGAAGGATGAAAAGACTTTTCATCCCACCTACCTAAGTGGCCTCATGGCAGCCATGTTGGTGGTGGTAACATTCCCAACAAAGTCAAGGCATTGACATTAAAATTCAGTCGCGGCAAGCTTATTTCCTAGCTGATTTTTCAAATATTATATCTTCATTATCAAAGCATATGCTATTTACTCTATGGCTACCATTGAAGCAGAATGTTCATTCACTCCCACTCCTCCCACTTCAACTGGATTAGACGTATACTACTGAGGAAATCATTTAAAGTCTAAGCAGAAGGACGTTTGTACGCCACACAATTGGACGTGTGTCATGATCTAAGATTTCTTTTTTTTATGCAGCGTATGTTTCAGGCGTCCATATTTGTCAGGGCGACTGGCGGTTGGAAACTAGAGACCAAGAGTAAATGTTGCATAGTATAGGCATTTCTTAGTTTTCCCGATTCCACTTACTGGTATATGTTATTTATTTTAATAATGAAGGTCCAACAAGTATCCTCAAACTAACTTTTGTCTTGTACACACTGTTGGACTCGCACAGTTTTGGAAGCCAAGAGATGTCGAATGTCCTGAGGCTTTCTCGAACCCAACAAGTATAATCTTATGTAACGGGAAAAATGCAGTTGATCAACTGCCGACTTTAGGCGAGACACACTGCTACACACTTTAATTGGCAACTCGCTCGTCCGATACTCAGCCATAATTCCCAGTAATTATCTTCTTCCACTGCGAAGCGCAAGTCGGCATGAGGCAATTTCTAAGCAATTTCCTTCTCGCTTAATTAGTAGCTATGAGACAATGAGCAGGATCGTAGGTGCTGCACTAAACTATTAGAGTGTGACGAGAAAAAATTGATTGTTAAGCTTCTGTTATGATATTTTGTTTGTACTATTTTGTCTGACGGAAAATGCGTATAGAATTTATGTAATGTAATGTACTTTTGTATGCTGCGGCATCTCCGTGAACAAAATGCCCATTCATTTGAACACACAGGAAGAAGAGGGAATAAACCAATTACAGCATCTGTTCAAAGACAGTGTTTTTATGTCATATGAAAAAATATTGATTTTCAAGTGTGTCAATTTCAGGGCAGCCATCTAAAGTACATTCGCAATACTGTTGTGTACATTAGACCAGCTTCTATAAGCAACAAATATTCTGTGTCAACATAAACCAAATGCCCTGGGCAGTTGGGGGGTTATGGCGGTGGGTCCGGATAGATGGGTGGCGTTGGCGGTGATTGTGAGGGAAGGCGGGGCTTCATCCTCTCCATGAAGGCTGGCAGGTGGCGACTCGGATTCTCTGTGGGAATGCCCAGGGACTTGACGGTATCCCATTTGCCACAGTTGTGGATGGGGGAGATGCGTTGTCCCCATTACCCCTTTGGCCCCCACACTGAAGTTTCTAGGTGCAAATACAGATGTTTGTAGTAGGATTATTGATATTATAGAAGGATGTCAATTTATCACAATTTAACCCTTAGAGGTGATTTACTTCATACTTTTTGTGTGGATCTGAATCGTGTTGGAAAATCCCCAAAAACAGGATTCCTGTTTTTTTAAGAAAGGTATGTGGGGCTGAAAAATGTCTAAAAAAAAGTGAAAAATAAAACAACTAAATATAACACTTAAAATTAAAAAAAGAACGCAAATACCAAAAAATGTGAATTAAAATAGATGACTCTATCACTACTAAACGTCCAATTTATTTGAACTGGGAGGGCTGAGAGCGAATGAACAAACAATTCAAATGCATTGGACGTCTAGTGTTTAAACTCATTCCACTTCACTGGCAAAGGATGAAAAGAGCCAGACGATTGGACGTCTTTTATTGTCAATGGGAAAAATGGAGGAAAAAAAAACATGAATAATGCATAAAAAGTAAATGTTAGAAAAGTAAGATGAAAGGACGGAGACGGATGGCGTACCGGAGGGGGATGTGAAATTGCAAACCGAGCTGCTCCGAAGTTCACCGCCTCGCCAGGAGTTCATTAATCAATACTAGAAGCATCCAGTTTCTAATTCCTACTTTTTAGCCCAAGTCAAAGAAAGACTCCTCTCAAGGGCTTTTTTCTTCATTAAAGGCTAGCAGGTAGCTGAGGGCATCTATCAACGCCAAGCATTGTTAGCTACCTCCTGTGAGGCAACTCCATCAAATGTTGATGCTTTCATGCCTCATGTTGAATATTCTCGTTTGTCACCCTGCGGTTTTCTGCCGCTACGACTGACAGCTCCGCAACTTGATTTTTGCAGTGCCTTGTCTCTATGCAGCCCGATCTGAGCTTTTTCCAATTACACTTTTATTTATTCATTTTACAATTTACTGAATGTTTACTTGAGACCAAACTATAAATCATACTTCTTTCGGCATTTGTTTTTAGTTTGCTTAAACGAAAGATTTAAAAAAAGAAAGATGAACGTATCATATCCTATTCATGATTTCGGATTAATGTGATATCTGTATTTCCTGATAGGATCTGACATATTACATGAATAATAATAACAATAAACATTTTGTATGAATTATATTTGGAATTTGGTTCCGAGGGACCATTAAGGCTCAGAGTTTGGGCTTTAAAGGGTTAAAAGCTGAAGTCAATAACCCTTATACCTGTTAATATATTGGCTGCCATTGATAATGATAGACGTCCAATCCCCCAAAAAACTTTTGGATCATTCTGGCATTTTATTGATTTTCTTTTTAAATAAAATAATGACAGCAATGGGGATTTTATTTTGCAAGTCTGAGTTGAGAATCATTACGACTGATTGGAAGCTTTTTTGTAGGAGTCTGACCCAAAATGAACAGGAAATGACCCGTAAATGTCCCAAAATTAAAAGGAAATGACCCGTAAATGTCCCAAAATCAACAGGAAATGACCCGTAAATGTCCCAAAATCAACAGGAAGTTACTTAACCAAATATGCCAAACACAGCATAGTTGATACATGAATTTTGAGCAATGTTAAAATGATGTTTAAAAACAGATCAATATGATACAATTTTATGACCAATTATAATTCAAATGGTGTAATCTTTTTGTTCTGAAGGACAATTAAAGGCTCAGAGTCTTAAGAATTTCAATTTGCTGTCATAATGTAGTGTAAAGGGTTAACATTGATGGTGATACAACCCATTTGAACTGGGAGAGCTAGCAGCAAATTAACCATTGGCCAATCGCTGCAAGCCCTTTCAAGTCAAATTAATTAGAAATTTTCTAATAAAGTCACGTAAAATTCACAGCAGAAGGAGGGAAAGAAAATAATTAACAGGAATTGACCAGTAAATGCCTGGAAATTCACAGGAAGCAACTTGAAATCAATCTGAAACGACCAATAAATGCCCTTAAAGCAACAGAAACGTGACCCATGGGTGTTTACGGACCACAAAAGAACATCATTTCTCCAGGAACTGCATTTTCTAGTTTTAAATTGCTGTTTCATTTTGGTCTACACCCTTATCACAACCTCCTTTTCCCCCTCCGGTCAAACTGACTGCAAGTTTGCGGTAAGCCTCTTTGGCAGCAGCCATTATTAAGCCAGTATTACTGGAGGCACTGCCTGGCCTCGTACGAGCTGTTGACCAGCGAACAAATGCCTGAGGTATGAAAGCTCAAGGACAAACAACCCACCAAACCCCACGACAAGAAAAGATTATTGTCCATGAATTCACCTAGCAACAGTCCCATTGACAACTGCATATTGTTGTGTTAGGGTGAAATGCGTAATGATTCTACATTTAGCTTTTAAACATTTATTTCCCATATTTTTCTTGTCTTTATTTAATTTTTTACAAGTGTTTTTGTGCTTTTGGGCAGTTTATTCTCTTTAACGGTTTCCCTATTTTCAATCCCTGATGTAGATGTGGACGGAAAGACGTAAAAATCAGCAACATTAAAAAATTATAATTGGGAAAATGGAAAATATATGAATACAATTTCCGCTGTGTATTGGAATGAGTTTTAAGATAGTAAGCATTTCGAATTGGACGAGTGGAAGCGAAGGAACATTTGTTCATTCCGCATATTTTAAAATTTTGTGATTTACGTCGTATTATTGATTTTTCCCTTTTTTAGTGCATTTTTGGGTCACCTCAAATGCAATTTATGCGAGTTTTCATTTTTTTTGCGTCGTTTGTTGCCTCTCTTCATTCTAACGCTATGAATGGAAATGAGTTGATCACTAATAGATTTTCATTCGCTGCTGGCCCTCCAACTTGGAATGAATCGGACGCACAGTATTTACACATACAGTTATCTGCTTGCTAAGGAAAAGCAGTTTTGCAATACATCCATTTCTATTTTCTTATGTAGTGCATATCCTTTCCAATCCTCAAAAATGTAAAAGTAATGTTTCCCACTTAACTGCCCAGGTAGCTGCCTTGCATTCTCCTTTCCCCGCCTTTCGTCACTCTACATTAGGAAGTGCGGTCTCTATGCTAATGCTCCCGGCCACTGGAATTCATTTCCATACTATGCAGAATGCTAGAAGCCGCCAATATTGAGGTAGAAAGAATGCAGATATAAATTGCTTTTCAATTCTATATACAACTAAAAGGAAGGACTTTTTTATGTAGATTATTAACAAGGGTTCATCAAATGTACGGTCCATCTGAATGTCCAATCTAGGCCAGTTGTTGGGCAGACAGGCACACTTTAGTTATTTTTTACATTACCTACAGAATCACGTTATTATTTTGATGTCACATATATTTTATCTTGGTTTTTTAAAATTGCAAATTGTGTAAAAAAATCAGTAAAAGTGCATATTGCACGCAATATTTGTACAGTGGTACCTCGATATACGATCTTAATCCGTTCCGGGACTGGGCTCGTATGTCGAGCTTCTCGTAACTCGAGCGAACGTTTCCCATTGAAATGAACTAAAAACATCGGTGGTATAGGGGGTTTATCATCCACGGCAACGCACTCGTAACCGAACAAACAAATTTAAATTAACTTGGATTAATATATACAGACACACTCAAACATGCATTTAATGTAACTTTACACAACACTGAATTCTAATTTTGTTTTAATCTTTTTTACCTTTGTTCTACGGGTTGACTCCACCCGGACGTTCAGCCGGAGTCTTCAAAACGAACGCATCAAGAGTTGTTTGTTTTTGCCTCCCCTTCAAAATATTTCGAAAATGACGCGCACAAATGTCCTCACAATACGATAACGCGTGACCACTCCATGCGAGCACAATCCATGTAAATTCCGCTGGCTTTTTCACATATGGTTGACTCGGTCACGCTATCTCCTGCTAACTGTTTATCTTTTATCCACAATAAAAGAAGGCTCTCCATCTCGTCATGAATGTCACTGTGCCGGCGAAAAAGCATGCTCGGTGACACCTACACCACTCTCATATTTTTCAATTATTTCGCGCTTAATGTTGATTTTCAACGTTTGCCTTTTCTTTGCACAACTCTGTTCACTTTGTACGTAGTATTATGCATTAACTCATGGTGGAAAAAAACGGGGGGAAATGCAAAGCTCTGCCCCGTGCTCGTAGATATATTTTATACACGAAGGAGATGCGGCAAAAAAGACAGTGCCATGGCCACCTGGCTTTCTCGTATCTAGGGCGAATTATTCGATCGAAATTTTCATCGTACCTTGAGCATCTCGTAGGTAGAGCTGCTCGTATGTCGAGGTACCACTGTATTCATTTAGGTAATGGGTGGGTGGGGAAAAACTTATTTATAACTTACCAATTATTGATTTTCCATTCCACTTGAAATCTAATTGATCTGAAAGAATGAATTTAAATTGGTTCAAAACACTCTTTAACCATCTCTGCAAAGGACAATATTTCTTCCTCCATATTGTGCAAGTTATGTTCATATGTAAAATAAAAGTGCCACATAAAAATGATGCTTTTGATAAGATTTTTTTTTAAGTCAAACGCGAACGATTGAACCTTTCCCTCAGGTTTTTAGGGAATTAGTTAGCTTTCCATTTTGTTGGGCGCCTTCCTTTGACACACTTGCTAATTATCCCATTCATTGTTCAATGGCAACAGCGAGGCAGGCGGCAGAAATTGCCGGCGTGCTGTGAAATCGCTGTTTTGTGGCTCTGTTATTTTATTTTTTTTACACCACTGGATGCATGGAGACAAAAGATTGTGAGACGGCTGATGACTTCTTTACACCGATACGTGCCGAAGCGCAATTATGATAATCACGCCGCAGCCTTCACATCTATCTCTTATCTTTTAAAAACGATCAAATCCTGAGAAGGAGGAGGATTGGTTTCACGATGGGAAAGAAATAGAGCAAGATATGGGATGTATGGAGATACTGTTTGCCTTAGGGTGCATTTACACTCCTGGATTTTAAACCCCCTTATGATTTAACGCCTATCAGATTTTTTTTTTGTCACTAATACTTTCCAATGACCTATATCTGATTTCTCTACGGTTAATAAAACAAATTTGCACAAACTCAGTGAGAAGACTAACGTAGCCAAACAGCAACATACAGTTAAAAACACAGGGAAAAAAGGTCAATTCACGGTCAAATACACTTATACACTCATATGCCAAAATTCACCAGTAAAACAAACCAAAACAAAAATAAATGAGTTCATTTTGGGGCATTTCTCTGTCACTTTTTCTTTATTTGAGGTCACTTTTCATTGAATTTTGAGTCCCATCCTGTTCAATTTGGGGCAAATCTGGGTAACTTCCTGTTTATTTTGGGTGTTGTATGTGCTTTTACACACAAGCCGGCACGAACATTTCACAAAATAAAGGGACACTAAACTTATCAGCCAGTTTTTTGGCCAAACTTTATGGTTCTGCTAAAATTTGGCATTTCTGATACCGCCAATTATTTCTCCAACAACCATGCAAATATTTTTTTAAATTGAAAAATGAAAAAAACCTTCCTCAAATTGCCCTAATGAAAGAAAAAAATAAACCAAATAAATCAACGGAAATGTCCCAAAATCAATAGCTGTTAACCCTCAAATCCACTGTTTGTCTACTAGTGAAAAACCTATTTAAATTACCAGCAGAAGGACAAATTGAGCCACATGATTGAACGTCTGTTATTGTTACGTGCCCTAAAGTGTTGCACACTTTTCTCCATTGACTGGAGATCTTGCGGTACCGCTGAACTGGCGGATGTTTGTTTCTTTCCAGAGGAACGACACCACTCTCCTTGTCAAACACTCGTTCAGTGTATCGGGCCCGTGCTGCCCTTGCTCTTTTTCTGCCTCCATTTTTATCTGCCCTCTGACCGGTGTATTTCAAAAACACCGCAGTTATCCCAGGAGGAAGCCAGGGAAACATCCAACGGATGTGTTTTGTCCACGTTCCGGACTCAGCGGTTCCTCCCTCCCTGTAGCAAAGTGGCCGGCATCATACCACTTCCCGACTTCATAGCAGTACCTTTTCTTGTCTTCTTGCTTTACACTAACACTGAGTCATCTTGCTCCCCTCGGTTGGCAACATAATCACTTTCTTCCCACCTTTTGAACTCCTACTCCATTCCACAAATGACTCTCTGATCCTCTAGCATTCTAGCTAGTGTTATCCACTAACTCTTCTAGTGCCAGTTAGTTCAGTGGCATTGACTTTGATATAGAAGTCCAATCCATTTTAACTGAGGACGAATAAATGAATGTTTATGTTATGGTATTATCAGCTTTTATAGGGTGAGTGATTTTTTTGGTCCTGTAATAGTAATTCCTTCATTTTCTTAACCGCTTTATCTTCACAAGGGTCGCGGGGGGTGCTGGAGCCTATCCCAGCTGACCTTGGGCCAGAAACACCCATACCTAGGGGCAATTTAGAGTGTCCAATCAACCTACCATGCATGTTTTTGGAATGTGGGAGGAAACCGGAGTACCCGGAGAAAACCCATCCCTATCCAGGTAGAACATGGAAACTCCACACAGGTAGACGTGACCTGGATTTGAACCCAAGACCCTAGAGATATAAGGCTGATGCACTAACCACTCTTCCACCGGGATGATAATATAATAATGTTAATTTTAGGGTGATTATCGATTTTTTTAAATTTATTTTCTTTTTATCAATGAATATGTTCAATAATGTTCCATTAATGCTACTTATCCTCACAAGGCATGCAGTGGTGCTGAAGCCTATTCCAGCTAACTACGGGTAAATAGGAGGGGTACACCTTGAATTTATTCCCAGACAATCGCAGGGCACTGTCAGACAAACATTAATTAAATAGTCAAATGGAAATAAAAATGAATATTCTTTGGTAGAAAATACAATGTTTTCTTGGTTCTTAAACTTTTCAAGTCCTGTTATTTTTGGGCATTTGATAATGAACCCATTTACCACTCTAAAGTTAATCATTCATAATTTTTGAATGACTACAGGAATAAAGACCTGAAGCCCATGGAACGCTATGAATGGTGTTGACAAATTAATGGGTGTCCATTGTAGAAATTCTTCGTATTTAGAGCAGTACTGGTTCACCTATCGCTGTCCATGGTAACCAACGAGCTAATTGAAGTTGTCCCTAATCAGACAGTTAGCTGCAGTCTTATATAAAATATTAAAAAATAAAGCTGATCATGCCTGCATCCTTTACAAAGCAGTTCTTTTGATGCAGAGAAAGACTGAACTCTAGTGGAAGATTCCATTACTGCCACTTCTCCTTGATTGACACTGTATTTATTATGTACTTTTGTATTTGCTTAACATCAGTTTTCTCATTTTTTGTACTAATATTTACTCAAGGAATTACGTGAATGTATAATATATATATATTTCAAAAATTGTGTATAAGAACACCCATAGATGAATCCTTAACGGTTTCAGTCATAAGACTCTTTGCTGCCGGATAGATTGGATGTCTGGGGCCGTCAATGGCAACCAATGAGTGAATTAGCAGATAGCACTTGACAATGACTTGTTTGTGATGACTAGAATTTAGGATTTTTTTTTATAATGTACTCAGTTACTGCGGTAGGATTTAGGGAGCCTTTGTCAATGGATGCTTAAGGTGTTGGCATTGTCAAACAAATTCATTGGCTGGAGATGCTGCTGTCTTTGAATAGCATAAAAGCACACCTGTTGATGGTAAATTCTATTGAAAAGCAGGGATAATTTAATAAAGCACGTCAAGAGCAGTAAAATACAGCTGGGGACAACATGGAGCGAGCTATTGTTAGACTCCATTAAGAGAAGAATGGTGACATTGATGATAACTTTCCATGAGTTCTTTGCAGGTTATCTTCATGTGCAATGTTTTATCTAAGAGACCCACTTTCACCCAAGGGGGTACTTTACTGAATTTGATAGATTGGACTTGACTGAGTCACAACTTGAGGTCCTTTTCTTTGTACATAAACCAAAACAACCCAAAACTGAGTATTTGTTCCATCTCGCTTGTTGGCCAGAAAGCTATAGTCTCTTACCTAATGTTATGTAGCCGTAGGTAGGCTTTTTCATCCGTTTCTTTTCATTGCGGCCAGCATCTGAGTTGTTTTTCCAGAAAAAATTGAATGGTTAATATGTGTTTTGTGGGAGCCTTGACATTTTGTTTTTGAATATGCCTTGACAAGATTCTATCATTTAATTAGTGTATATGTGATACAAATGTTCTCATGCCATGGAACTTCCCGTCGGTGCTATTTGCCTCCTTCTAGATGTCAAAATAGGCCATGTTCTATCAAAAAATCAATATGTCACAATATGATACATTTTTAATTATTTTGTGAACAAAACAAAAACAAATGACAAGAGTTTCCTCCACTTAATCCTTGAATTGATGTTAAACTGACCTGCTATAAATGTTAACTTTACCAATTGGTGTTGTGTCCTAAAAATGTTCAGTCCAGTAGCATACAAAGCAATATGCCACAATATAATTTTTTAATTATTTTGTGAATAAAACAAAAACAAATATGACAGATTTTCTTCCACTTAATCTTTGAATTTATATTAAACTGACCTGCTATAAAAGTTAACTTTACCAATTGGTGTCGTGTCCTAAAAATGTACAGTCCAGTAGCATACAAAGCAATAAATATAATATATATAGCAATATTATCTATCTAATTATCTAAATAGATGTCAGTGTTTTTTTTAGGGGGGTTAAGACTTCTGTTCAAATATTAATTATGCCTCATATCATTAGCAATACATTATTTTTTATTCCTGAGCAATTTCATCCCCTATAATCTCTGTGGATTATTTTCTTATCTATTTTTGATTTTATTGCATGGATTACTCACCTACGGTTGGCCGAGTAATGCAATAAATAGACGATAAGGACGTCTTGAGGTACTACTACGTCATGTAGAATCCCATCAATGTAGCATGCTTTATTATTGGTGATAATAGCGAACTGACATGCGCAATATCAATCGAAAGTTTCTTTAATTGTCCTATCTCACAGCACTATCACAGAGTAATCAACCTGGGCTTTGGTGGGTCATAATCGACTTTCTCAAATCAATGTGTTAAACGTAAGTGTTAACCACTGTAATCTCTTCGGAGTATTTCCTCCTCACTCGTACGGCCTTTGAGTCAATTATGCCGGTGTTGTAAGAGTACGGCTCAGTTCTTGGAAAAGGAACAGAGAAGGTAAAAAAAAAAACTGTGATACCATGAAGAGTGAATCACTGTCCCCGGAGTCTCCACGGCACACGTTCTCAGCTCCCACATCTGTAAAAGTGGATTATTACACGGAATAGTTTTCTGCTCCTCGCCTGGGCTCCCATAATGCAGAGAGAAAACTCTTTTTGTCAAGAAATGAAAGTGCGCCCCACCATTTGGCCATTAAAAGGAAATCTGAAGCAATTTATCTGCGGGGGAAAAAATGTCATCTTTCACAGGATGATTTGTGATTGTATTTTCTTTTTTTTTCTTTTTATATTTCTGATGTTTCATCATGGTATCGTGTTTTCTAAGAATAGTGACACTGACAGGGTTGGCAAGCCGCACTTTGTTTATTGAAAGTATGAGTCACTGTTCGTTAAGAGGTTTTAAAGAAAAATCTCAATTGTGTTGTATACAATAAACTTTCAGCATCATTTCGAATACAGAAAAGTACCTTAGAAATACTTTCAGATCAACGGAAAATTTCCCAAAATGTGCAGGAAATGAGCTATTAAGTGCTCAAAAATTAACATGCAATAATAAGTGACCCAAAAGCAAAATCCTCACACGTCATTGACATTAATCGATGTGCAATTAATTTAAACTGGCCTTAAATCCTCATTTTTCAGTGCCTTTGATGGCATTAGGTGTCTAAACCTCACCAGTCTATATAAATTGCACGTTTCTGAGGGGTTCCTCTATAGTTCAGCTTTGATTTAGTTGACATACTTTGACATTACATCTACGTTTTTCTCGTTAGTTGTAGGAAAAAACACATTCAGTTAATATTTGTCATTTTCTTTCCTTTCCACCCCTTAAATTCACATAGGTAAACCCAGAGATGCATTTGGACTCGCTAGAATTCATGTAGTAGTGCCCACCTGTGCTCTGATTCTAACATCTGTTTGAGGTTTCTTCCTTAAAGGGAGTTTCCCCCCTTCTTTGGGAGCTCCAATTTTGTGCACATTAGTATGCTGTAAAGGTTCATGAGGTTTAATCTCCCTTGTTGTTCCCCACAGAGATAACAACTTCGTTAAGGACTTCCCCCAGTTAGCCGATGGCCTCATGGTTCTCCCCCTGCCAGTGGAGGAGCAGTGCAGAGGTGTGTTGTCTGAACCGCTTCCAAACTTGGACCTCCTCACAGGTGAGTGCTTTTGCTGGGTGTACTGTTTGTGTACCATGAATTAAATACGATTTAAAAAGTGTCTTAAAACAACATGAAAACTAATTCTTATCGTATTTAACTTGCTTTTTGTATTAACTTACATTTTAACATTAGATTTTATTTGGAAAAAATATGAAAAGGGGAAATAAACTGTAAATATTTGTTTTTATTTGTTGTGGAAAAAAAAAACGATCTGTAAATGTTTTCTAATTCATTTATTTTTTATTTAATGTACAAAACTATTTTTTTCAACAAAAAGGGGGAAACTGTCATAAAATATAAACATGTCTAATTGTGACTTATTTAATCGGGCAGTTATCGCCCTCCCCTCGTTTTATGACATATTGTTAATTATTTATAATAACTATCCACCAACTTCCCCGACGACAAATCCTGAAATTTGGCCCACATAAAACTGCAGGGTGGTTTTATTTGTGGATTGAAATCAAATGAAACAAATGGTAAAACAAATAGTTCAACAGAGCAATTTTAGTTCTATTATGAGCCCCTATTCACTCATTGGCTGAGTTGTACATCTATTATCAATAAACTCATGTACATTTACATTAGAATCAGGATTGGACATAAGAGTTCAAATCCATGTTTTCGTCCTATTAATTACTTTTTATATATTTGCATTATTTATTTCTCTCCATTGATGTTCTTCTTGTCAAATCTCATGTCCTGCTGTGCATCCTTTTTAGGTGATGCCAAATTTAATGAGGCCAGTGGCTATCCCATGGTGCAACAGTGGCAAGTGCGGAGCAATCTATACAAAGTCAAGCTCAGTTCCATCACTTTGGCTTCAGGTCATTGCAATATATTTATTGGCCAATACTGTTTAAGTTCACAGATGACTGAAAAAATATAAAATCATATTGGTTGATTGAACATATTATTTTGTGTGAAAAAATGTGAGAATATAATGATCATAATTGGGTGTGCCATGCCCAACTCATTGAATTAACTAGTATCAGTTGTGTATTGTTGAATGTATTTCTTCTTGACTCACCGTTTAGGTTTTGCAAAGGTTCTCAAGACGCTGTCGAGTGACAGTACACGTGAGGAGCTGCTGCAGTTCCTGCAGCAATATGGCAGCCACTATGTATCCGAGGCACTGTATGGCTCAGAGCTCAGCTGCTCTATTTACTTCCCCAGCAAGAAGGCCCAGCAACAACTTTGGCTCCAGTACCAGAAAGGTGAGACAAAATAAACAGACATTCTATTATATATTAAACCTTTTTTTTATTTTTAGCCAGTCAGACTTTAGATTAGCTGCTCCTTCACATCATTGACGCGCAGTGTAGCGTCAAATTTTCGCCCCAATAAATACGTTTGTGACTATTACAGTGCATAAATTAGGCAAATTAATAAAAAACAAACAAATGTATACCCATTAAAATTATTTTCACATGGAAAAATCAATAAAACAGCTCAACATTCACAAATATACATTTCTGACATTCAAAAACAAATCAGTGACTAATATAGCCACCTAATATAGGACACTCAAACACCTACCATCCATGGATTTGGTCAGTGTTTTGATCTGTTTACAATCAATATTGCGTGCAGCAGCAACTATAGCCTTCCAGACACTGTTTAGAGAGGTGTACCGTTTTCCCTCCTTGTTAATCTCACATTTGAGTAGGCATCACAGGTTCTCAATGGGGTTTAAAACAGGTGAACAAGGAGGCCATGTCATTAGGTTTTTTTGTCTTTCTTGCCCATCACGCTGTGGAGGACTTGGATGCATGTGATGGAGCATTGTCCTGCATGAAAAACATGTTTTTCTATAACTGGCTGTAGGACTGGGAGTTGAGATTGACTCCATGGCCAACCCGAAAAGCCCCCACAAGCTCATCTTTGATTATTTCAGCCCATACCAGTACCCCACCTCCACCTTTATGGCGTCTGAGTCGGACTAAAGCTCTATGCCCTTTACCGATCCATCTGGCCCATCAAAACTCAGTCTCATTTCATCAGTCCAAAGAACATTGGAAAAATCTGTTTTATGATATTTCTTGGCCCGGTCTTGACGTTTCAGCTTGAGTGCTCAGTGGTGGTCGGTTTTTTCTTACCTTTCTTACCTTGGCCATGTCTCTAAGTATTGCACACCTGGTGGTTTCAGGCACTCCATTGATGTTGCAGCTCTGAAATTTGGCAAGGCTGGTGGCAAGTGACATCTTGGCGGCTGCACGTTTGACTTTTCTCAATTTATGGGCAGTTATTTTGTGCCTTGGTATTTCCACACACTTCTTGCGACCTTTTTGACTATTTTGAATGAAACACTTGATTGTTCAGTGATCACACTTCAGAAGCTTGGCAATTTTAAAAGTGCTGCATCCCTCTGCTTGATGTCTCACTATTCTTGACTTTTCAGAGCCTGTCAAGTCCATACCTGTCAACCTCTGCCGATAACTGCCCTTATAAATGATTATGATTCCCCTTACAAACCCCCAAAAAACCTTACAAACACCGTACGACTCGTACGGTGTTTGTAAGGTTTTTGGGGGGTTTGTAAGGGGAATCATAATCATTTATAAGGGCAGTTATCGGCAGAGGTTGACAGGTATGCAAGTCTCTCTTCTGACCCATTTTGCCAAAGGAAAGGGAGTTCCCTAATAATTATCTCCACCTGATAGAGGCTGTTGATGTCATTAGACCACACCCCTTCTCATTGCAGAGATGCATATCACCTGATGTACTTAAGAAATACAGTTTGGACTAAGACAATGTGCATAAACAGGATTATTTTTAATAATTCTGCACTCTCTTTAGATCTGGATCAACTGGGTAAGATGCAGTTTCTAATCCAGTTTATGCCTAGAAAAAGGAAAATAAAATAGTGTGCAGCTGGAACATTATCTAGATGGAGCATGGATAGATCATTTTGACTGATTGTGAGCCTTGTATCATAACATCAGGGAACCAACATTTAAAAAAAAATGTTTTGCAGTTAAGATGCTACAAAGGTCCACAGAAATTTGGGATTTGGGTGAATTAGTTGGATCTAGTAATGGACCTTTATTAGCAATTTAGTAGGTTTGAAAATTAGGATGGGAAATAGATTAGACACATTAAGAATTATTATTTTATTGTATTTGCGTTTTTTCTTAAATCTACATCACATTCATGTTGAGAATCCAATCAAAATTTAAGAGAACATTTTAGAGAAAAATAAACAATTGTTTGTATCGTGGTATACAGATTTTCAATGATTTAGCTTTACATAACAATGGAAGCACGGGCTCTGAAGTTACATTACATATAAACATAAACACATTTTGGATAACACGCCGGAAAATGAATAGCAGTATGTCGTAGCCTCTTATTACTATACTGTAATATTTATTTCTCTTAAGGAAAAAAACATTAAAAGTCTCTAGTCCCTACAATTGCCATGCTGAGACTATTTCTAAAGGATTAAATGATGGCGAATTGTTTACAAGCGGGCAAACAGAGTACGTCAGCATCATTTGACGCAAATTCTAGAACAGACAAACGTTGCTCCCGAGAGCAGGTGGTACTGTAAATGAGGTTTTCTTTTTAAGACTATTTTTGAATGACCTTGCATCCAAAATCCTAACAACACTTTGTAAAAATAAATTACCTTAGCTGTCACATAAAGAGGTCCTTTACACGGACGTGATGCTTCCACCTCTGTTACAGCGATTGCATCGGTGGTGACATCATTCATGCACGGTTATGCACTACTGCGTTCTGCACAGCGTGTGCCGTGATTGGCTACTGCTGTGTTGTCAGAGCAACGCATATGGTTTAATAAAATTATATTTGCAGGGAGCAGAAAGTATATAGCAGCTATAATTATAACAATAAAACAATCTATGAATAACATTGATTTCTCATTAATACACTGCTGTTGCTATTATGACAGGTTTTTTTTTGTTTTTGTAAAATTTTAAACCCTGAATTCCAAGTCATATACTTTTCTGTGACGTATATGCTTTTGTTGTTGTTAAATCTGAGTGCCAGAGACTAAGACAGACGTCCAATCATGTTGCTCTTTTCATCCTGTTAATTTTATGACGTCAAATCCAATTTTTGAACTGTTTGTGCTGGCAGCAAATGAACAAAATGCCATTTCCTAGCCCTCCCAGTTCAATTAGATTGTCCCATCACTAAAATTATTGAAATTGACTCTGACACTTAGTAGTGATTGCAGAAATTAACCACTGGGTGTCAGAATAATGCTTCTATTGAAATCACTAGAAACATGATTGCCGCACTGTTGTAGCAAATCAGCAAGCCAACAGTAGTAATATTTATTAGAATTGCATGAAGTAAGATGAGTGTAATCATTTTCATTGCATTAAATAGTTTGAAATGAGTATTATATTAAAAATAAATTACATTTGAGTCCTTTGAGTTCCCGTTAACCAGTTCAGTGTTGAATGCAAATGCATGGATTGCATTTAGATTATATTGTAATAAGCAAATACATTACAATTTGAATATATACATAGTACACACTATAATGTATATAGCCAAATAATTCAATATAATAGTTATGTTATTCAAAGTGCCAGTTACAAAGACACCAAAGTGATCTCACATAGGTGCAGCATATTCAACACGTTAAAGCTTTAAAATGGTTATCTTATACCTTACAAGCTCTGTTTCATTGCTGTTGAACACACTTGTCTACGTTGCCCTGGGCAATGCAATGGCAACCATGGGGGTTGTGTCCCAGATGAGTAATTATACTACAATGCGTCAACAACAACATTTTATTTCACAAGAGATCAATGGTCTGGGAAATTGGCAACATTTGTCTTGTGTGACCATTGACAGTCAATTGTTATCTAAGATGAACACCAATGACCAAAAGAACAATAGTGAGAAATTTTGAAGTGTACTTTCCACTCGTGCGTCTCAAAATAAAATACCAATGAGTCAAAAGTGACGAAAGCTCAAATCAATGGACATTGTTTAATGAATGCACACAATAAAGAAAAGCTATTTAAAATGAAAGAAATGCATGCAAAATGAAAGTAATGCAAAACAAATTCAATTAAAAACTCAACTAAAAAAATGAATATGTCCATCCTACTCTGAGTCAATGAGTTGTAGAACGTAGTCTTTTAATATTTATTTATACTATCCAATTTTCCATTTCAGAGGCAACAGAGCAAGGGGTTGGCGGTGGGCGCCATGAGCTCAAGTCGGTGCCCTTCATTAGCTACCTGACAGCTTTGCAAGAGACACAATTGCTGTCCGACGACGCAGTCAACGGCGTGGAGATCCACTGTGAGGAGAAGGGCAGCTGCCCGCTCAGCTGTCACTTGTGCCACCATCAGGCAGGGGTGGCAGGGGGAGTTGCCGCAAAGGGCCGCGGCAGGGGCGGCGAACAGCCTTCGCCCATCCCCGTCCTGTTGGAAGTCAGCCGCGTGGTGCCACTCTACAATTTGGTCCAGGACAACGTCACCAAAGAGGTAAAGTAGGCCTTTGAATTCATTCATTTTCCCTACATCTTATCCCGATATGGGTTGTGGGTGGTGCTTGAGTCTATCCCAGCTGACTTCAGGCACGAGGCGGGGGCCACCTTAAATTGGTGCCCAGCCAATCACAGGGTACGAGGAAACGCTCGCACTCATAGCTAGGGGCAATTTAGAGAGTTCAACCAACCTACCATGCATATTTTGTTTTTGTTTTGTTTTTTCTAAAACCCGAGTACCCGGAGAAACCCCAGATAAGCCCATGGATAACATGCAAACTCCACACAGGAAGGTATGGTCCTGTGATCAAACCCTCGATCTCAGAACTGTGAGGCCTACGCGCTAACCACTCACCCACCAGGCCGCTCTGGCTAGCATTATTATCACAAATTTATTCTGCTGGGCTTTATATCTTAAAAAATATTATTACTAAAATGCAATCAATTTTGCATGTTCCACCAAAAATGATTGCAATGCATTTTTGGTTTAAAGTAGCAGTTACATTCTGTCGCCTCAAGAGGGCATTGGATTGTTAATATTTGGTAATAAACCTTCAGATACAGCCGTATAAAAAGATGACATCATAGTTTTCGCTCCCTGTGAGGAAGTGTGTGTATGTATGTGTCTATACATATATATATATATATATATATATATATATATATATATATATATATATATATATATATATATATATATATATATATATATATATATACATATATATACACACATATATATATACATATATATATATATATATATATATATATATGTATATACACACACATATATATATTATATACATACATATATATACATATGCATATATATAGACATACATTAATAAGGTCTGATAGCCAAATGTAATACAATATCAGGATAATGGTGAAATGTTTGGACTGTGAAACCCAATCAGATTGTTTCTCTGTAAGACAATAAAGGGGTGTCAGGTTGTGATGTCCCAATCAAATCAGGTTTACTACAAATCCAGGTTTATCTTTCTATTGTTGCGTGTATCTGCAGTGCTTGCGCGCGAACCCAACGAGAGAAGCAGGCGCAATCGATAGCAGACAATCCTTAGCGGGGCTCATCAATAACTATACGTGAAGTGGAGCAAAAATGTCTTCATTCCACCTATTTTCTGATACAGCCATGGTCTCACGGCGAGCAGAGTGAGACGTACAGTAAGTGGAGAAGGAGGAGGGCTGGACTGCAATGGATTGCTCGTGTGAGGTAGCTCCAGGCAGGATTATTAGCTTCTTATTGATGTCATCGACCCCTAGGGAGGGAGGGGAGTCCATCACTCTCCTCTTTTTTTTCTTCCTTCTCTCTCTCTCTCTTTTTCACTTCCCTTTGCTTCTGTTCGGGCCCTGCAAGTGCTGCAGCTACTGCTCTGAAAGGTGCATTAAAAGGTACATGTATTGGATTAAAGTCACAAAAATGCACACACGTGGTTGTGTATGCGTGTGTGTGTAGGGCTGCGTGTGTGAGTGTGCCTTTCACACACACACCTTTGAGACTTCTTTCTACTTGGCTGCCTCGATCAGGAAAGACAGCTGCCATGTTGCAAAAGCTTTCGCCGTGATGAGCTTCTTCTTCCTTTATTTATTTATTTTTATTTTTTGGCTTAACTGCCTGGGCGAGAAAAAGGAATACTGTAAAGGAGGAGTTGCTCTGCCTAGAAGCAGGTGCATGATGTAAGGCAAGACGACTTGATGCATCGTCTAAAAAGTAGTTGAATGTCAACACTTGCACTAGAGGGGAAATGTAGTAAGTCATTGGCTGCCATTTACAGCGGTAGATGGCTAATCCATTTGAAGTAGAAGAGCTGGCAGTGGATGATTCATTTTCCACGTCACCTGTTCAAATCGACCTCTAATAGTGCTAAACTCTTAGGGTTTTAGCATTTATTTATTCATTTATTTTGATAGGGGGTTAATTTGTATGGTTCATATTTTGTGCTGGGCTTTTTTTTTCATTTTTTGAAAATTCAGATTTTGCCGTTTTTTTGTAGTTTTTTTGGTTTTCAATGCTTGTGTTTCCTCGTATTTTTTAATTTTACTTGAACACAACTATAGCAAAATTGTACATAGAGCATACTGATCATTGCACAATTATCTTATATCCATTCAAACAGCAAAAACAAAAATTTTATTTGCAATTCATCACAAATTAACCTCATGCAATTAATCACATTTAAATAAAAATAAAAATAAGAAACAGAGACCTTTTTGAAACTACTACTGGAGGCATGTACTGTTAAAGCGTCAATTCCGTTCACTAGTTTGTCGTTTTCTAACAGACAATGGGTTCTTCAGTCATGTCTCTCACTTCATATCTTTTCCCACACCAAGTTCCAAATGTTAAAAATAAAAAGTGCTATTTTTCTGGACATAGGCCGACATTTCTGTCTGGAGCAAGATGGCGCTCCTGACTTGAAGTTCAAATAAAATATCGTTTCAATTTCATGGAATTAAGGTGAAGTTGGAAAACAGAAATACTATGAAAGCCTGATCCACTTAAAGTGTAGAAATTTCCCGTTTTTTTTTTTTTTGCACAAAAAGAACACATTTTCACTAAGCAGTAATATGAAATTAAGCTATTTGGTTTCACTGACTGATTGATGAAGGGAAAAATACAACATGGGTACAAACGTAGACTCTTAGATCACCATCTCCAATCTCCTGTGTGAGCTTACTCTTTACCACCACTGACCATCACTTTATAAATCAATATTGCGGGCCAGCTGGCCAGTGTTTTCTTGTATTAGCCACTAAAGATGGACAGTAATGTGGTCAGCTCATTGTAGCCAAATTGATTAATAAATTCAAGAGTTCATGACAGCCTCTGTGGCCTTCTTGTAAGTCACATCAGGCTTCTATGAAATTGAAAGATCCAAATAGAGTTTCGGTGCCAGTGAGTCTGTCGGGGGGCTACATGACGTCAAGGCTCGGAATTTTGCAGCTGGAGTTGTCATTGACGTTGAGGGATCGCCGACGCTTGCTGTCAGGTCAATTCGGCTTGCTATTGATAAAGGTGAAAGGGTTTAGATGAGGCATATTTCATTTTAAAAAAAATAGACTTTGAGTAACATCAACAAATGTTTTCTCTGTCAAAATAACGCTTTCTTTGTAATGATTCGTCTCCCGTTATTCCAGGACACAATATATATGCTCCTATAGTGTTCTGGGAAATGTATCAATGGATAATCAATAAAGCAAAAGATAGCATCCTCTTATCTAGTACACATGCATCTCCACTGCTTCTATATGCCTTCCATTACTTACCCAAACACTTTTTTACCGACAACATTTATGACTTTACACTTTTTGTTATGCAACAAAAATTGGTGGTGGACCAACTACTTACTTAGGCTTTCATACCCGGAAAACTTAAGTAGTATTACTGCCCGGTGTGTTTTCCTGTCCAATTATTACAGATTGGGTGTGACAACAAACTCGTTTTATTTTAATTTTCTTCCTACTGTCATTTAGTAAGCTGCTCAAAAAAGGAGTCATTTAGTGAAAATGAATATCCTTCAGCACTGCTATCATTCGTAATACACAATCATTGACAGTGGCGGTCCGTGCATTTTCTCGTAGCGCCTTCAACGGGTAAAATCCACTTCCTAGCAGCATTTAGCACTGGAGCTTTTCAGATATCAGAACCGGGCCCACAATTGAAATATTATTTAGGAATATAGCCATATTTTACTCAGCAAAAATCATTTTTAACTGTACACAATATCCATCCTCTTTTCTTTCTTCCTTCTTTTCTATCGCCATCGAAGCTAATGCTGAAAGTCGAGCCTGTCCTGTTGTATTTCTGGCATAGTCCGTCTAGAAAATGGCTTTAAATCAACACAACAATATATTTGCTTGTGCAGCTCGCTACAGATACAGTTTGGTAGCGTTGGCTAATCACTAGCCAATCATAGTTGGTGAAAGTGATGACGTTGTGGTGTTGCGAACTCGAAATCTGATTGGTTAAAGCAACAGTCTTATCGACGCTTGTTTAATGCAGCAGAGCCTGCAGAACTGATTGTGAAGGCCTTGAGGCAGATTTCTGACCCTGGCGACAAATAATGGATTAAATGTGATTAGTTAAATGCTTCAATATGAAAACACACATCTGGAAGCAGTGCAACCAGGGGGAAAAGCAATGACAGGAAGCTAACAGACAATTTGGAATTATTTAATAAGTATTGATGGACAAAATATAATATATGATTCAGATATTTCTTAGGCCAGCAGAGAAGGCCTTGAAGGCCCTGACGGCCCGCCACTGATCATTGACCTTATTAGGGCAACCTGAGCTTTATGGACTTTGGCCTTAGTAACAAAGTGAATGCTCTATTTCATTACTCCTTCGTATTACACATATGATTGAAATTTAACTGAATGATTGAATCATTTGAACTTACCGTTGGGTTAGTACCCTCTTGAAACTCCCACCACACCAAACTACAATTACAGTCCCTGTTGTATCTAGCGGAAATCAGCATGCATTTCTTGTCAAACATAAACACGGCGGTAATCACTGTCTAATTTTCACATATTCTGCCATGCAGTAAAGCGTACAAAGCCCTGCGGGGTCTTTGTTTCTTTCGAGGAATTTGACGGTAGCAAAGCAGTTTATCTAACAAAATCACAAAAAAACACTCTACTCAACGTTCAAATGGATTGGACGCCTAACAGTGACAAACACATTTCAATTCCGAACAAAAGGATGCAAAGAGCCTAGTGATTGGACGTCTGGCATCATCAATCCGGACGCAGTTGTCATCAATGCCAGTCAGGGCCATAACCCAAAATTCCCCGACTTTGGGCCATTAGAATGAAACAACCGTGGAAATCAATAATTAATTTGGTATTTCCGATGTGCGAAAAATCGTAGTCGTCCCCTTAAGATGTGTTTCTCCTTTTTGGAGAGGTGGCTCTCATGGTGAACAAAAGAATAGCTTCTCTTTGTGGTTTTATGTTGGGGGCCTGGTTCCCGGTGATAATGTTTCTGTTTGGGTCCGGTGTCCTATTTTCGTGACTGTGATCAAGCGCTTGTCTAGAGTTAAGTAAAGGCACATAAATAAAGCGAGGCCTCCATTGATCCATCTGTGTAATAGGGGGAGCCAGAGTGCTTGTGAACTCCCCTGAACTCCTTCTATTGCGTCTGTGGTTTCAAGGGAAGCCCTGACATTGTATTTCACTGCTTTTGTGCTCCTCTTGGCATTTCACTGCCTTTTAGACAGTGATTAGCTGCTTCTATCTTTTCCCTCTTTCACCTGTTAACCCTAAATTTAGAACTTGTTGAAATATTCTGAAATGGAATATATAGTTATTGGGGAAAATAACCAGAGTTGATTTTGGATTTCATTCATTTTAGGTTCAACAAATCAACAAGAAGTGACGTAGACATGCTCCATTTTTTTTCAGGAAGTGATTCCATATTAAGTGACCCAGAAATACCCCAACATTAGCAGGCGACCAGATAACAATAGAACCGTGCTCCCAATATCAATCGGAAATGACACAGTTCATAAACTAACAGTATTGTCCAAAGTCAACAGGAAGTGTTTGACCTAGAAATTGCCCAGGATTAACAGAAATGTTACCTAGTTTAGTCAGTGACTGTGAAATGTCCAAATATCTACAGGATATAACCAATAATACCCCAATATTAATAGGAAGTGACAAAAAATGATAAAAACAAGAAGCAAAACTATATCAACAGGAAGTGATGCAGAAATGCCCCCAAAAATGAGGAAGTAACCCAGTACAAACAGGAAGCAAAGCGATATTAATGACACAGAATGTACACACACTAACACTGTGATCCAATTTCAGCAGAAAGTGACCAATAAATGGCCCAAAATTAACATGTGATATAAAATAAATAAAATAAAAAAATAAAATCAGACTTAGGCTTGTCATTATCATTGACTAGACAAAAGCCTAATTGTCATCATACCCAGCTGCGTATGACGAAATTGAAAGTGCTTCTCCACAAAGCGCACTTTGTGGAGAAGCACTTTCAATTTCGATATGATTAGTTAATTATTAAGTCACTCTGAAATGGCCAGAAATCAACAGAAAAAAAACAGGATTGCCTCAAAATTAACTGGAAGTGATCCAATATCAGCATGAATGACTTAGAAATGCCTCAACATTAAAAAAAAAAGTAAGTCTCCCAGAAATGCCCTAAAGTTAACAACAGGAATTGACATTACAAACAGGACCTTAAAATCCCCCTGAAATCTACAGGGAGTGATCTAGGCCACATGTGTCAAAGTGGCGGCCCGGGGGCCAAATCTGGCCCATTGCATCATTTTGTGTGGCCCGGGAAAGTAAATCATGAGTGCCGACTTTCTGTTCTAAGATCAAATTAAAATGAAGAGTATAGATGTATATTCAATTTCCTGATTTTCCCCCTTTTAAATCAATAATTGTAATTTTTTAATCATTTTTTTCTGTGTTTTTAGTTCAAAAATCATTTTGTAAAATCTAAAAATATATTTTAAAAAAATCTAAAATAAACATTCTTTTAGATCTATAAAAAACTGAATACTCAGGCCTTTTAATCCAGTTCTTTTAATCAATTTATAAAAAAAATCTAAATATTATATCTAAAATGGTCCGGCCCACATGAAATCCAGTTGACGTTAACAAGGCCCGCGAACCAACCCGAGTCTGACACCCCTGATCTAGGGGATATAACCGACCAGCATGAAAAGCACTCCAACACAATTTGTCCAAAAATAACCTGAATTATTTATTAAAAACATTAGAGTTACATTTTTAAATGAGCAAAAACACTCCTCTGTCCTATTATGGGCTAATGAAGCAGCGTAAAGGGGAGAGCTGATGTCATCCCATCTCTTACGCAGATCTCCTGCCATCACCGTAGCCAGATGACCACGCAAGCAGACTCTAGAGTGGTTGGCTGGGCCGCTTTTCCACTCCATCACGAATGTCGCAGTGCATTTATGCTATCGCAATGTTAGTGAGATGTTCCTCGCCTCCTTTAATTGGGAGCAGTTGAAGTGAAAAGGTCCTCCTGTCTACGTGCCTTCACTGTATACTTTCTATCAAAAGTGCCAGTCTTTTTTAATTTGTACATGTTTTTATCCGCATAAAGCCAAAAAAATAATACTAGTTTAAGACTTTATACATATATATGTATTTCCATGATTTATTTTAGATTACATGCAAAAGTTATCATATAGGAAGAAGTATAATGAGTCATAAGGTTGGGAAGAGTACACTCAGATGGACAGTCAGTGCATGTTCCCTGAGATAATTGCATTTCTCTCACTTGTTACCCTTTGCAGGCCTTCAAGAGCGCCACAATGAGTTCATACTGGTGTGGCGGAAAGGGTGACGTCATTGATAACTGGTGTCGCTGTGACCTGAGTGCCTTCAGCAAAGAGGGCCTGCCTAACTGCAGTCCCCTCAGACAGCCCATGTAAGTGTGAGGTGACGGCTGCCACCCTGGAATTCATACACATGCTAGAGATATTTTATGGACGCATGCACCAATGCGCCATCTACACACAAACGAACACAAGCGATAGTTCCGGACTGTTATCTGCTGTAGATTTCAAAGGGGTTTGTCACTAGTAGGCGTCCGATCCATTTGACGTTAAAGGTTTGCTGGCATCTCAATTCAAATGGATTGAATGTCTATTGAACGGCAAATCCTGTTCAAACTTTTTTTCAATTGCATGTTCATCTCATTCAGTTTTTCTTATTTTTAGTGTACTTTCATACAGTGTGTCAAAGTCGCCGGATTTGGTGTTTGTTAAGGTTGCGGTCACTTTTATTACTTGTTTAATTCTCGTTTGTCATTTTCTTGTGTTTCTTCAGCTTGCGCTTAGCCCCTTACCTGGAGCCCTCAAGCTCAATGGTTGCCTTAGAGTGGCTTGACGTGGAGCCCCTGATTGGCTGCAAGGTTTCGGACTACATCATCCAACATAAACGGGTAGAAGACCCCTCGGAGGCCGAAGTTTACACAGGTATGAAAAAAAAGTAATTTAGAATTCATCCTACCTGACCATCAGGACAATCTATACTAGTATTACTATATACTAAACATGATTTAATTGGATTTTAAAATTAGCCCCTAAACAAAACAGAATCATCTAACGCGTTAGATTGATGGATTTGTGGGAAATTATCATGTAGTGATGCTTTTTTAATTCACGTTTATATTCCTGGGGTTCATTTTATTTCACAAATTTATTTATTTTCAACCCTTTCATACACGAAACTGTAACTTTATATAAAATCCAATTGTCATAACATTATTGTAAGTCTTAGTTCTTTAGTATCAGGTGCGTTCAGATCCTTGCGCAATATCCAAGTTTCTTTGAGCCCAAGTGCCAAAATCCTTAAAATACCATAAAACAATGAAAGAAAATGAAAAACGCATGGAAAACAGGAACAAAACTTCTTATAAAAAATCTGGGGGGAAAATGGATAACTGTGGAAGATCTGAAAAAATGAAAACTGAGAATCCAGAAAAAAATTGTGAAAGTTGTGAGAAAAAGCAGAAAAAGCAAAAAAGGCCAAACAGAAATTAAAACAAAAAGCTCAACCCGTGGAAAGTGCAAAATCAGGAAAACTGTCAAAGGTTCCAATTGAATTCTATAGAAAATGCACACATGTCATTCTTGACCAACTTATGTACCTTTGGGCTGTAAAACAACACCAACTTATTCCATTCCGTTGACAATGATACATTTCCAATTCATTTAAACTGAAAGTCAAGAAAAATCGGTCGTGTTTTCACATGAACAGTAACATTTAAAAAAAAAATCATATATCAATTCTTGGTCGGACCAAATCAATTACCTGTTAGGATACTATTGATATCTATCCGGTAGGGCAGGAGCGTTGCTGACCGTCATTTGCCGCAAAATTCCAAGGTTGCAAGTGGTTGTGGCTCTTCCGAGGGACCAGGCTCTGAGTCACAGGAAGGGTGATAGAAATGGAGTAATATTGGTGTGGAAGGAGTTGGCTTTAGTCATTGGGAGGTATGGACAGGCCATCCATCACCCCTGGGAGGAGTGCTGATGAAGCATGGGCCCCAGCAAGGTGGTTGGAAGGGGCAGATGGTGTGGGTGACTCACTCAGCTATGTGCCAGTCAATGCTATAAATCATGTCATTGCAAAGCATGTAATACACATTAGACGTCTTTATCTTCTTCTTTTTTTCTTGCCCTTTTACCCTTTTCCATTTATGAACGTATATGCACTGCTTTATCTTGGGAAAATGGGAGTTTAAAATCGCATTATCACTTCGGGAGGTACTTTACTGATTTCAATAGATTGGACTTCACCGAGGAAGAGCCTGAAATCTTTTTTTTTTGTAAAATGAACCAAAAAAAATAAGCAATCTAATTTCGCTGTTGGCCAGAAATGCAGAGTTTGTACCGAGTGACATCATGAGCTTTTTGTGCACTAGTTTCAGTACTCTGCTGGCTTTTTTTTGTCAGAAATGCCATGAATTCATAGGAAAATGGTTAATGTGTTTGAAATTGGTACAATATAAGCACCTATTTTCTTTCCCACCAACCAGATTGTGGACTGAGTGATTTGAGCAAACTGAGTAGCCTATTTTGTTGTTTTGATCAAAATATTTCACTGAAGACTGCTTTGACCTGGTGACAAATGGCGTGTGGCCAATCAATTGAGTTATTGTTTTAGCCACGATTACTGCCAAATAGTGCAATTTGTCTTGGGATTAATTAACATTAATTCATTACAATGTCAATAAGTAATGAGTTCATTGCAAATAACACTCAATTACTTAAATGACACTCCTGAAGTTCTACTTTAAAAGCGAATAGCGACAATGACAGCTTGGCCGATTTCGTTCTCCGACGTGAGCAGGACAGCGATGCCCGTTATGTGCTTGGATGGCAATACAGGAGAAGATTTATGAAATAATAGGGGCCTCTTAAAATGATGAGATCTTGTTCTCAGGACTCAGCAAAGAGTGTCGAGATATATAATTTTCTCATACTTATAGTGACTTATTTGGAAATTATTGGATTGGTACTGGCCGGCCTTCCTGCTTGGCATCTTTTTTAGGGATAAGCTTGTATGGGGGTTCAGTTTAAAAAGCAAAACTGGGAATATTTTCAAATTTTTGTAGGCCTCAATATTTCATCGGGGACTGTGGACATTTTCTACAAATGTACTTTTTGAGAGGGACATAAAATCTATCTACAGTGGTACCTCAACATACGATCCTAATCCGTTCCGAGACTGAGATCGTATGTCGAGCTTTTCGTAACCCGAGCGAACGTTTTCCATTGAAATGAATTGAAAACAAATTAATTCGTTCCAACCCTCCTGAAAAAACACCAAAAACAGGATATTGGATTGGAAAAAATGTATTATTTCTTCTAATCCGCCATATATTGACAAAGTAATAAATAACGAGTGGTTTAATAGTAATAAAATGTGTTTAATAGATGTAAAATTAGACGCATTTCGCGGAGGGGAGAGATAACGACACACACGGAGGCGGACGGTTGGGCTGTTTGGGGAGACTTTATCCACGGCACTCGTAAACGAACAAACTAATTTAAATTAACTTGGATTAATATATACAAACACACTCAAACATATGTTTAATGTAACTTTACACAAAACTGAATTCTAGTTTTGTCTTAATCTTTTGTTATCTTCATTTTCCGGGTTAGCGCTTTGCCACGCCTCCACCCTCACGATCGCTATCGATGGACTGTTTGCTGTTGTATTGCCTTCAAAATATCCCAAAAATGATGCACACAAATGTCCTCACAATAGGATAACGCTTGACCACTTGCCAACGAGAAATAGTCTTTAAAGAACGATCGCGGGATGTTCTTTCCTTAGAAAGAATAACAGGAAATACAATTGCTGAGCTTACCCACGTATTGGTTGTGGGTAATGAAGTTTTATTCTGAGAAAGGGTGCCATTGCCTATGGGTGTTGTGTGCACGAGTATACTTCATTACCCAGAAAGCCCTCTTTTTGCCCGCGCATGCGCATTGTGCGTTTCCTGGTCGAAACTCGTCTGAATAAATCGTTCAGTCCTTTTAGATATAGTAGTTATACACGAAAGAGATGCGGCAAAAAAAGACAGCGCGCTACTATGATAAACAGCCTCTCATGTCATGGCCACCTGGCTTGGTCGCATCTCGAAATTTTAATCGTATCGCGAGCAAATTATTCGATCGAAATTTTTGTCGTACCACGAGGTACCACTGTACATGATTTACTTTTGCGCACCAGACAAAATGATGTAGTGGGCAGGATCGGACCCCCGGGCCACCTGCGGTAAAAGGAACCATTGGAGTCGGGTCGATGGTAAGCGAAGCACCTGCATCTAAAAAAAACGTCATCTAAATGAAGCTCAAGAAAAAAAGGTCTTTGGGATGCCTTTAGAAGCCTGCTGCACACGCACGTCCATGCAAACATTAGCGAATGAGTCACGCAAGTGTGCACCATTTGAGGAATGCGCACGGCATGGCGGCCGTGGATCCTCCAGCTTTGTTTTGAATGCCAGAGCTGTCTAGACTACAGCAGAAAAAGGAAATGGTACCTGCTCTCCAGCACATATCGTCAAAGCTCTATTAAGTGTCAAGTTGAGGTCTACGGTTGTAATTCAGCCATCGACTGATTAGGTGCATGTTTCTTTTAGCGTACTGTTTCCCACACTTATTCAAGCGGTTTAGCAAGTGTCTCTCTTTCAACTTGTGTTTTTTCATCTGTAACAGCTTCCTGAATAGATGCAATCATCCAACTTCTTTGGTGTCTTGCCTGTGAATGCAAGTATCTGAAAAATGCATTAATGCGACTACCTCCTGTTTGATTCAAACTCCAGGAGTTATTTATTTATTTATTTTCTAGCGCTCTAATATCGTCTGTTGCGTGTCGGATTTAGTCAGCGCCAATTGAGTTGCCTTTTTCTGACCCGGTCTCGACAAGCCTCGGCCGTGAAATTTTTTCGCCCTGTTCGCATGCAGACGCGCAAATCCGCAAAGCGGAACACGATCCGTCCCGGGACGCTCGTCGATCTGATTTTAAAAACATTCCACAACATTCTCAAACGAGAAAATTGATTCAAGTCGATTTATTGTAAAACCATCACGTAAAGGTTTTGGATGACGTCTTATATATTTAAGATAATAATAACTACAAGATGCAATTTTTCGAGGCGTTACGTAAAGATGGCTGCCTTTCTGCTTCTTAAATTGTAGTGTTTCGTGATCTTATTATTCCGTGTTAACTCTTTCACTCGCATTAGCAAATGTAGATGTCCAATCATGTGGCATCCAAACATCCTTCTGCTCTGGATATTTATTTTTTTGTCAGTCATAGACGTCCAATCCATTTGAAGTAGGAGGATTGGTATAAAATGTCAAGGCTCCCACTAAAAATGGATTGCATGTCCACGAGTGACAAACTCTTGTAGGATTTTCGCGCTTGTTTTCATATTTGATTTTTCATGGTCTCTGTGGTTTTTTGGGGGGTTTGGTTTTTAATGTTTTTTTTTCAGTCTTTCACGCTTTTACTGTCTCTTGTGGTTTTCAATTCTGATTCGGATCAGGACGAAAAACTGCAAAAAAGGCAAAAAAGAAACAAAAACTGTGAGAAACTACATTGCAAAACAGACAAGGAAAACTGCAAATAGTTTGTCACTAGTAGACGTCCAATCCGTTCTAAGTACGACGCTTGACAGTGAATGAGAACAGGAAAACAAATGTGGGGAACCCCAAAATGGCTAACGATACTTCCTGTTCGTTTTGGGTCACGTCCTGCTGTTTTTCAGTCACTTGGTTGATTTGTGGGTCTCATCTTGTTACTTTTTGGGATATTTCTTGGTCAATTTCTGTATTTAAAGGACCTTTTTGGGCAAAAATATTTTTGATGGACTTGTATGTCATATTGGAAAAGAATGGAGGGATAGGAAAGTTTTGTAAAAAATTGATGGAACTGCATGTTTCTTACAAAAATTGGCTGATGTTTTATGCTCATTGAATTTTTTTAAATTTATGATGAGTGGCAAAAATTGTAGCATTTTGAAAATTGGAAATATTTTTTTCCATTGTAAAAGAAACATAAGTATTTACAAATATTTGTGAGGGGGCAAACTCAGAAAAACTCCTCTAATACAATCTTAAACATTTTGTTGGACTGTAACATTCAGTATTGATGGCATTTTTAGTATGGCCCTTCTTGAGGAAAAATCCCCCCCCAAAAATGTCTGCCACTTGAGGTTTAAAAAAATGTCCTGGCGTTGAGAGGGAGGGATCACCTGTTCCCAAAACTGTAGCGAGAGGAACACTGAGTTGAGGAGATGAAGTGCAGGTGAAGATGAGGTCACGGCAGATGGCAGTCGATCATCCCTAGTGCTGAATAAAAGCAAATGTAAAGGTGAGTTGTGGTGGCATTTATAGCCTTCAAATATGAGAGCTCATCCCCATTGGCATGTAAATTGTGACTCGCCGAGACACAGCGTGCCGTCTCCAGTGACTCTGCCGGCTGTGTGAAAGTGAAAGAACTCCAAACATGAGCTGTGTTTGAATAGCTAGCAAAGAAAAACGTCACCCCGGCCTGTTTCTTCCTGTTTCAAGAGTAGGAAATAAGTCATTTGAGGCCTGGCTCGCAGCGGAGCCGACAAAGGTTGAGTGCAATGTCTTCCAGGTCTGATCGGAAGACAAATGATTCTTTGTCAATGGAATGATTTAATCAGTTTGAGGCTCATATTATTTAGAGGTCAGTGTCATGTAAGGTAAAAAGTCATTCATTATAAGTTGACTTGGAAAAAGTATACAAGACAATGTGTTTTTTTTATCGTTCTGCGTTGTTTAACTGGGTTATAAATGATGACATTTCAAATATAAAAAGTATGAGGGAAATAATAAAAGAGGAGGGAAATTTTCTAAATCAGGAATTGAATCTCAGAAGAGATGCATGGGTCTAATTTTGTTAAATTAACAAACATTCAATCGCTCGCAGCCCTTTCAGTTTAAAATGAATTGGACATCTACTAGTGAAGAACTAAAGTCAAGAGTTTTGATCTGTAATGGCTTTAGCTATTAATAATAAAAGAAGCCCAACCCATTTGAACTGTTAGAGTTGGCAGTGAATAAAGACTCGTTAATTTTCTGCCAACCCTCCCAGTTCAAATGGATTGGATGTCTACGATTGATAACCTCATTCTAAGAGTAATGGTTTGAACTATTAACGACTCTGTAATGGCTTCAACAATCAAGTATAAAAGACGTCCAATCCATGGATGAAGGTTCATTCCTTCGCTGCCATGCCTGCCAGTTCAAAATAAATTGGAGATCTAAGAGTGATCAACTCATTTAAAGACATTTGGTCCGTAAAGGCTTTAACTTTTACCTACGATAGACGCCCAATCCGCCGCTATCTGCTGCCCGCCTCCCAGTTCAGAATGGATTGGGCATCTACCTGTAGTAAACCCATTAAAAGAGTTTTGGTATGTAATAGCTTTAGCTATTAAAAATGATAGATGGCCAATCCATTTGAATTGTGAGGCATTCTCAGCAAATGAATGAAGCTTCATTTACTGCCATCCCTCCTTGCTGTAAATTGATTGGGCATCTACCAGTGATGAACTCATTTAAAACGTTTTGATCCGTAGTGGCCTTAACTATTAATGAAGATAGATGTCCAATCATTTTGAACTGGACGGGCGACAGCAAACTTCAATGCTCCATAGGGATCTACTAGTGACAAACAAATTAAAATCCACAACTGAAATAATAATAATAATAATAATAAAAAATAATTATAATAATAATAATAAATAATAATAATAATAATAATAGTAATAATAATAGTAGTAGTAGTAGTAGTAATAATAATAATAATAGTAATAATAATAATGTTATGTCTGTCATCGACAGTGTCACTGAAAGCATTGAATGCCCTTTATAGTATGTAAATATATAATATATATATATATATATATATATATATATATATATATATATATATATAGTCTCGTAAGATACTAATATATTTGTAAATATGCAAATATGGTCCTTAAGTACAAAAAAATATCTTTGAAATAATATATTCCAGAAACATCCAGGTAAATGTCTTAAATCATTTTAAGTATTTTAACTATTTATATATATACGTATATATATTAATATTTTCAATTTATTAGCTTTTTCCCTTGGGATTGCCCTTTGGAAGCCTCCCTAAAAAGACTGGGGTCTTACCTCAATGGCCCCTAGATGGCACACCAAGTCAGGGGCAGCAATCCACTATCATTTGAATAAGCAGTATTGCTGTGTTTGTGTAAACTTAGTCACTATGGATCATTCTGTAGTATATTTTCTCTATCCAATATAGTGTATTAAAATTTTAGGCATGGTCTTTGAACCTGTCTTTTTAGACAACCTCCCGAATAAGAACTTGTAAGGATTGGCCGCATTGATTGGAAAGTGGTATGCAGGTCAAGAATCGATAAATATACAAATATCTACCCTTAAATCTCCTATCTAAATATAATATTTCATTGCAAAAGTATTGGTCCTCCTGTAGTCATTTTTCACAAGTTGCCAGAAGCTTGCATAATGTGATAAATTTACATTATGGAGGTCAAAAATCAAAAAGTATCTTTACTAAAATGTTGTTTACGGATATGATATTTCATTGAAAAAGTATTGATACACCTATTTGTTTTTCGTAGATTACAACAACCTTGCATTGTGCAGTAAACTTGATTTTACCTCGTGGTAATGGTTGCTTTTACATTTTCTTGTTAACTCATTGGCTGCTATTGACGCCAATGGATGTCCAATTCCACTTTGACTGGGGGATGTGAATTAATGAATGTTGTGTCCTGTTTTTTGCTCGCTTTCTTTTAATTTTGTTGCATTTTCAAGTAACTTCATCTTGGTTTGGGGGCATTTCTGGGTCGCATTTTTGGGGGTGCAAACATATGGTAAAAAAACAATAGAAACATGGAGAACAACCGGTTAAAAAGGCATCTGTTAACATAACAGTTTTTCAAATTACTAAAGCCTAAAAAATAAATAAACAAAAACATCACCAACTGTCAGCGGCATAGTGAACCAAATATCGAAGGCCCAGTCAAACTATGAAAAAAGTGTCACTTATAGTCCGGAAAATACGGTAATTTCTGTTGTTTGGCTGAATTTCCATGAGAAATAAACTAGTTTTTATCCATAAAAACACTTTTTTAAATTGATAGCATTTAGAAACAGTCAAAAGTTGTTGTTTTTATTATTATTCATAGCATTTAAATGGGTGCTCCATAAAGGGTTAAAATTCTACTCAGACGACAGTATTCTTGGCTCAAACAATTATGTTTATTGCATGAGTGTGCTATGTGTTATGTAGTAAAAATGTACTACTGATAGGAATGAATGGCTTTTCAAAAGGCAGCCAAATACGTTGTTCCTTTTTTTTTCTTTTTTGGCCAGCACCTCATCAACTCCGACGCTCAACGGCCTGGTTGCCATTAGCATCGGTCTTCGCATCACTATGCGTTTAAGAGTGCTCGCAAATATTCAAATCCACTTATACTCTTGATTTTATTCTTTTCTTCCCTGGCCAAACATGAGCCTCACTTGTGCTCGTCTGGGTCTCGGTTATCACATAAAGGAGATTATGGAGATCATGATATCAAGAGCGGTAATCATGATTTTATGATGATGTGAGGACAACTGCTTTCTGGAAGAACCTGACTTTCGTGTTGTGGTTGAATGGTTCGTTCATTTGCTGCCAACTCCCCCATTTGAAATGGAATGGACATCTGCTAGTAACAAACACATTGGGTTGGGTTTTTTTGCATTCTTTTTAGTTTTCTATTCTCAGATTTTTGTTGTTGTTGAGTTTTTAGCGGTTTTATGTGTTTTTGTAGTTCCTTTTGTTTTACAGATTAGGAAAAGAGGCTAAAAGGAAAAAAACAGACAGTAAATAACTGATGAGAAACTAAGAAATTGGGTTAAAACAAAGGGTTAAAAATGGAAAACAGTGGAAAAAAACTGTGGAAAAATGCTAAAGCGAGAAAAAAAATCAACAAAATAAGAAAAGTGAGGAAAATGCAAAGAACCACGAGAAATCGATAAAAAAGCGCGTAAAATTAAACATTAAAAATAAAACTGGAAAAAATGGAAGAATCTGGAAAAATGATAAGATAAAAATACCAAAGTTATGAAATACAAAAAAATGGGGACAAAATGCAAACAAAATAAAAAAATGAACAAAACATAAACAAAAAAACTACACATCCATTTGAAAGAACATTCATTTATTTGCTGCCACCCTTCCAATTGAAACAGATTAGACGTCTTTCGCCATCAATGTCTCATAGCAAGTGCAAAAAAAGAGAAATTAAAGAGTCAAAAAATAGCATCGCCCGGTAAAAATTGGAAAGAATGGGTGGGAAAAAGGGAAGGCAGAAACCCCTTGGCCCACTGCCTGCGATCTGCAATCTGCTGATGGCGAGGCTCGTGACGAGGAGGTGCACAGCATCCATTTTTAGCGATGAGGTCATCTTTAATTAACAAAACAAAGAGAGTCAGCTGTGTCACTCCAATCTGTTATCTGCACCCGTGCTCAAGGACGCTGGTTATCTCCATATAATTCAATCTCTTTGAATGAGGGCTTATCGACAATTGCGCGATGACCGAGCGCTTGCATAAACAAAGGGAGCGGGATACCTCGTGGGGGAATAAAGAAACCAAAAAAGACCTTCCAAATGTCACGGCTGGCAAGGAAGACGCAAAGATCGAATTGCGACTCGTGTTTTTTTGCTGCAATTGCGAGATGACGTCATTCCTGACCAGCCTCCAGTTCGCTGCCTCTTTTCTCCTGCCCGTTCTTCCCGACAGATTGTGGCTTTCCTACATTTTCATACCCCCGTTTCACACTTTCAGCCTATCTTTGCAGTCGCTCGGTCTTGGCTAGAAATAGAAATGTAGATGGAACACACAAAATTGACCTGCAAGTATTTTAATTGGCATTAAACATTGGTGTGCCAATAGGAGGCCATCGCCTCAGTAAAATGTGATTTAAGGACACCGGCGGGAAAAATACAATGGCATCCAGGAAATACGGTTCCGTATCAAAAAGTGTCAGATATGATTTTGAAGTTTTTGCAGAAGCCTGAAAAATTGCATAGCGCCGGCCAGGTGCCAAGGTAGAAAATGTTTTAGAGCTATTCTGTACCCATCGTTTGGTAATCTGTAGGTACAAATTATTATACTGTGGGTACCTGTCACTAAACTGCAAGGAACATGCAAAAATGTCTTCCAAGTGTAGTGAAAAATTAAATGTATCTCGTAAAAAAACACTAATCTTTACCCACATATTACCAAACTTTAACCAGAGTTTAATTTAAAAAAAAAACACTAATCGTTACCCATGTATTACCAAACTTTAACCAGAGTTTAATCATCTATAGCATGGGTGCCAGACTCGGGTTGGTTCGCGGGCCGCGTTAACGTCAACTTGATTTCATGTGGGCCGGACCATTTTAGATATAATATTTAGATTTTTTTAATAAATTGATTAAAAGAACTGGGTTAAAAGCCCTGAATATTCATTTTTTTATAGAAAACAATGTTTATTTTAGCTTTTTATATATATTTTTAGATTTTACAAAATGATTTTTGAACTAAAAACAGAAAAAAATGATTAAAAATGACAACTATTGATATAAAAGGGGGAAAAATAGGACATTTAATATACATCTATACTCTTCATTTTAATTTGATCCTAAAACAGAAAGTCGGCACTCAGGATTTACTTTCCCGGGCCACACAAAATGATGCGGCGGGCCAGATTTGCCCCCCGCACCGCCACTTTGACACATGTAATCTATAGCCACAATCTAATAATCTGTACTCATAGATTTCTAAACTCCACAGTTTAGTAATCTGTGGGTAAAGGTGATGTATTCACAGATTATTAGTAAACTGTGGAGTTTAGTCATCTGTGAGTACGGATTACTAAATATTGGGAACATATTACAAAAATGTAAACAGTTTTAGTTATTTGTGGGTAAAGATTAGTTTGTACAGCAGGTACAGTTGAGTACCCACAGATTACTAAACTGTTCTCATATTGTAGTAATCAGTTTAGTAAGTGTGAACAATGTCACTTTCAATGTCACAATCTTTGGTGCTGTCATGTCTGTGCGTACAAAAATCAACTAGTATATGGTTGTTTAGCTATGCCATATAAACAGCAATTGGATAAAAGTAGTGCTTCTATTCATCCATGCTTGTAAAGATTGTAGCACTGTTCATGAAGGGCAGCCTGTGTGCAGCTGCTTGGTTGGGCATTATGTGTCTCCACCAAATTTAATCAGTTGTTCATCCATCCGTCCCAGTAAAAATTGACGTCTAGAGCGGTCAAAGGCACTGGAATTTCAGCATTTACACCCATATTAAATGAATTGGAGGTCTATCGTTGTGAATAGTAGTCAATAATTAATTTTGGGTGGTTTCCTTTTCAATATTGGAGTCATATTTGGGCCATTCTCTGTCATTTTGGAGTTTTTTTCTGACAATTTGAAGGCATTTCCGGGTCACTTTCTATACAAATTGCGTCATTTCCTGTTGTTATTTTGTATTTTTTTATGAGTAATAATGACCACGAATGGAGAAACACTGGATGAGGTCATGAAAAACCCATGAATTATTTTTTTTTTGTGTTGAAAATAGATTCGAGTTTCAAAGATTTTTAGGAGTATTGATTGGGAGTTGAACATTTCAATATCATGACAACAGTTGGAGTTAAGGTGATGACGGAAGCCAGAAGTTTGTCCTCATTCGTCACATACATGAGGCGCCTTGCACTTCCAAGCATTTTATTAGGCGCTTTTCATAACGATTTTGGCACCTTCTCTTTTCCTTTTGGAAACTCACCGTGAGAGACAGGAAATACAGACGTCTGATGTTACAGACTAGGTAAGCCACTAATCATTCCCATGCAGTCAAAACATAACATGCAATTTACTGCAAAACAAACTGCAGTTGCAGTAACTGTGTGGGGTGTTTTCCTCATTTGCAAAGCCCTTAAACCTGCAGAGTTACTCTGAATTACTGTTGTCACGATACTCAAACGTTGACGTTGATATTAATACCTTTATTCATAATGCATGGATTTAAAAAATATATTTTTATTTTTTAACAGTTTTAATGTTCATCCTATGGTAGGCATTATTTATGACTGTCTGGAATAGCGTGACCGGACGTTTGGTCGCCGGATTTTTGGTCACCGGACATTTGGTCGCGGACGTTTGGTCGCCCGGACCGCGACAACGGGCGACCAAAAGTCCGGCGACAAAACAAGGTAAAACAACACGGTCTACGCATCAATAAAAGCCAACAATGGCCCTGAGCAGTTTCACCGAGCGGACGTGTGTATTTTGTATTTAGGGAATTTGAGCAACAATTTTAAATGGTAATTATCTATAACCTTCAGGCGACCAAACGTCCGGCGACCAAACGTCCGGCGACCAAACGTCCGGCGACCAAACGTCCGGCGACCAAAAGTCCGGCATCCAAACGGCCGAGTACCCTGGAATAGACCCAAAATGTACAAGAAGTGACCCAAAATGTACATTGGCGTCTCTAGATGTTCATCAATTAATTTCAACTGGGATGAATGAACGACTATCTGCTGCCATCCCTTCTAGTCACAATAGATTGGAAATCAATTAATACTTCAAATAAATCAATACAGTTCAAAAACCCATCTTTTTTTTTCTCCATTCCGATCCTTTGGAAATGACCCGCGCAGGCCAGATTTCCAATCACGTGATTGGATCGGGAACATCCTAATGCAAACAACTTAGGCCAAAAAAATCTGGCTGCCGCTTCAACACGAGAAAATAAGCACTATAGAAAATAGATTCATGCATGTATGTGCATTAAGAGCCCACGCAAAGGATCCCACCATGCTTTGAGAGGTCCTGGGAAAGAAACTTTTTTATTTTTTTATTTTTCCTCTGGAACATCAAGCGCAAAATTAAAAAAGAAAAGCATTTAATTTCCATTTGTTATTTACACACACCGACTGGCATCTGCTACCAATTTGTGGTGCGGCTGTAACAATTGACAGATGCATCGACAGTCACAGAAAAGTCAGTAAGAGACGGTACAGTCACACCGCAAAGAAAGGTGGGATTTATCGTAAATTGAAACCTAAATGGAACAATTCTGACTGTGTGAATGGAAGTGTAATTCATTTTAAATTACAAGCGGGAACCTTTTTAGTAAGTTACCACAAGGTTAGAATAGGGAATATAACAGCAATAAGTTCTACTCTACTCTGTTGCAACATCGGATTGTTTTCATTATTATTATTATTATCTCGTTAAGACAGGGCAGTTTTTATTTAAATCAAAATACAATTTAACATTGCCCGCACAAGATGATTGAATTCAGTTAATGTTCTGTTCCACTTTTCGGCTTTAACCTTACGTTTATGTTAAAATAAAGGAAACTGTGAAGAATTTCAGTATATCGTTTTACACAAACTTATCAAAAATAAATCGGATGTAATAAATTTGGCTACCTTAGTGATGATTTTATTTTATTTTTGTTCTGTTGCCAGATACTTTATCTTTGTTCTGCAAAGTTTATTGCGAGAGACATCCAATCCATTTCAACTGGGAAGGCTGGCATTGAGTGATCACACATAATGGCTCTCTGAGTCGAAATGGATTGGATGTCTATGAGTTATTAGTTAAAAATGAATATATTTTCAAAAATGTCAACCCGATTCCGATGATCTGTTCAATGAAAAAAAAGTGGAAGCAGCCCTCGTAGGAACAAGTTAGGCGAACCCCTGTTTTCGAGATACTATGTACATGCTCAGTGTTTCACTCTGTATTTAATAAATGTATGATATATGGTATATTAAAGTAGAAGAAGCAAAGCCAAACCATCAATGAGCTACTTCCTGCTAGAACTACATTAACAGATGCCATGGAGAAGCTTACGCAAAAGGAGCATGACTCAGTCGGTCTCTCATTGGGTTTACATGGTTCAAGACTGTGTGGTAATGACGTATACTCACTTGAACCCGTCCTGAGTGGCTTTTACTTACGCAGACGGGCATTTTCTTTACTACTAAAACGCTGACTGATATCAGTTGTCCTTTACGAAGCACCATTGACATATTTTGTCCACTTTCTTCACTCCCCTATTGTTGGTTTTCCTTTGGATTGTATGCCGAGCATCGTCAATGGCAGCCAATGAGTTCACGTGTGACCCAAAATGCCTTAAAATTGATAGGAAGTGACCAAGAGTAAAATAAGTCGAATATATGAAGGGTTAAAATTCAGAAGCACAAAAGCACAGGAATGCATTTTGGGAAAATCTTAAGATTACTCACGTTTTTTTGTTGTTCAACAAAAATGTCAAATCACTCATTCATGGAGTTATTTTCCATCCTTTTTCCAACTTCTCTTCTTACCTCGTGGTCTGCCAGCCAGATTAGTCTTGCCTTTACAAGTTGGCACTTGTATTATAAATGCAAACTAAGCTACCCTTTGCCTGTGTGTAGAAATAGTTGGAAATCAAACCTTTTCACAGCTTTTCAAATGTTTTGATAGCTCCCACCTTTCCATCATTTTCAAGAGTCATTGAAAATGGCAATGTGGATCTGCACACCAAAACTAAACACCCTTTTACACAAAGTCATCATGATTATAAAGTATTGAAGTAACATTCGTATTTTAAAAATTGATACACTAAATGTGTAGATATGAAGTACTCACAACACACATTCACTTTTTTTTTTAAATACATTTTTTTTTACCAAAAAATGAAATAACAAAAACACATTTTCGCAAGTTTGAGTTATCAGCCAGTTTTGGGCAAAAAAAAAATGAATTCCAAAGAATTGCCCAAACAATGAACCATACATGAAAACTTTGTTTCCAATGGCACATTCAATTCCCATTCACTCCTTTTTATTCTAAACTCAGAACTGCAAAAAAAGTCTTGATTGGTGCTCAATATGCCCCCAAATTAACACAAACTGATCTGAGAGTAAATAAATGCGTGTGCGGTAGATTGGTCGCCGGTCGATTCATCGCCGGTCGATTGGCCGGTGGTCTTTTGGTCGCCGGTCTTTTGGTCGCCCCGACCACGACAACGGGCGACCAAAAAAACGACGACCAAAAGACCTGCGACAAAACAAGGTAAAACAACACGGTGTACGCATCAATAAAAGCCAACAATGGCCATGTGCAGTGTCACTGAGCCGACGTGTGTGTATGAGAGTTTGTATGTAAATGCGTTGTCTCTTTAAGAAGCTACGTCAGTCAGGGTCTTAACAAGTTCTCCAACAAAAAACAATAAAAGTCCGGGAAATTTGGAGCTTTTCTTTAGCCTAATAATTACTAGGGCATTAAGTATGACTAAATAGTAATTCGCAGTTTGTATTTAGGGAATTTGAGCAACAATTTAAATGGTAATTATCAATAACCTTCCGGGCCACCAAAAGACCGGCGACCAAAAGACCGGCGACCAAAAGATCGGCGACCAAAAGACCGGCGACCAATCGACCATGTACCAATAAATGAATGGATGTTTTTTTTAACTTGGGCATCACTTATCATTCTGTCCATTTCCATCTTCTTGCCAGGTGAAGTGCTGAGCTTGCTGGACGATCTCTTTTCGGGTTTGGGTTCATCCTGTGTCGTGCCCGGGAAAAGGAGCGGCGAACATCCACACACACTCCTTTATTCCATCGTCTTCAAGTGCCTGGAGCCTGACAGTCTCTACAAGTGAGTTGTTTGCTCTTTTCCAAGCTTTGGTGGAAAAAGTAATCACCCTGTTTCGGTTGATTTCATTATTGCCACGTGGTCATTTTCATGATGCAACTGGAGGCATTACTCACGTTTCCTGTGGTAAAGTCAAAAAAAGTATGGAGCGGTTCGTAACTATGATATGTCGTTGGATGAAATATTAAGGAGATCTTGGCGTAGCTACAGTCAGCAAAACCAAATATTAAACAAAACTGCAAGGTGTCTATGATGTTTCTCTATCGTAAGCCAAGCATTTTGATGGAACATTTGGCTCCAAGTTTCAAAAATGTTCAAAACATCTTCACAACAAGTTAAATTACTAGCTTATTGTATTCCAGAAAAAGGGACGTGGGGTCAAAATGGAGCGCTCAGGTCTAATTATACAATAAGATATGAGCGCTGCTGGAAGGCGTGCAGAGATTTGGTTCTGAAAATTGACGGTGAAGATCTTCATAACGATTTTTGAGGACTCACTGATTTGCCAAAGTAAATGTCTGTAGGAGATCAGAGCAAACTCGACACACTTCAGTTTGATTCAGGTTGGACCGCCTCCTATCTGGGCTTTCTTGCACATCGGAATGATAGCAAGATACTCCAAAAATAACAATTGTGCTTGAGCAACGTTCTCTGAAGTGCACCAGATCCTAAAACAAGAACAGACATAATCAACTTTGTGGTAATATCGAATTTTTTGCCATGTTGATCGGCTATTATTGGCCACTGGCAGTCAGCACTTTGGACGAGAATTCCCAGGAAAAAGCCAATGGTTGATATTCCTGGTTTTTGGCCGTGTACAAATAGTTTAATTTTTTTGGGTAACTTTTTTCTCCCATTTATTTTATGACTACAAAATAAACACAATGTATGTTTTCGTGACCGGACGCTTGGTCGCCGGACGCTTGGTCGCCGGACGTTTGGTCGCCCGGACGTTTGGTCGCCCGGGTGAATATAATTTTGAGAGCTGGTTTCAACAGTAGATATTTAGATATTAAACTCTCCCTCTCATGAATATAATTTTGAGAGCTGGTTTCAACAGTAAACTCTCTGTCATGTTCTCAAACGTCCGGCGACCAAACGTCTGGCGACCAAACATCCGGGCGACCAAACGTCCGGCGACCAAACGTCCGGGCGACCAAACGTCCGGGCAACCAAACGTCCGGGCGACCAAACGTCCGGGCGACCAAACGTCCGGGCGACCAAACGTCCGGGCGACCAAACGTCCGGGCGACCAAGCGTCCGAGTACCGTATGTTTTATGTTTTAAATTACATACATGGGGAAAACTTTTTTTTTTTTTAAATGAAGGCAAATTGCTGATTATTTTCATTTGCGCTAGAGTGGAGTGTTCCATTGGATATTATTTCGATAAACCATGAGGAGCGACTAGGTTTTGTGGGCTTACTAGCTTGAGCATTTATAGTCACCCCAGTCTGCAACAGATGCAAATGTGGTATCTATTTCACCTCTATCCCTGTCTAGTTGCAGATAGAGGAGCAAGTGAATCATGTTGTGGACAAAGCCCACATGTTGTTGTGGCTGTCACTGGAACCAATGATTCTACTCTTTATTGGCCTTGGTCTGTTTTGAGAAGCTCAACTTTGCCCCTCACCCATAAAAAAATAATAAAAACAGGTCTTAAATCTGTGGGAACAATGTCTCAAATAACAGTCATACTATAGTTCCTATATGACATCAAAGTGATATACTTAGAACATATGACAATATACTTTAAACATATTTTACTACACTATAATTCACAGTTGAAAACACACAAAGTAGTCTGTCGCATTTGCTTAACTCTTTCACTTTATTTTACAAGCACAGTAACAGAGTTCTATGAATTAAAGTCATAATGGCTTTGCCAAAAAGCTTTATTAGTAGATAAGAATATATGGGGAATGACCAATGGGTTTAATCTAAAGAAATCTGTCTTTTTCTTCAAACGAGGCAAATGTCAAACTTTGTTTGGCCGTTATCTTTGGTTATGCATTCTTCAAGAGTTGTTTTAGACCGATAAGGGTCGATTTTATGTTGAAATTGCCTCTGGGAGCACATCTGTTTGCAGCCAACCCCACTTGTCGTCAAGTAGCCAGATAAAACCTCCACTGGAGTTGGCGTCAAGTTTGATCATTACCATGGCTGTCGTGGCGGGCTTATTTTTGTGCTGGAGCCAACAGCGTCAGACTCCCGTTTGAAAAGCACTAATTTTCCAACACAATAAACAGTAAATATTATGCAATCCATTTGATTTAATAATCATAAATGACTACACTTTTGTCTTTTTTGCTGGAGCCTATGCCAGCCAACGATGGGCTTAGAGTACATGTGTCAAAGTGGTGGCCCGGGGGCCAAATCTGGCCCGCCGCATCATTTTGTGTGGCCCGGGAAAGTAAATCATGAGTGCCGACTTTGTTTTAGGATCAAATTAAAATGAAGAGTGTAGATGTATATTAAATTTCCTGATTTTCCCCCTTTTAAATCAATAATTGTAATTTTTTAATCATTTTTTCTGTGTTTTTAGTTCAAAAATCATTTTGTAAAATCTAAATATATATATATATATATATATATATATATATATATATATATATATATATATATATATATATATATAAAAGCTCAAATAAACATTGTTTTAGATCTATAAAAACTGAATATTAAGGGCTTTTAATCCAGTTCTTTTAATCAATTTATTTAAAAAAATCTAAATATTATATCTAAAATGGTCCGGCCCACGTGAAATCAAGTTGACGTTAAAGCAGCCCGCGAACTAACCCGAGTCTGACACCCCTGGTTTAGAGTGTTCAACCAGCCTAGTTTATATGTTTTCGGGATGTGGGAAGAAACCGGATTACCCGGAAAAAACATGCCATCTCCACACAGGAAGCTTGGAACCCACGTGGGATTTAACCCTCAATCTCAGAGCTGTGAGGCCTATATAAAGGTGTTGATATAAATCACAAAGCAGATAAACCAAAAACGATTACAAAAAAAATTGACATTAGATGGGATATGATGATGAATCTATAACGTAGTATAGACTGTTTAAATGCACTTAATTTGATCATCTCTTAACTTTGACCCTAATCTATAAATCAACAACACATTTTCCTGGTTAGATTAAAATGAAAAGGAGATTAAGACCATGCCAAACAATTAATTAACAATAACTTGCTAGTAATTTGCCATCGACTGTCAATGAGTAAATTCTCGAAAGTTGTGCAGGAATTACAGCAACTAACTAAAGTACCGTGGTTAATCCTCTGTCTAGGAAATTGTTCCAGCATTTGTTACAGCAAATAATTACCAACAAGAAAATCATTTCTATACCATCAAAGAGCGATGCGGAATGAAGTTGCTAAATTTAGTCCATTTGAACACATTTGGATGGCTAATCCTCTGTTTACAATGAATTTGAACAAAGCCTTCAGTCTGAGAAGCTCCCAACATGCCCCTCAATTTCTTGTTTTCTTTCACAAGTCAGATGGCCTCTTGACTTATGAATCATTCATTGCCTAAAAATGGTCCGCTGATGGATGTGTTTGTACCTCCCGGTTGTTTTTGACTGCGTGCATTGTTGGACAATGTCCTCATCTCCTGCAAACTGCCCAACATCATTCTGATTACTCCTCAGCTGCTTCTAATTGTCTACAAAAGTGAGTCTCCAGACTAGACAGTTTATTCTTTGGAATTCCTTTACCACCCCATCCATCTTATTGTTGGCCTGTCTGAACTGCTTTGCGTCCTTTTGTTTTCCCACCCTATGAGATTATATGTAACACACCCCAATATGGCAACCCTGGCCTTGGAAACGCTCTACAATATTTTCAGAGAGAGAAATAGTTTCATCGGCTAGTGATGGTTGCGATAGATGTCCAATCCAGGAGTGACAGCAGGTGAATTGTCTCAATTCAAATGGATTCGGACATATATTGGATTGGATTGGATAACTTTATTCATCCCGTATTCAGGAAATTTCATTGTGACAGTAGCAGAGGGTGATTAGACAGAACAACAAAGCAAAAGCACAAAGTACAAAGCAAATCAAAGTAAATGGGATCATTAAGAATCACCAAATCAAATCATTAAGACAGAAAAGCAGCAAAAACACAAAACGAGCAAGAGTGGACGGAGCTACCGCCACTGGCTGCCACTTGAATGCGTGATAAACTCATTTAAATTAATGGAGTTAGCTTAGTTTTTATATGTTTCTTCTTCATTCTATCACGCTTTTGCAGTTTTTGTGAATATTTATGTTCTTCCCTTTTGGCTATTTTTCACTTTATTTTCCCTTGTATACGTTTTCTTCAGGTTTTTTTCACTTTTTTTCGTTCGTATCGATGCGTTTTTGTTGTTGTTCTGTGTGGGTTTTTTACGGCTTATTTATGTTCTTCCCTTTTTGCTATTTTTCACCTTATTTTCCCTTTTATACGTTTTCTTCAGTTTTTTCCCACTTTTTTTCGTTCGTATCGATGCGTTTTTTGTTGTTGTTGTGTGTGTTTTTTTTTACGGCTTTTTCATAAGTCGTGGTTTTGTTTTGTGTGTGCCGGGGTTCATTTTTTTATCAGACAAATTAAACACCACAACAAAATAGGAAAACTGCAACAAAAAATTGTTTTAAAAATTTGGGGAAAAAAAGTAAAAACTGAAAAAAAGTATTAATCAAACTCTGAAAAACTGAAAGAAAAAAATGGAAAAACCGAGAGAACTGCAAAAAAATCACAAACATGAAAAACATAAATGAGTCCAGTTTGATTTTGGGGCATTCTTATACCCCTCCTTGTTTTTTTCAAGCATTCAGTTCTTGTTGATTTCCAGCCACTTTCTGTTTATTTTGGACAATTCAAGGAAGATTTTTTTGTTAACAATAATAACGTGTTTGTGGGAGTTTAATGTGCCATTTGGAAATTAATGGTTTTTGTCATTTTCTTTCGAAACCATGAGTTGTTGTTTGGTTTTTGGTTTATTATATGACACAGGCCTCTTTCTCTCTGGGTTAAAAATATCCAATTCTCTTGTTAATACAAGTGACTCAAAAATTCAAGTCTTTTCTTTCATTTTCTCCACTTGGCAGTACATCAACTTTCTTGTGTTTTCATTTCCTTAAGCTTCTTCTTTCGTTTCTTTCCAGTGTATTCCTCATCCATATCCAAAATGTAATAAGCTGTTGGCCAGTTGAACCCATTCTCAAAAAACTTAGCAGGTATTGCCGCTGAATTGCAGCATAGTCCGATTCCTACCGGGACCCTGTTTGCTTGCCAAAGCGGATAAAATAACAGAGAGAAAAAAATCAACAGCCTTCAAATATCTGCTCAATAGATTTTTGAACCACTGCTTTTCAAGATGCTGTCACCGTTATTTTGGGTCGTGACGCTGCTTGTGACCGACAAGATTTGAGGATTTCGAAGCGGTCTGATGTTCTGAGCTGCCGCAAATTCTTGCCACAGTGAGAAACAATTGCACGCTGCTCAAATTGATTTGTGTGTGCGCCGGCTTGACTGATGTCCGTCCAAAATGCTGATGTCATGGAAAAGGCGTCCCCTTCTGCCCTGGCATCCACCCGCATGCCAAAAATACTGTCCTAATTGATCCTCTAGCTCTGTCTCTATCTCTATCTCCCCTTTCTAACAGGCATGCTCTCCTGTTAGACTTTCTTGTCCTGTCATCTCTTGTTTGGACATATCTTGACTGTCTCATTAGATTACAGGGAAACAACTCACGTTAATACCGAGGTTGTTCATTTGTACGCTAATCCGGCATTCGTGCGCCTCGTTGCTTGCTGAGCTTTGACCCAACTATGGCACAAGGTCAGAAGCAGTCAGACGCCAGACCTCTCCGTGTGCGTGTGTGCGTCTGTTGGATTAAATCACCCAACTTGTGGGGTCTTGACAATTTCACAGGGCCCCAATCGCAGGGTCGCCAAATTGGAATGACAGACTTCAGCTCAATCCAAGTCCATCCATTTCAATTAAAAAAAAAAATATGTAGCCCAAATAGCTACCTAAAGTTCAAAATTATTACTTTACATTTTTGTTCCATAAATAGGGGGGGAGTCAACAATGGTGGGAGACAGTGTTGAAATCAATGCTGTTTTGCCAATAAACATGACGGGAAATGTTTTGCGTTTTTTTAGAAAAAGTGAAAACTAATAATGAATGATATTACAATGTTGATGATATTATCCAAAGTGCATTCTGGATGATGTATTTTTCTTGAGGTTGATAAAAACCAAAAGCAAATACACCTGTCAAGAACCAGACTATGAAAAATAACCAACAAATACAATACATTTGGGCGTATGCGGTCGATTGGTCGCCGGTCTTTTGGTTGCTGGTCTTTTGGTCGCCGGTCTTTTGGTCGCCGGTCTTTTGGTCGCGGTCTTTTGGTCGCCGGCGACCAAAACACCGACGACCAAAAGACCGGCGACAAAACAAGGTAAAACAACATGGTCTACGCATCAATAAAAGCAAACAATGGCCATGAGCAGTTTCACTGAGCCGACGTGTGAGTGTATAAGAGTTTGTATGTACATGCGTTGTCCCTTTTAAGAAGCTGTCAGTCAGGGTCTTAACAAGTTCTCCAACAAAAAACTTTACAACTCTGGGAAATGTGGAGCTTTTCTTTAGCCTAATAATTACTAGGGCATTAAGTATGACTAAATAGTAATTCGCAGTTTGTATTTAGGGAATTTGAGCAATGATTTAAATAGTAATTGTCACTTACCTTCCGGGCGACCAAAAGACCGGCGACCAAAAGACCGGCGACCAAAAGATCGGCGACCAAAAGACCGGCGACCAATCGACCGTGTACCCATTTGGGAGGCTGGCAGCAAATTAACGTTTCTTCATTCGCTGCTAGCACTCCCTCCTCTTCAAAAGGATTGAACGTGGACTTTTGTCAACATTAAAAAATATAATATAAATAGTAATCAAACTTTTTTAGAAATTTCCACAAAATTGCAAGAGCCACACGTCAATCATTGTCAATGGCACTGAAAGCATTAAATGTATTCACATTGGACTCAAAGTGTCAAGTAGTTGATAGAATTACATGTCATTTCAATTAACAAATAACCTTACCTGTGCTCTGTTTAACTACACCTTGATTAGGCAAGTGTGGTGTGTTTTTTGTGTGTCTTAAATTGAATAACTATACCAGTGGGGTCTTGACAAAGTCACAGGTTCCCATAGTGTTAGGCCAGACATTTGTTCCAGTGGGAAAGTGTGCATTGTTGTGATTTTGCCATTATACCTGTGGGGTCTGACCGATTTGTTAGACCAAGGTGTTTGACGTGAAGTCTTAAGGTCATTCGTTGGCATCTGTATATGTTGAATGACTTATACCTGTGGGGTCTGACAGGTTTGCAAGGACCCAAAGTGTTGCACCAGACAAGTGGCCCCTTAAAAGTGTGCGTGTGTGGATGTAAATACGTGTGTTCTTGACTTTGCTCTTTTTCAAGGACACTTTTGGCACTAAAGATCAGTTAGAGCGAAAGGGGAGCTTGTTAAAATGAGGACAAAGGCCAAGCCTGCTGTTTAGTAGGGGAAGGACCGCCATTTAGGGTCAAGATTAGGGTTCGTGTTTGGTCAATTGCTGACGGGAATGGATTTATGCCGCAAATCCATGTGCACAATGGGGAATACTATGCATTTAATATGAAATAGTAAGCACCAAAAATGTGTTTTAAGCACAGATGAATATGTTTTGGGCATAAAATGTGTGCACGTAAGCGTGTTTTGGGTATAAATTCACAATTACACGACCAAAAAAAAATCAGTCTTACCAAATATCATACTTAAAATAAAAGAAAAGTAGGTGGGAACAGTTAATATGTTCTATTTGATTTTTTTTTCTCAAAAACTAAAGACAAACATGTTTTATTCATTTACTCATTTATTTGCTATTCATATTTTATTTATATGTATTTTTTAAACATGTATAGATGATTTTTTTTATATATGTACTTGTTGATTTAGGCATTATGTTGTTTTGTTTTGTTATTTTTACACTTTTCTATAAGCAGACAAAATCAGTTCAGAAATATTCTATATTAATTTTTGAATTGACTTAAAAAATAAGGACTATACAGTAAATATGCTCTTTTTTATTTTTATTGATTAATTTAGTTTTAACATAAAAAGAAGAAAATTAATCTTAACTACTGATTTCCAGACTGTGGAAATAGTGACATAACTTTTATTTTAGCCCCCCCAAAAACATGACAGCCTGCTCAAAATAATCTGCAGGTGTGAGTGTTTATGTGTCTATTCGGGTTTTGTAATCTGCTGGCAACTAATCCCTACACCGCAGAAAAAACATGATACAGATAATGGATGACTGGATGTTAGTGTCTTTACACTATGAACAGTTATCCAGCTCTTGTCTCAAAACAGCAAACAAAAACATCTACATGGTGGAATCCCCGGGGAGACCTTAAACTCTTGGCAGAAAGTATTTTATAACCGCACATAACAACTTTGTAATTGCCGTTGGAGTACACTGAAGCCTAGTTTTAAAATACAGCTAAGAAATGTTGCCAACTAAAGACGTAGCATTGCCTTTATAAAATGTCTCACTTTTAAAGAATTGAGTAAGATTTTTACTTCTACAATAACAACAGCATGTATTAGTGATGTTGATGTCCCAAAAACGATTCATTTTCAGTGGATCAGAAGCGGGTGTATGAAAAAAAAATGTGTTTTAAAAATGTTTTTGTTCATTTTGTGTGTGAGCTCATTGGCTGCTTAATGCAATTTGTGAATTCTCCATTCACTCCTGTTGATCTTCAACTCGTACCTGCACAAAAGTCTTCATTAGTGGTAGTTATTTTTTAACAATATGTACAGAAAGTTAGTCAGGAGTGCCCCAAAATGATCTTAAAGTGACCCCTAAGTGCCACAAACCCAACCAAAATTCCAATATTGTAAAATAACATTTTATCTCCCACTAAAATGTTTCCATATTTCACATTTATTTCAGCTCATACCTGAAAAAAATCATCTCAGTTTGGGTTCATTATTTTTCAAATAGATAAAAACAGACTCAACCTGCCCCAAAAAATGGCTGATAAACAGGAACTGACCTGGAAATGCCCTAAAATCAAGAGGAAGTGATCCAAAATGTGCAGGAAGTGACCACGCAATGTCTCAAAATACATAGAAAGCAACCTGTGCCGTAAAGTTTGCAAGGTTAGCACTATTAAATGTCAGCCAATGAGTTAACGACGTGGTGTATTTTTCACAGAAATATTGAACCAGAACTACAGTATGAGCGCAATATTCTGAAAATATAAGATGCCCTGCCCAGTCACCGCTGGATAAACGAGCAGACATTCAGTAAAAGTTTCCATGGGAGGATCTGCGCAGGTGCTTTTACTTATACCGGTTGTTGGACTTTGCGGTCAGACTGAGGTTTTGGCATGACCACACTTGGATATAAGATATTACGAGGTGACACAGGTGCGACAAAACAAACAGAGACTTTGGGGAAATGTCATGGGTTTTCCCCACAGAAAGCTGAATAAAACTGAAAGACATTATCCTTAATATTTTTCTGGTTTTGCGTGAAAATAACTAGAAGGCTTCTTAACTTTTTCAGTGCCTTTGGAGATAATAGACGTTAAATTATGCGGCTATTTTCATCCCTCTGCTGGGAATTGGGTCATTCGCCACCAACCCTCCCACTTCAAATTGATTGGACATGTAGTACTGTTTAAGTTTTTCTTGTTTATTTGTCTTCTTTTACATCTCAACCTTTATTAATATTCGTATGTTCGCAGTTTTGTTTTGTACGTGTTTTGGAAATGTTGCTGTTGTTTTAGGGTTTATTCGGATTTTCAGGGTTTTGTTTCAAGAAAAATAGAGAAAAGGAAAAAAATGCTTGGGATAAAACGTGAAGGTAGTATTAAAAAAATAATAATCCATGAGAAATCAAGAAATGCAGGTACTTCAAAGACAAAGACTCAAAAGAACACAAAAACGGAGGAAACCCACAAAAACAACAACCTAGATTGTCACTAGTAGATTTGATGCCATCATCTGTTGGCTGCCAGACCTCCAGATTAAATAGATTGGACGTCTATCGCTGTGAACTTTCAGGCAATGAGTGAGCCCACAATTATTTTCCCTTGCCATATGAATGCAAATTTGCTTCAAATCCTCCATTTTTTTTTCCTATACTTGCTTTTTCCTGGCCATGCTACATCTTGACATTTACAAAGACCACATAAAGGTGAGCCGCATTGTGCATCTGAACTCCCACCATCTCAAATTATTTCCAATGTCACATTATCGGCGTACAAAGGGCTCCTGAAGTCTGTCACTGAGCCCCCCTTAGTATTTATGTAAGATCTGACATTTCCCATTGCACTTCGCCCTCGTATAGTTCACGGGGGGACGAGTCTGACCCACTTTAAATCTTAATAAAATGATTCAATCTTTTGGAGCCTAGCAAGTATGCACATTTTCGAACTGTATAAAGATGACGTGAAACAAAAGGACGACGGAGGGCGGACAACCAAATGGGACAGTCTACTCTTCAGTGTATTCGCTTTTGTCATTTTAATACTTTAATATTCACCAGCCTATAAGAATTACCGTATTTTTCGGACTATAAGTCGCACCAGCCAAATAATGCACAATGACATGGAGGGCAATTTTTTATTGATCAGAAACCAAGAACAAACATGCTCTTACGTTAAGAATAGTTAAATGGGAACAACAGGCTAAATAGGCACCTTTTAGTGTAACATTTACATTTTTTAGAACTACAGTGGTACCTCGACCTACGATCAGCTCTACCTACAAGATGCTTGAGATACGATGAAAATTTCGATCGAATAATTCGCCCTAGATACGATCAAAATTTCGAGATGCGACCAAGCCAGGTGGCCATGGCACTGTCTTGCCGCATCTCTTTCGTGTGTAAAATATATCTACGAGTGGTGGTCAGAGATAAACAAAAATATGCACTTGAGTATTAGGTAGGCAGGCACGGCCAAACTATGAAATAAAATATGACTTATAGTCCGGAAAATACAGTAAATCAAATGAGAACCTCAAATATTTGAAATAAAGGTTTTTTGTTTGTTTGTTTGTTGGATCAAACTATCCAAGATTCACAGATTTCACCTGAGGTTTTGGTTTAATTTGGCGTGGATGTTCAAATAAGTCAAAATCCTAGCGTTAAAAATGCGTATAAGTTGAATACTGTAATTTATGTTCCGTCGCCAGTAGGTGTCACCATTTGAGATGGATTACTTTCACTTGCATGAGTAACACGGAACGCAATCTGGGTGAAGTTAGATAGAAGAAGTAGGAAAGGGTTGTGGGGGGTACACTGACAAATCCTCGCAAAATGGCTGACAATGGAGAAGAGTGCGTGAACAAAGTGTCCTTCTGTTTTTTATGAATTGTGAGACAGCACTTGCTGTGTCGTAACTGCCTTCAAACAGACACTTTGCAGGGTATTGCTTCTGAATTGAGACAATAGTCTGAGACCACAATAAAACCTCCCGTTTTACGCCGTAGCACACGGGCGCAGTCAATGAAAATAGTTTGCTGTGTCTTTAAAAAAATGAAATGAAAACCTTTATGGTTTTACTATTGAAGATGGAGAACGGTTGCCTTTTACTAGGGCAGAAATGTATTGCTTATTTGTCTTAAATTCACACACAAGATGGGGAAAAAAGCAATAGATCGCTGTTAACGCTGCTTCTTGTATTAAAAAAAACGGCAATGGATGTCTTTGGGAGTGAATGGGTTGGTTATATATAAAAATATACTATTTTCCAGATTCACGCTCTATGCAGTGGACAGCCGAGGAAGTCACTCCGACTCCAGCTACGTCTCTGTGCGGACGTCCTGTCCAATGATTGACGATAACCGAGCAGAAGGTACAAAGATTCTTTTGTGTGTGTGTTTGTGTGTGTGTGTGTGTGTGTGTGTGTGATTCCTTGTCAACCCTAACTAAGACAAATTGCGAAAAATCTTCTTATGATACAATCGAGCAATGTTCCAATTACAGTTTCTCAAGTGCCGGGTGGTTTTGTTTTTCTTCATTCTGTAATTTATGGTAATAAATCATTTGAAGTTGGTCTGCTTTTCTGGAGGAAGCACATCTGAAGGGCATAAACACACAAACTTGTTTTCCCTGCTATTGCACTGACTTCAATGACCTTGGCAGTGAACTGTTGGAGGAATGTTTTTAAAAACTCCAAACCTGAGCTTACGTAAAACTTGTTGTTCTCAAAGAAATCGCAGACAAGGTGTACAACCTGTACAACGGCTACACAAGTGGCAAAGAACAACAGCTGGCGTACAACACCTTGATGGAAATCCCTCCCCCGTTACTCTACCGAGTCCAGCACCACTACAATTCCCTCTATGAGAAGTTTGGCGACTTTGTGTGGCGCAGCGAAGACGAGCTGGGCCCCAGGTGAGATACCTTTCAAATGAGGGAACAGATGTCCAATCCATTCTGAGAAAAAAAAATGAGAAAAAAAAAAACAAGTAGTGTTCGCTTACTATTGATTTTGCGGCATTTCCAGGTCACTTCCTGTTGATTTTGGAGTTTTTCATCTCATCTCTCATCTCATTTTCGGAACCTCTTTATCCTCACTAGGGTCGCGGGGGTCCTGGAGCCTATCCCGGCTGACTTCGTACTAGAGACGGGTGGCCAGCCAATCGCAGGGCACAAGGAGACAAACAATCATTCACACTCACACTCAGGGGCAATTTAGAGTATCCAATCGGCCTACAATGCAGGTTTTTGGAATGTGGGAGGAAACCAGAGTACCCGGAGGAAACCCACGCAGGCCCGCGGAGAACATGCAAACTCCACACAGGTGGGATGTGACCTGGATTTGAACCCAGGACCCCAGAGCTGTGAGGCCGACGCGCTAACCACTCGCGCCACTGGGCTGCCCTTGAATTTTTTTAGTCTTTTATTATTGGTTTTGAGTACATCATGTCTATTTTTGGTCAATTCCTGGTCATTTTATGTTACTTAATATTAAGTGGGGTATTTCTGCCTCACTTCCTATACATTTTGGGTCACCAGCTATTGATTTTGGGGCTGTTGATTTTTAGTCGCTAACACTAACTCAGGGGTGTCAGACTCGGGTTGGTTCGCGGGCCGCGTTAACGTCAACTCAATTTCATGTGGGCCGGACCATTTTAGATATAATATTTCAATTTTTTTTTGTAAATGGATTAAAAGAACTGGATTAAAAGTCCTGAATATTCAGTTTTTATAGATCTACAACAATGTTTATTTTAGCTTTTTTTATATATTTTTAGATTTTACAAAATGATTTTTGAACTAAAAACACAGAAAAAAAATGATTAAAAAATTACAATTATTGATTTAAAAGGGGGGAAATCAGGAAATTTAATATAAATCTATACTCTTCATTTTAATTTGATCCTAAAACAGAAAGTCGGCACTCATTATTTACTTTCCCGGGCCACACAAAATGATGCAGCGGGCCAGATTTGGCCCCCGGGCCGCCACTTTGACACGTGTTCTAAGGGAAAAGCAAATCAACACATCTTGGTTCACATCTGGTATTTGACAGATGACATTTGACTATATATTCCAATGTGCATGTCCACTTTGACACGTGCACTAACTCTTTGGGGTTCGGGGACATCACATGTTCTTCACGGTTAATTTTAGGCCACTTCATTGTCATTGTGTGTCTCTTAACAGCACCTTTAATTTGGGAACTTCCTTTTCATTTTGGGCCACTTAATGTTGATTTTAGGGCATTCACGTGTCACTTTCTCTTGTGTTAACGCGGCTCAATTTTGGGATACTTGTGGGTGATTTAGGGGCAATTTGAAGATTTTTTTTAGCAAAAGTAATGGCGTTTTTATCGAAATGTAAGTGGGATTTTTTTTGTCAATTTTTCAATGAAGGAATGTTCATTTACTCTCAGTCCTTCCAGATCAAAACGTTTGGGCGCCTACCACCGTCAACGGCAGCCAATGGGTGCATAATAGGATGACAGAGAACTTGACTATTGAACTTGAACTGAAGTTGTACGGCAGGCAAAAATAGGAAATAATTCCCCTAATTAAGTTTCAACAATTATTGTTCTAAGTTCCCTCTAATTTATGAATGTGGGCACTGGTGAAGTGGTCTGGGATGCGGTAAAGGGATTTAGGACTGGCAGTGTAGATGAGTTTTGGATTATTTACTACCTGTTGACACGTTTGGGGACTCATTTGGAGTGATTTATGGGCTCGTTTGACGGTGTCTGTTTTTCAAAGACCAATGCAAGAGCAGCCACAGGAAACCTAAGCACAATCAGTACTCCTCAGGAACCAACAGTCCCTGATGATTTTGTCTATTAATACCCACATTATTATCAAGAGCAATAATGAACAATACATTTCTTAAAGACACATATGCAAAAGTCTTTGCATGCATCAGTCTGACATCACAAGAAGAAACATATTAGAACCAGAGGAGGACACTAAGAGAGCAGACTTTTCAAATTCAAAGCATCACCCCATTTGATAGAATGGACAGTCTCTTCTTTCATGCACCAAAATGTCATCACGTTTTCTCTTCTTGTCATCTGACTTCTGTTATCAAGTTATCGTTTTGTTTTTTTAACTCTCTAACCTTTGACCGTTTTACCCCAAAATTCTGTCACCTCATCAGTTCATTGAGAAACATGCAAGTTTGATAAACACCTTTATTGACTCTAATTATGATGGCACAAGTGGTTAGCACATCGGCCTCACAGCTCTGGGGTCATGGGTTCAAATCCAGGTCACGTCCTCCTGTGTGGAGTTTGCATGTTCTCTCTGGGCCTGTGTGGGTTTTCTTTGGGTATTCTGGTTTCCTCCCACATTCCAAAAATATGCGTTGTAGGCTGATTGGACACTCTAAATTGCCCCTAGGTATGAGTGTGAGTGTGAATGATTGTTTGTCTCCTTGTGCCTTGCGATTGGCTGGCCACCAATTCAGGGTGCCCCCCCGCCTCTGGCCCGAAGTCAGCCGGGATAGGCTCCAGCACCCCCCGCGAGCCTAGTGAGGATAAAGCGGTTCAGAAAATGAAATGAGAGAAAGAGAGAGAGATTATGTTAGACTCAAACATAGCCTCTGTGAATTTGAAGTCATTGCTACAAAATTAAAGCACATTTTACGTTTCATATTGCAAACATATCCTTCAAATTTGACAATAACGCCTTTGTTTGTTCTTGAACGCAAATATACATGTTCCAAAATGTTTGACCCCAGTTCGTAGGCCAATAATTTTGACAATTTTCATTGGAATGACCTCAAATTTTCAAAGCTTGTGTAGAAATGTTTAAAGTTTTTGTGTGTTCCAAAATGTTTGACCCCATTTCGTAGGGCGATAATTTTGAGAAAGCAGAGACAGTGGAGCACGTTCCTGAAGCCTTCCTGCGTAGTCCTCGGAAGAGTGTTGGAAGAGCAAGTGTGGAAACCCACATTCCAGTGCTATTTTGAAATTTTTGGTGCCAAGTCCTAATCTCTTTTGTAGTTGGTGACTTCTTTGCAAAATTTGTGAAGAAGGCACGCTGCACTGTCTTCAGTGACTGAGTCCGAGCATATTCTTCTATTCTTTTGAAGTGAACGGCTTTTTTTAACCTGAAAAGATAGAAATGCAAACGTTACACACAAAAAATTGAAACATTTCTGCACAGGATTTGAGGTCATTCCAACAAAATTGTCATAATTATCAGCCTACAAATTGGGGTCAAACATTTTGGAACACCCTGTATTTCTCTTTAACTTTTGGCCTGACGACCCCAAAATGTAATTGCCACTCCTTTTTTATATTCCAAACATATCTTGCAAGATTGATATAAACTCCTTATTTCGCTCTTGAGTTATGTTGAACACAAAATATTTCTGACCTCTATGAACCTTAGATCTAATACCTCAAAATGTCATTACCTCTTCTGTTCCATATTTCATACATATCCTGCTTGTTATTTATATTGTTTCATGAACATATTTCTGACCTTTGTGACCTTAGACCTCATCCCCCAAATTTTAATCACCACTTCCACTTCATATTGCAAACATATCCCGCAATAATATCCCCTTTATTCGTTCCCTGATTATTTTTGACACAAACATGTTTCTGACCTTTGTGACATTTGACCTCTTGACCCCAGAATTTAATTGCTTCCTCCATTTCATATTGCAAACCTATCCTGCAAATTTGATAAGCCTTTTTTTCATCATATTTTTGACCTTTTGACCAAATTTCCTCCGCTCTTCTCTTTAATGTTTGAAACATATCCAACATTTATTTTTTATTATTTATTTGCTTTTTTTGCTTTCCATGAAAACAATCATACAGACAATAGAATAATGCAGTAATGTACGGCTGGCTACCTGCAAGTCAATTCCCAGGCCCAAACCCGCTTTCTTCCATTTGTGTGTGTGTCTTTTTGTTTTGTTTCCTACGCTGTTTATTCGGCGTCATAAATGTTTCATTTGCCTCCAGTTCACACGCTCGCGAATCCCTTTTGATTGTGTTTGCTATTCAGTTGTGTCAGACACAAGAACTTTCAAGGGGAAAATGTTTCCCCCAAATTTCAGCAAATAAGTGAAAAGGATGTCTGTACTCCTTTTGCTAAACTAAAGACAGATGCCGATTCTCAGCAGATGCTGCTTTTCAAAACAAATGGAATTTTACCCCCTTCTCCGTATGTGTTTTCTTCATTTTAGAATCCCCACTATCTTAACAACCTTGAATTCAAACCTGACGCAAGGTGTATTTGCTTGTTTTTGTGTGTGTGTGTGTGTTCCTTCTTTTGGGTTTTTGCATCGTAAACAGTGGCAAGCAGTAGAGCCGCGTATCCAGAATTTGTGTTCCACCGACTCCAGACAGCTGCCTCTGGTTGGGTGTTCGACAACATCGCTATTGGACTATTCGACACGCAGCTGCATGTGATTGTTTTTACTCAGACTGGCAGGCGGGCAAGCACGAAAGGATTCCTCAGCTACAGAATCAGACTGTGCGAACGAATCCTACCATAAATATTTTGCGCGCTGATGATTTTTGTGCAGCCGTTTGTTTCTGGTAGCACTGAAATCTTGATAACATAGTTGAAAGAATTTGGAGGTTTTTTTTTTCTTTAGAAGGATTAGCACGTTTGGAACTGTTTGGAAACAATACTTAAAATTAGGGTACATTTGTTTAAACCTCAAAATTACTTGTTTTAAGGGGTGAGGTTTGTAAAATTTGACTTTTTTAACTATATTATTAATGGGTACTCGGACGATTCGCCGAAAGACGTTTGGCCGACGGACGTTTGGCCGACGGACGTTTGGCCGACGGACGTTTGGCCAACGGACAGTTCGCCGAACGGACGTTTCGCCGAAACGGGATTCGCGCGCTCGCCCCGCCCCCAGATCGTGTGTGTACATGTTTTTCAACCTCAGCCCGCGGGCCATATACGGCCCGTTACAGATAACATTCATTTAGGAATAACAAGGGCATGTACATATTTCTAAATACAAGTACGTACTACACCACAATGTGCTGCCAATTTTTTATATTTTTTATTTTATCCTTGCGTTTAAAGTAGTAGCTATTTGGAGATCACGCAGAACAGTACGTGACAGAAGAAATAGAGAAAATAAAGTAGTAGTAACAGTAAGTACTACTGTAATGAAATTGTAAATCCAGAAGTCCTACTCCAGAAAATTTACACCAGCATAGAAAACGTTGAGATTAATCTTTGAACTAAGGTTTTCAGCAAATCATTTTGAATATATATTTTGGAACACCCTGTATTTCTCTTTAATTTTTGACCTGACCAATGGGAAATTATTTAAAATTAAACTAGAAGTAAAAGTGTGTTCCATGGCATTTTCCGGTATTGTTCTCTAAGCCCTCTAGTCTGTCCAAGGCACTTAGAATTTCACATAAGTCTTCTAGTGTTGTTTTTTCTCAGTGTCAGACATCAATCCCCAGCTTTGATAAATTACATTGCATGTCCAAATGGTTACTACTTTAAACTTTTATCAGGGAGGCAATTTTGCATGATAGAATTATAAAAACGAGTCTACGAATTATTTTATTGCAAACCAGGCTATAGAGTTTGGAAATGAGGAACAGCGTAAGTATAGCAGGATTTCAGCATTCTTTCAAAAATATGGTGAGTGTTAAATGCTTGTACAACTTGGGTTACTTCCTTTTATTTACTTTGTCACATCATGTGGATTTTGGGTAACTCCCTCTTGATTTTAGGGCATTTCCAGGTCACTTCTTGATTTCAGCGCAGTTTGTGTTGATTTGGGAGCATTCCTGTGTCACTTGTTGTTAATTTTGGGTCAATACAGACACTTCCTATTGATTTAGGAGCATTTCAGAGTGGATTTTTACTCATTTGCTTTCATTTTCATCCACTTCCTGATTCTCTTTGATTTGGGGGTAGTTTTGTGTCACTTTTTTCTTCTTTGGTGCCAATTAATTTCCTGTTTATTTTAGATTTGGGTGCAATTCAACAAAGTTCTTTTATTTTTTTGTCCAACTTAAAGACATTTTGGTAGAAATCTATAGGAAAGTTTTTGTCAAATTTTGAATGTTCATTCGCTGGCAACCCTTCCATAAGCTCATTTAACATCCATCCATTCCATCACCATCAATCACAGATATTGAGTTCAAATAACAATTTTAGGTAAAAGATTCACAAAAATGTTTGCAAATGAACACCTTGTTCATTCTGTCAACTTAACAGAAAAGCCAACCTGATCCTCCGAAGGGTGGAAAAGATTAGCCGCTACTGCCGCTCCCTCCTGCGTAGCACTCATATCCAGAGCCGCACCGACACCATGGCCTACGTCTATTGCCGTAGTGACGACGGTCGGACGCCCGACGGCGGTGCCGCGTGGAGCCGCTCTTTACACGAAGGCCGCACCGCCTGCACAGAGAAACTTATTTCTGTCCAGCGCAATACGTACAGCAACACCAAACTTCGGTGAAACGCGAAAACCGAGGTACGCTCGCCCGTCGTGACGTCACTGACTGAGGCGTCAGCGAGAGCTGGACGAAAAACAGCAATTGCAAGCGACTTACCTCGTGACGAAAATGTCACGTTGCGCAACCAATGAGAAGAGCAATGTGAACATGTAGATACGTGAGGAAGATGGATGGAAGATCATCCGCAGCCAATCAATTGTTGATTTGAATATGATGAATGTAACATTGTCGTTGCTTTGTTCTCACTTCAGGAAGCACTTAACTCATTGGCTGCTATTGACGGCCACTGACAAACTTTTTTAAAGCTTTTTTTTCACTTTTTCCACAGAATTAGCATTAACACAAATGTGGAAATAGGTTAACAACCTTCCTTAAAATTATTTAATATTAACTAATTGACCATGACATTGCAGCATTAATTTTTTTTGCAATATTTTGTTGTTGGATTTTTGGCACTTTTTAGTAGTGTCTGCCGTTTTTCCCCCTTTTGCAGTAGCTTTCATTCAAATATTTTGTGTTTTTCTTTAGTTTTTGTGTTTTTTATCAGTTTTCATGGGGGGGGTTTCATCAGTTTTTGATTGTTTACATTTTTTTGCTGTTTTGTTTTTCTAGTATATTCTTCTTATCCACATTTTCCTTGGACCAGATTTACACCCGATCATGAGACTAAAAAAATGTAAAAGAAAACCCTTCAAATGGGTTTGAAACCTCCCAATTCAAATGGATTAGATGTTTATCCCTGTCAATCACAGCCAATGAGTTAGGAAAAAAATAAACAAACATTGAAATAGCCAAAATGTTTGAATTCAGCAAGGACATTTCTAATGTGCCCGAAACATTTGTCCATTATGTCTTCAAAAAACTGTTATTGTCTCGGCTAGTCAAAACCACAGTACCAGACCTTTAAAAGTGTACCTTTGGTTGCCAGCTAAAAATAATAATAATAATAATAAAAAATACTAAAAATATTATCAAGAAAAAAAATGCAAACACATGTTTAACTTACTAAAATCATGGGAAAAAAAATTGAAAAACTCACTGGAATTTTATGTCCAAACGCAATGACAGCTCTTGCACGCAGCCATTTTGACTCTTGGTCCGGATGGGGCGGATTCACGACGAGGGGAATTTGCCATCCGTAGAAATGCCGTCAAAATATTTGACCTATCATGGCGCAATGCAAAACATATGGATGTCTCAATGATTTATTTATTTATTCATTATTTATATCTGTGTTTAGCAATGGCCGGTTTATTAAAAAAAAATCTGAAGGATTTGGTACAAAAATATTACTTGGTAAATATAAGGTTAATTTTTGAAGATTTTTTTTTTACCCACATTTTCTAAATGAAAATACTTTACTGCTTTGAATGTAGTGTTTACAGCAATGTATGTCTATGTTTTGTCTTGTTGTAGGAAATTTACCCATTTATGAACTCTGAAGTGTTTTAACTGTCCGTACAATTTCCTACCAGGTTTTGACTGCAGTTCATTGCAACTTTGAACTGCCCAAAGCAGAAAAACGTGGATTGGTGAAATGTGGAAACCAACCACTCTTTGCTTTTTTTGATTTGTTCTTTGTTTTTTTTTTACTTTTTTTTTAACCTAGACAATGCCTTTTATTCCTATTTTGGGTATTACAGCTCATGTTATATAAATTGTAAAATTAAATTATAAAGTACATTGTACACTTGTATAAAACTGTATAATGTGGATTTAATTGTCATTTTATTCTCAAGAATGTGAAATATTAAAAAATGTAGATACATAACAAGCATTGTTTTTCAAAACAAATCAGTTCTGCATGCCCTGTGGCATAAAATAAGCATCGATAAAACTGTTGCCTTTTTTTCATTCATTCATCTTGCAGACCATCCATCCTCGAAAGGGTTGCAGGGGTTGCTGGAGCCTAACCCAGCTGTCTTCGGGCGAAAGGCAGACTACACCCTAGACTGGTCGCCAGTCAGTCGTAGGGTAAAGAGAGAGACAAACGACCATCCACACACCCAATCATACCACCACCAGCGGGAATTGAACCCACGCCTGCCCGCACCAAAGTCAGGCGAGTGAACCACTACATTATGAGGCGGCTATCATACCTGTCAACCTCTACCGATAACTGCCCTTATAAATGATTATTGATTCCCCTTACAAACCCCCCAAAAAACCTTACAAACACCGTACGACTCGTACGTTTGTAAGGTTTGGGTTTCTGCTGAAGATCTCCATTGCATTTGTACGAGGTGGTGGGGCTTGATGGTGTACATCAAGGTCAGAGGAATTGAATGAGGGGCCAAAACATTTTTAACGCGAGCGAGCACGGACGGGAAAAGCAGGAGAAAAAAAAACCTTCCGGAGCCAGCGCCCCCAACTTGGAGAAAAAAAGATAAGTGGTTGAAGAGTAAAAGCCAGTGAAGGGTCACTTGTGGAACCACCTGTCTAATGGCCACAGCCGCTGAAGGAATGGGATTTTTAATTGACCGTATTGTGTTGCCTGCAGATGGCCTATTAGACCATGGATGTACGACGACCAAATGACTTGACTGCTGGCCGAAGGAGAAGGCCAGATCTGTCGAGGCATTAGCGACGCTAACTCGCTTGCAGTTGGAGGTCGATGTCACTTTAATTTGCTTTTCTAGCTTTGTGACATCCAATAATGAGGAACAGATAAAAAGGAATCGCATAAGAAGTCCAATGAAAAGGGGGCAACACTGAAAATGCAGAATGTGGAATTGAACGGACTCGAGTACTGTTATTATAGTTGCAAAATACTAATTAAAATGGCCTATACTTTAGAAATAAGCATGCTGTACATGAAGCCTTAATATACATGGTCATTTTTGCAAGAAAAAAAGCCTTACTATACATGGTCATTTTTGCAAGAAAAAAGCCTTACTATACATGGTCTTTTTCCCCCCAAAAAAACCTTACTATACATGGTCATTTTTGCAAGAAAAAAGCCTAACTATACATGGTCATTTTTGCAAGAAAAAAGCCTTACTATACATGGTCATTTTTGCAAGAAAAAAGCCTCACTATACATGGTCATCATAAATATTAATGGGCAAAATATAATAAACATCAGTCTGTGTTTCAGATACTATTTTAGACCATCAGAGAAGGCCTGGGAGGCCCTGATGGTCCACCACTGAGTTATTGTATACCAAGGGTGTCAAACTCGGGTTGGTTTGCGGGCCGCATTAACGTCAACTCCATTTCATGTGGGCCGGACCATTTTAGATATAATATTTAGATATTAATAGAGGAATAGAAATGGATAAAACACCCTAAATAGTTTGTTTTTTAGATCTAAATGTTTATTTGAGCTTCTTTTTCTTAGTAAGGGAAAACTCTTTAAAAAAAATCATTCCAATAGGAACCAAAATAATTTTCAAATGTTCAATATTAAAGTGGAAAACAGAAAATATTTTCGAGATTTTTAAGATTCATTTTTAGATTTTACAAAATGCTTTTTGAACTCAAAAGAAAGAAAAAATGGATTGAAATTGCAATTATTGATTTTAAAAAGTGGAAAATCAGGAAATATAATATACATCTATAATCTTCATGATCCTAAAACAGAAAGTCGGCACTCATGATTTACTTTCTCAGGCCGCACAAAATGATGTGCCGGGCCAGATTTGGCCCCCGGGCCACCACTTGGACACCAGTGTTGAATACAATACAATGAAGCATTCTTTGCGTGTCAAATTTTAAACTTTTAATGGAGTCAGATGGCTTGGAATAATGGTGAGTTGATGTAAAATACTAAGTCAAATGTTACTCAATATTTGGTGAAATTGGTTTACTAATATGTACTGTTTTATAGCATCAAGACCTTGGTTACGCCTATTGTCGACGTGGCTGAGTTAATTAAGCGCATGCGCAGTAACCGTCCCTTTTGGAACGCCTGTGCCACGCTGACGATCGACAACACGCCGACAAGGTAAGGAGTAGAGCAATTCAGTGGCCTAAATGCGTTTTTATCACGCTATCGGGAGATTTTTCAGCAATCAATTGAGCCCAAAACGCCAACAAATATCTTCGTTTAATGCCAGGTTTAGCACACCGTCGACAATTTAAGTTTGCGCCTCTTTTCCTCACCGGCTCTGTGCTGTATGGTACTAGTTAGCATTAGCGTTAGCGTCACGATTTGACTTAAAAAGTATGTTGTCTGTTTTCTCTCCATTATTGAGTCGTGTAGCAAGACTTTAAATTTAATCGAACAACGCGGAGACATCAACCGACAGTTTGCTGGGTAAATGCTCACTCTAGAATGACATCGAGGCACGACTTAGTGTGTTATGTAATGATAGTTTTCATTGCGAGTGCTAAACACGCATTGCCGATTTGTAATTGTTCTGTTTTTAGAAAAAAAACTTACACAAAACTGTTAATCCAATTTTGTCCTAGCTGTTAACGTTAGTCTATATATTTAATCGCCGTATACAAAACTATTAAGCCAACTTTCTCCTAGCTCACTGGTGTCAAAGCGATGGCCCGGGGGCCTAATCTGGCCCGTCGCGTCATTTTGTGCGGCCCGAGAAAGGAAATCATGAGTGCCGACTTTCTGTTAGGATCAAATTCAAATGAAGATAATACATGTATATTATTTTTCCTCATTTCCCGTTTTTAAATAAATAATTGTAGTTTTTTAATCCATTTTTTGTGTTTTTAGTTCAAAAAGCATTTAGTAAAATCTAAAAATAAATATTTAAAAATCTGTTTTTCACTCTAATATTGAACATATTCCCAAAAATATTTTGTTTCCTTTTGAAATGAAAAACAAATTATTATAAGATATTTTCCCTCATGAAGAAAAAAAAAAGCCAAAACAAATATTTTTTTAGATCTATAAAAACTGAATATTTAGGGCTTTTGATAGTTTTTTTTAAATCCAATTTAAATAGAAAAAAATATCGAAATATTATTTCAGAAATGGTCCGGCCCACGTGAAATCGAGTTGACGTTATTGCGACCCGCGAACCAACCCGAGTTTGACACCCTTGTCCTAGCTGCTAACGTCAGGCTGTATATTTAATCGCCTTGTCTGGAAAAGGAAAAATAGCACTTGGCACTCGCTAACTAATTTTCATTCTTTATCTTGATCGTTTATTAAATTTCTTGTAAGATTTCTCTATCCCGTAATTGTTTGGCAACCCCCAAATACCTTGGTTAAATCAAGTTTTCCCTGTTTGGCATCAAGATAAAACTACTTCCCCAAAAAAACAACTAAGCCTATCTGTTGAATCTCCAGGCTCTATACATGCTAACTTATGCTTTTTTTGTGTGCAAATTTTCCCTGTTTAGCACCAAGATGCAGCTCTTCTAGCATGCCTAGAGCACTATTGAGGTTATAGAAGAGGAGACTGTGCCAGATCAAGGTAAAACTACACTCCACCCAAAAAAGTTGAATCTCCATTCTATATATTCTAACTTTTGCTATTTTTTGCATGCAACAGGCCTGAGAGATCTTCCTCGCAAGTTGCCCACTTGAATCATATGGTGTCTCTGAAAATCCAAATTAAATAAAAGCCTAAATCATCATGGTGATGTTTCACTGGTCATTTCCAGTTCTTTGACTAAATCTTTAAGGTAAGGATCTCAGTTAATGTTAGAGCAGGAATTCTAAGTATATATACCCTTTTTTTCCTAATTTTATTTTCCATGTGTTTATTCCCCCAGCTTTTTTTTTAACATTTTATTTTCTAAGTGTATATACCCTGTTTTTTTCCTAAATTTATTTTCCAAGTGTTTATTCCCGAGCTTTTTTTCGCATTTTATTTTCTAAGTGTTTATCCCCAGTTTTTCTAAATTTTATTTTCCATGTGTATATACCCCATTTTTTTCACATTTTATTTTCCATGTGTATATACCCCATTTTTTTCACATTTTATTTTCTAAGTGTTCATACCCCATTTTTTCTAAATTTTATTTTCCAAGTGTATATACCATTTTTTTCTAATTTTATTTTCAAAGTGTATATACCCCCAGCTTTTTTTTCACATTTTATTTTCTAAGTGTATATACCCCCAGCTTTTTTTGACATTTTATTTTCTAAGTGTTTATTCCCCCAGCGTTTTTTTGACATTTTATTTTCTAAGTGTTCATACCCCATTTTTTCCCAAATTTTATTTTCCAAGTGTATATACCTTTTTTTCTATTTTATTTTCCAAGTGTTCATACCCCATTTTATTTTCAAAGTGTATATACCCCCAGCTTTTTTTCACATTTTATTTTCTAAGTGTTTATCCCCCAGCTTTTTTTTGACATTTTATTTTCTAAGTGTTCATACCCCATTTTATTTTCCAAGTGTATATACCATTTTTTTTCTAATTTTATTTTCCGAGTGTTTATTCCCAGCTTTTTTTTCACATTTTATTTTCTAAGTGTTTATTCCCAGCTTTTTTTATTGTAATATTGTTTTGTGAACCTTTAAAATGTCTTATGTCTACAGGTGGACAAACAGGAGAAAAGACTGGCTACACTAATCAACACTTTAATGTAATGCCAACTCCTAAGTATGCTAAAGTTGAAATGCTTAACTGTTAATAAATTTTTTTAATTTGGATTCTTACTTGCATTTTTTGTTAGAAAAAGACAAACATGTATACATTTAAAAACTTTGGAGATTTTCAAATGGACAAAGAAACTCCCCTTGGCACCAGGTGGAAATCTGGAAAAAAAGGGGGTCAATACAAAGTAAAACACCATTCACAAGGTCTTACCTTTTATTTTGAAAAATCTTGGAGATAGGTTCTGGCGTAACCCCCAGCACCGAGAAATGGGGGGGTGCGTCAGCCTATCTGTACATAGGCAGGAAACCTTGTCCCCCCTGTGGAATTCTGGAAAACAAAAAAAAAAGGGGGTCAATACACAAAGTTAAGTAAAAAAACATTCGCAAGGTCTCACCTTTTATTTTGAAAAAGTTTGGAGATAGGTTCTGGCGTAACCCCCAGCACCGAGAAATGGGGGGGTGCGTCAGCCTATCTGTACATAGGCAGGAAACCAGGTCCCCTTGGGTGGAATTCTGGAAAACAAAAAAAAGGGGTCAATACACAAAGTTAAGTAAAAAAACATTCGCAAGGTCTCACCTTTTATTTTGAAAAAGTTTGGAGATAGGTTCTGGCGTAACCCCCAGCACCAAGAAATGAGGGGGTGCGTCAGCCTATCTGTACATAGGCAGGAAACCTTGTCCCCCTTGAGTGGAACTCTGGAAAACAAAAAGGGGTCAAGGCACAATAGATTAAGTCACATAAAAAAGAAATACAGAATAGGGCCTAATTAAGTCAAATTTAACAAAAAAAAAGTCTGCTGCAGAGACTAAAAAATGATCAGTCTTTAAAGGCCCCTATCCAGTCTATTTTTCATGTTTTCCTCCACAAACAAATGATCTTGATGAGGTGGGAAATACAGAAAACACACTGGACAGGGGCCCACAAGGTACAATTTACATGAAAATAATAAATAAAATAAATCCTACTTCTGCCTTGAGTTTTTCAGTCAATTATTTCAAATCCATTCATTCTTACAAAAATAAATATCCAAAAAGCTTCTGTTTTTCTCTTATGCCAAGGAAAAAAAAATGTTTAAATGAGTCAAAAATGACACCTGCATTGTAGTTGAATAAATGTCTTAGGCTTTGTCAAAACCACATTTAAAACTAAAAATGAAACACTCCAAGCCCTGAGGTCTTTAAGAAAGTTCACAGGGTAAAAGTATATAATCTATTTGAGTGCACAGTTCCACTACATGGCAGAATTTTTTTGTACCAATTACCAATTTTGTCATCCGCAGTTATCTGGGTATGATGATGACAAAGCCCATGTTCAATTATTATTTGTAAGTTCAGAAAGATGTGAAACTCACAAGCAGAAGCTACTCCTACACTTGCCACTATAGTATTTTTTAAAATTAAATTCAATAGGGATAACCCTACTTTACAGTTTTTCATTTATCACAGCCATGTCTGCTCTACATTAACGACGATAATCGAGGGATTACTGATAATTCCTTACACGTCCACTAATGGCATTTGTTTGGTTGATTTATCCACAGGTTTTTGCTATTAAAAAAACACCAAGCTAGTTAGTGTTTTCATTCAAAAGTTGAATGTATCATGATGAAAAACGAGCCAATTGCGCAAAGCCTTGAATACTGAACGCTGACGTTTAAATATTACACGGAGAGAAAATCGGAACTATTTAAAAATGACTCACTTTGTTATGGCGTCGACAAGATGCCCCTTTCTGGTCGTTTTGGCCGCATTCTTGATGTTTCCCAGCAGTCTGTGCTCGTTGAGGGACTGAAACACACAACGGAATGATTTCTTTTTAAACAAAGAGCGATCGGTAACGCAGTGTAGCCAATTTGTTTGCAAACATTTTGCTGTCTGCACACACATGGGGCTACATCACGTCAACGAATCATGCTCTTATCACTCTTAAGACGAGAACTGGGGCTTCGAAATCCCCAAATGACAACGTACCGAATGTGCTGCATCGTCCTGTGAGAAGTTTGTCAGGCTTTCTTCGGCAAATCGTCACTTTTGAGCTGCTCTGCACTGCACGCCCGTGCTTCCTCCTGGCTCATCAGCCATTTTGGGTTTGACGTCGGCTATTTGAACTCTGACCGCGGCCACGCCTATTAAAAATAGACACATTAAAAATATAGAATCTTTTCATAATAACGTGCATTAGTCAGTGTGTGTGTGTGGGGGGATGCATTTTGGTTGAACTTTAATACTTACAAAAAAATATATGGTTTTCATAATAACATGCATTAGTCAGTGGGTGGGGCGGAGGCGGGGCTGTAAATACGTGTTGATTGGGCATTCATACTTAAAAAACACATTGTTTTCATCATAACGTGCATTAGTTAGTGGGGGGAGCTGTAAATATTTTTGGGTTGGGTTTTAATCCTTTAAAATACAGTATTGCACATTATGAACATTGTGATGACATGCACTTTAGTGTTTGTTTTTTTTACTTCTAGACATTCCAATAATGACAAAGTAAAGTGTGGCCAATTCATGGTGCAGAGGTTCGTTCACCTGACTGCCATGCGGGCAGCTGGGGTTCGAATCCTGCTGTCGTTTAACTGATCACTACATTATGTAGTTCAGTAAATGGATGATCCTTTTTATTAAAATAAAGACTTAGTCATTTTTTTTCAGCAAAACAATTTATTTCCGGTCAGCCTCCAGTCAGCCGAAGGGACCATACAGTTGTTGACTGGCGACACTGGGACGTGAACCCCCACCTCCCACATGGCAGGCAGGTGACTGACCCACTACACCATAGCCACACTTGAACATTGACATTTTTGGAAAGTCTTGACTACACACGGTTGTTTTTATTTAAGGGAAAAATGATTACCAACTGGGATTTGAACCCTGTCTGCCCACATGGCAGGCAGGTAACAGAACCACTACACCATGAAGTGGCCACACTTTATCTGGACATTATTGGAAAGTGTTGACTACACATATATATAGAAATATTTAAGGGAATTTGTTTCCCAACCGGGATCTGAACCACACCTGCCCAGATGGCAGGCAGGTGAACAAACCTCTACACAATGAAGTGGCCACACCTTACCTTATCATTTTTGGAAACCCTTGAGTACACACGGTTGCTTCTATTTAAGGGAAAATGACACATGAAAAGGATGGATTTTGGTGAGTAAAATGTGGCTATATTCCTAAATAATATTTCAATTGTATGAGGTTATTATTGATGATTTTTTTATGTGTCGTAGCTGTAGCTGCAGTAGAGGTTTTATAGCCATAAAATAGTTTTTGAGGGTTGGATTGATTCCGACAGCTGAAGGCGTCGCTAGGAAAGCCACGGACCGCCACTGATATATATATATATTTCAGCAACACATTTATTTATATATTTATTCATGTATTTATTTATTAACTTACTTATTACCTATCTATTTATGTCTAAAATGCCTTTCCTATTTCTGCATCCTCACCCTCTTGCTACTGTGACAACGAAATTTCCCGAATACGGGACGAATAAAGTCATCCAATCCAATGTTTTGAAGAGGATTTGGAATAGTCGTGATTTTTGTGGTCTTCATGCTATAAAACAGTGTCTAATCATTTTCTAAACCGCTTTATCCTCACTAGGGTCGCGGGGGGTGCTGGAGCCTATCCCAGCTGACTTCGGGCCAGAGGCAGGGGACATCCTGAATTGGTGGCCAGGCAATCCCAGGGCACAAGGAGACAAACAACCAGTCACACTGACACTTATACCTAGAGGTGTCCAAACAGTGTACCATGCATGTCTTTGGAATGTGGGAGGAAAGCAGAGCACCCAGATAAAAACCCACACAAGCCTCAGGAGAACATGCAAACTCCACACATTTGGACTGAGCTGGATTTGAACCCAGATGTGGGCCGACACGCTAACCACTCAGCCGCCGGGCCACCCAGATTATTATTGATGCACGGCCCGCCACTGCCAAAACTATGTTAATACAATGAGTCCATCGTGATTAATCCATCAGTAGTTTGTGATTCGGTTAATAACTTAGACATTTTTCCCCAAAGGTACCAATGATTTTCATTTATACATTTTCCACAATTACTCTATTAATCACAATCTAACCATGGATTCTTATGATTCAACTTTTTTTGTGTGCCATTTACAATGTTTATTAGAGGAAGAACTATTAATAGTGTGTCTTCTCTTTATGGCAGGTGGTGAGCCGCTGTATTTGTTAAGCAATGTAAGTTTTAATAAAGTTTAGCACGGAACGTCCTTTTTGACATAACGCAGTTTTACAGCCCCTTAGATGAAACTAAAGTCGTCAATTCTGCCCATGCCTGGAAGCGTCCCGTTGCCCTTCTATCAAGAGAAACTGAAGAAGTTCTTGTTGATACTTGGCCTCCAAAGAAAGCACTAACACATGTTGGAACACCCACATCCAAAACCAATTGCATTCACGACTTCAAAACCAATGAACTGCAGCACATATTTCTTCAATGACTGCGAAGGACGACTGAAAATGTTTTAAACGTCTGTCACATCTCATTACTGACATTTGATGCATTTAGTGTTTTGTTCTTTTCACCTTTGTTTTGTTTTGTTGAAGTGTTGTTGTCATCGCCAAACTCTCATTTGCTGTTGACATCCTTCTGTGAATTTAAAGACACTGTCCATTCATTTTGATGATTATCTTCTAATTAGGAATAACTGAGTACTAGCCCAAGATGCTCCCGTGTCGGACACCCAACGTTGGGATTGAACATTCTATATGAATTTGATGCAAGCCCAAACTCCGCCTTATTTCTTTGCAGTTAGCACAATCCATAAGGCAAATATTTGCATTAGCTCCTGAACTAACACACCACTTGGTCTCTCTAATTGATATCATTAAGCAAAAAAGGTGCCCATGCCTCCCTGCGCGTGCGAACTGCCGGGAAAGCGTTTTCCTTTTCCACCTCCCCCTCCTGCAAAATCGTTCCTTTAAGCTCCCCATCTCGTTTCTTTCCAGTCATGCAACATTAGGGGCCACTTTTAAAAATCAGTAGCTCGGTGTTCATTCTCACGGAATTAGGCCACGGTCATCAAAAGGCGTGCCAGGAACAACACTCTAATTTCCGTGCCGACGTGTCTGTGATGTTGTCACAACCACCCGCGAATATCGGAATTCTGCAAGATCGGTGTTCGTCGGCCATGTTTACGTGACGCGGTCTCGCAATTGAACTTTTTGGGATTATCTCATCTCATTTTCTGAACCGCTTCATCCTCACTAAGGTCTTGGGGGGTGCTGGAGCGTATCCCAGTTGACTACGGGCCAGAAGCGGGGGACACCCTGAATTGGTGGCCAGCCAATCGCAGAGCACAAGGAGACAAACAACCATTCATGCTCACACTCATACTTGGGGGCAATTTAGAGTGTCCAATCAGACTACCATGCATGTCTTTGGAATGTGGGAGGAAACCGGCGTACCCGGAGAAAACCCGCACAGGCCCGGGGAGAACATGTAAACTCCACACAAGTGGACTGACCTGGATTTGAACCCAGGACCCCACTGTGAGGCCGACGTGCTAACCACCAAGCTGCCGGATTACATTTTTATTTAGGCAAATGTTCTTTCTATGGGAAAATTTAACACAAAGGTTATTCTAATTGTGTTACATTAAATTACACATTTACTGACTATTTCTGTGGTAATTAAAAGACGATAGAGGAACCAGTTTCTCTTTGCATTGACAACTCCATAACATGACCTATTTCGACACTCAAATTAAGAAAAATCAATAACCTACTCTTACAACATCTTAAATATTATTCATAAATTAGCATTGGCTAATACTGACGGCCTTTAAATATTTATTGGCACTCCCAGTCCAAAAGCCAACAACCAGACGTCTTCTCACTTTAACCAGTGTTTTATTTCTACACAATAAATGACCGCAAAAAAAGAAAAAAAAAATCGACATAATATTCATCTTTATGACTCTTCCTTATGAAAATATAGCACAAATTCAACATGTTTTGCCATGTACCAGAGCACCAAAAAATTAAGAGATAAATGCAACTGTGAAGAAAACAAAGACAAACATCCATGGAAAACATAAAAAGTCCAACTTTTTTTTGTATATGTGCCGGAAAAAAGTGCATACTGTAAAGAAACCAAAGACTAAGGAAGCCATCAGAGGACAACCAATGGCCTCCTTTACAGTGTCGGTGGATACCCATAGGATATTCTGACTCATACAGTCCAAAGTGAGGGCAAAGAACTTACTGTCTGGTGCCTGAACCAAAAAAATTGAAATGCATAACAATAATAAATCATCAAACAAAGCAACCAAGTTGCTACTGAGGTTCCATTTCCACCCAGAAGTGATCATTTGGCTTCCATTCATCTGGACAGCAAATAAATATGACTCACCGGATATGATTGATGGTCTAAAAAGCGAACAGTACTTCTACAAAGCCATGATAGACAAATAAATGCTAACTGCAAGTGGGCGTAGCAAAGCATCTCGGGTTATTTTTTCTCTCTCTGTGTTTTACTGGCGATATTGAGACACGATAAACAACATATTTTGTATAATAGGATAAAAACCATCCAAGAGCTACTCCCGAACAGTTAGTACATTGTTTTTGCAAATACAATCATCATATAATACTACTATTTACATCTTAAAATATATTTGTTGAGCAATCAGGTACGAAACATTGCAGTAATACCACTAGATATCCACATAATATGCAAATACACTTGTTTTTATTTCATATATATATATATATATATATATATATATATATATATATATATATATATATGTATATATATATATTCATACATATATGTACATATATATACATACATATATACATATGTATATATACATACATACATATATACATACATATATATACATACATATAAATATATATATACATATATACATATATATATATATATATATATACACATATATATATATATACATATACATATATACATATATATATATACACATATATATACACATATATATACACATGTATACATATACATATATACATACATATATATATATATATATACATATATATACACATACATGTATACATATACATATATATATATATATTAAAATAAGAATAAACAAAAGGACACATCACCTTTTTGGAGGGAGACAAAAAGTGGACTATGTCTAGAACCGGAGGCCCGTGAGAGGTACTTCTTCATGTGTTACAATACACAAATAAAAATATCTTCATTGAGATGGCACATCAGTATTTTAGGATCTGAGGGGCTTCAAACACTCCTGTACTTCTTTGTCATATAGTTTACTGTATTTTGACATGCATAAGGAAAAACAGGTGTTAAATTGGAAACAAAGTGGCAACTGTTGGTATATATATGGAGCCATATCAAAGCCTGTCAGGAGAGCCAGCCGGACTCCTAACATACAGTATTAGTGTATGTGATAAGCCAGACGTTCGGCCAAGGTGAAGTGTGTTCCTTCAGCCTGCACTTCAAACATCTCTTTAAGCTGCCCAAACTTCCTCTCTCTCTCTTTTTTTTAATTTTTTTTTTTTTTTACGTGGGGCGCCGCTCCACACTGGCCGCCCTGTGCCGCCTTGAGCTGACAGTGACAGATGAGGCAGTGTGTCAAAGGGGCAGAGGCAGCGGGACGGCCGCCCTACCCTCCGGGAGAAAAAAAAAATGGATTCATTGGCCCCCGTGGCCTACGTGTCGCTTTGCCACGGGGTCCGGCCCATGTGAGTACACATTTTCACACCTGGCCAAATAGCAGCCCAGGCCAGGAAAAGCAGCCCACCCAATCCCTTACCTTTCTCTCTAAGCCTTCTCGTCCCGCACTTTTTTTTTTTATCTGCATCCAAGAACACCCTGCACCACACTCTTAGGAAAGGGGTACCTTCAAAAGCACCATCCTGTTATGTCAGACTGACCTGATTGGAAATGTAAAATGAAGAAAATCAGAACACGACAGGTTAAATCTTGGCGATGCATTTGGAACCTCAAAAAGGTTTACAAGGGAGCCAAATTTAACACCCCAATGTTAGATACCCTTACATTATTCCCCCATAGACAAACATTTTCTTAATAGAAATGTTCATTTTCCATTATTTTAATCAATAATATTTTACATAGGAAGCAGGCAGTCTGTTTTTGGTTTTTTTTTCGTTTTTTTTTTTCCATATGGGTTTTAAGAAAATTATTCCCAGAGAAAATATGTTGCCAGATTGTAAGAATGATGGACGAACAATGTAAAAAAAAAATAACTTAGATGAAAATTAAATATAACTTAAAAAAAAAGTATAACACTCTTAATAAATAGTTCTACTATGTACATCATCGTTATGAGAAGCGCAAAAAAATTATATCTATCTATCTATATGTGTGTATATATATATATATATATATATATATATATTAATTAGTGTTGCACCGATACCATATTTTGGCTCCCGATACCGACACCCAACTGTGTTATATGGCCGTTGCTGTACCTTTAAAAAAACACTTTATTTTTAATAATACATTACTACATACTCGAATGTAAAGTAATTACTATTAAGGCATGGTCTTCTTAACTTATTGACTGCGATAGATATAAATTCGTTCAAAGTGGGAGGGGTGGCCAATCTCTCACTTCAAATGGATTGGATGCCAACGATTGGGCGTCTATCATCATCTTAGAAAGAGGAACAACCACTCTTTTTCTTTACTCTGCGGTGGTGTTCGGCTATCTTGGGTTGGCCAGCTAGTAGAAAGTACATATTGTACAGCATTGTCACGTTATTTCGTTTTTTTCCCCAATGGTCAAGCTTGGTTACGATAATAGTACCGATACCGGTGCAACACTAATATATATAAGGTATATAAGCAGCAAACATTACAGGCATGAGGTACAGTGAGGGTTCCTGTGATGACGACAGTTTTGAGGTGATGTTCCATCCGTGCATGACTCGCTCGGTGAACTATTGTTATAAGTGATACCTTCTCCAAAAAGAAGTCAGTGATATTTTGTAAGCTTTGGATCCAGTAGCGGAGTTATGATACATGTAATTATGAGCAAAACAACAAAACACTCCGTGAAGGGGCCATAACGGAGCAGAGCGGTGAATGTGAAAGCTGTGGTCATCAGGATAAATATAAGGACTCCCCCCACTGGTTACAGTTCAACGTAGAACAGCCATATCCAGAGTAGTAATATTACATTGTATAATAATATAAAGACCGTACATGTCTTATTTTGAATGTAATCTTTAAGGATAAAAATCAATTAAAATGATGATTTATGTGTTCCTTCTCTCGATTTCGACGCTTCTCGGCCAGAATATTCAAGGTGAAATAAACGGATGTGCAGTTGAGTAGAACTCTAAAAATGAACAGTGGAACTTTAATGTTGACCAAATCCAAGTTATCAAACAAATCAACAAATGCTTTAGCTAGTCAAGCTTTTTTTGGGCCATTTTTTAAAAATTCTGATGGCACAAGATAGTCTTAAAAGTAGCAGTAGCAAATTGAACTAATTGTACAAGCAGTGTGCATTTTTTTGTTTTGTTTTTTGTCTTTTTTTCCTTGAAATTTTTGATAAGGACAATAATTTGTCAACAAAATAGGGTTGCTCAACCTTAGGGTTCCACTGTATTTTACATCGGGACTATTTGAAACCTCGGTAACACTATATTTGGACATGCCATAATTCAGACACGACACCTGTTTTAAATATGAATAAATATCATTTAGTGAAGTTTGTCACTTTCTACCAGTACCAAAACACAACAAACCAACAGAACCTCACTGGAGTTGTTGCGTTTTGGTACTAGTCTTGCTGGTACAGAAACCTGCACATTTTGAATTCCTTAGAAGGGATTTTATGCAAAGTTGACATTGTTTTAAATGCAATTTATGTTTAAGACAGTTAATGATGTCCGTCACGAGCATTCATTCATATTCATGGAAGGTGTCTTAGTAAGTTTTATGACAGTGTCATAAGAGGCATTGAAATAAAGGTTACCAAAACCTATATAGCTATTAGTGTTGCATCGATCCTCCTTGTTTTTTGTTGTTTTTACGGCGGCATATATAGCGTCGGCACATTATTTCTTAGTACTCCCCAATATGGATGAAATCATTTTAGTGGCGAATCGGTGCAACGCAAATAGCTACGTACATCTAATGCATTTCATTGCAAAATGCAAAGCATGTTTAGGAAACATCAAGGGTCATCTCATAGCAACACGTAGGGAGTAAAATGACCAAAAATCATACAGGTTGTCTCAGATCACCATTTGGAAATTAGCAGCTTCTGTACATTTTTTTGAGTTTTTTTTTTTTTTTTGAAAATCATACTTTTTCTTACATGGAAACTTAAAAAGTGCAGTAAATGAGGTCATTATTCCAAACACTAATCGAATATAACATTTGGTAAGAATCAATTCAAGAAAAAGATAAAGTGAGTCATATGTACACAATATTCAGTTGTATTTTTTTTCTCGTTTTTGGTGGAAATTAATACCTTGCGACTGTGTGTCTTATGTCTTTGTACCAACGGCTGTACTGCCTGCCGTCAGTCATACATTGCCACTTGCCTGTTGTGTTGTGTGTGTATTCTAATGAGGATGGTGTGGTGCTATAGCAGCGAGTCCAATGAGAAGCTATAGTCACGCTGTGACCGGAATCTAACTGAAGCAGCTAAACATGGGCCGATAAGCCAAGCAGCATCACTGTTTTTAATGTTTGTTTCTTTATGTATGTGACTGTGCAAAACGGAATGCCAGAAAAGAACCGAAGAAAAGAAACAGATTTTGAATGATGTCTGAATTTTTGCATACATTACAAACCCTCCTTTTACATTGTGGGTCAAATAGTATTTAGGGTATTAAAGAGTACCGTCATTTTAGGACTATAGGACAAACTATGGGTATGTAGGACAAATGAGTTTTATGTTTTAATTTTTAACTCATTGGCTGTCATTGATAATTCAACTGGAAGGACTGGCTGTGAATGCTCATTTTTCAGTGCTAGTCAAAATGAATTGGATGAATAGCGTTGTCAATAGCAGCTTATGAGTGAAAAATTATATTTATTCATTTTATTTTCCTTGAATTGTTTGCCTCAGACCGGTAAAAAGAAGGGCTTTGGTGCCACTCTAGAAGAACTGTTTCAGTCAAAGCATGGATTTTCGACGTCTCTGCTACTACTCGTGCCAACAAAGCTTGCCTACAGATTCGTCAGACTTTATGGAGATAAAATAGATATATACTGGAGATTATATAGATACAGTTGAGGTCAAAAGCTTACATACACTTGTGAAGAACATAATGTCATGGGTCTCTTGATTTTCCAGTTATTTCTACAACTGATTTTTCTCTGATAGTGATTGGAACAGATACTTCTTGGTCACAAAAAACATTCATGAAGTTTGGTTCTTTTATGACTTTATTATGGGTTAACAGAAAAAGTGATCAAATCTGCTGGGTCAAAAATATACATACAGCAACACGAATTAGTTATTTTGGTGACTTAGAAAGTTGTGTCAGTGATATGAGCTTCATAACATGAACTCTTAACTTCTTGTGAGTGATTATGAGTGCCTACAGCTGGTGACTTCTCTGAGGCCAACGCCCACAAGTAGTGTTATGCTTTTGGGCTGTTTTGCTGCCATTGGAACTGGTGCTTCACAGAGACTAAATGGGATAATGAAGAAGGAGGAGGATTACCTTCAAATTCTTCATGATAACCTAAAGTTATCAGCCTGAAGATTGGGTATTGGGCGCAGTTGGGTGTTCCAACAGGATAATGAACCCAAACACATCAAAAGTGGTAATGGAGTGGCTAAATCAGGCTAGAATTAAGGTTTTCAAATGGCCTTCCCAAAGTCCTAACTTAAACCCCACTGAAAAATTGTGGACAATGCTGAAGAAACAAGTCCATGTCAGAAAGCCATCAAATTTAACTGAACTGCACCAATTCTGTCAAGAGGAGTGGTCAAAGATTCAACCAGAAGCTTGCCAGAAGCTTGTGAATTGCTACCAAAAGCGCCTAATTGAAGTGAAAATGGCCAAGGGACATATTACCAAATATTAGCGCTGCTGTATGTATATTTTTGATCCAGCAGATTTGATCACTTTTTTCTGTTCACCCATAATAAAGTCATAAAAGAACCAAACTTCATGAATGTTTTTGTGACAAAGAAGCATCTGTTCCAATCACTCTATCAGAGTTGTAGAAATAACTGGAAACTCAAGAGAGCCATGACATTATGTTCTTCACAAGTGTATGTAAACATTTGACCACAACTGTATGTACCATTAAAAAATAAAACTAAAACGTGGATATCCAGTTTTTTTTTTGTCGACGCTAGTCTAAATTAGCCAATGACGTTATTGCCGACAAAGTCTCTTGTCCGATGCTTGATGCCATTACAGAAGAACAGCTTAAGACAAGCCACGGGTGTTTTGACAGATTTAAAGACAAGAGAAGTACTACGCCAAAACTGCAACGCTAGCGCTGATAGCCATTAGGCCTGAGTTAATCAAATAGTGTACAGTGGGGATTTTTAAGAGGACTTTGTCCACAGTAAGCATAAAGAGGATTTTGTTCTTCTTTGTAAATGTAGTGACTTTTTATGGGTTAAGCGTTCTATTGGGACATGGACATGTGCGGCTTATAGCCATGTGTCCAAGGATATTTTTTCTTAAAATTGTTAAATTTGGAAGGATGTGTTCTGTAGTGCGGAAGTTAATATAGTATTTTGGCATGGGACTTTCATGGCGCCAATTCGTGAAAGGAGATATCAACTACAACAAACAAGTGCACTTAAAAATCCCACCAAAAGATTTTTCTAAAAAAATTGTACATTTACAAATATCCCATTTACTTAAGTACTGTTTTTTAAATGTTTTTCAACCAGCCCTTTCTTATCTAATGTGAGACAATCGTAATGGCCACATTCTAAATGACAGAAGCGATATTTTTAGTTGAAATTAGCTTTTAGTTCGAGAGTAAAAAAAATGTCCCAAAATCAACTCTCTGTAGTTGTTCTTAGTGACATTCCTTAAATTTTGTGGTCAATGCACAATGCATTTTTTCTTTTTCTTTTTTGTTTTGGGGGTCTAGTGCGATTTCCATGACCATGATAGATCGTGTAACAGCAGATGCAGTAGCAGAGGCCGCGTGGACGTTGTTTTCATTTCATGCTTTGAGTTCCTCTCGGAAAAAAATAGACTTTGCATGGGAATATTGTTTCTGCGGTCGCGGGGTAATTACTTGATAGTTTCTCTGACTATTTGTTTCTTTCATTCTGGTTATTGTGAGTGGAATGTGCAGAGTGTAAATGAGACTGTCGCTTCCCGCCAAGCGAATTGAAACCTCTGATGTGCCGATGTAGAAACACATGACTGAAATTAAAAGAGATACAAAATGCCTGACCACTCGTGCCAAAACCTCAGGCCTTCAAAACATGTCTGAGAAACATGTGTCTGCATTTCCTTCATATTTATCATTATTGATCCAGCAACACCCTCACTGACCTTGAACATTTTGAATTTTGGTGTGTAATCGTCGGGCTTGGGCGATCATCGAGACGTGCTACAGTTCCTCAGCTTGTCGAAGATTTGCCGATCGTTTACGGATCTTTCCTACCGTTTCTTTTAGTCGAGGCGTCTCCGGAGTTCCGTCATCTTTGAATGTGGATCGAAGCAGAGGGGTTGCGTGGATGGAGAGGTATGCCTGTTAAAGCAGCATGTGCAGGAAACCGGAGGATGAACATCAGGGGGGAGTTGTGGAGGTACCACCTCAGCCACTCTGGGTGTGTTGTTGAAGTAAAGGCTCTTGGGACGTCGAACAAAGACCCCACCCCCCCTTTCTTCATTTTAGGTTCGGTCTTCCCGTTTGTTCTCGGTAGCGTTTGGATCCCGACAGGAGCACTCATCTCGTAGGTTACAAGACATGGGAAATGGAATCACCTAAGAAGGAAAAAGAGGAGAAAAAAGTGAATTCATGTTTGACTCGAGGTACTTTTCCACTGGTTCCACTGGGCAGTGTCACCAAAGCTTGAAGAACATGCTGCATTTAAACCATGACTTAGGGTCACGGAGTGCTGGAGACGACTACATCCCAGACTGAACGCCAGTCAGTCGTAGGGCACGCACAGAGAAAGACAACCATTCGCACTCACAACAACAAAGCCACCGAGTAGGAATTGACCCACAGCGTCTGCACCGAAATCAGGCAAAAGAATCATTGCACCATTGAGCGGCTTGACTATTAGTTGGCAAACTATTACAAAATGAAAGTCTCCTTTCTGTACAGTTTACTCTTGGCTGCCGTTGGTAGGGATTGCCAGTTATCAACCAATGAGACGTCGTCACGTTTCACTCTGTAAACATGGTCCCTTCAGAACAGGCCACTTCCTTTTGTATTTTTTCTATCACTTCCTATTCATTTTGGGGCATTTCTAGTTCAATTATAGGTCATTTTCTTTTGGTTTCGGGTCATTTCAGGTTGACAGTTTATTTTGGTCAGTTCCTCTTTTATTTATATTGGGTCCCTTGGTGTTTATTTTGGGTCACTTTCTGTTGATTTGGGGCATTACTGAGTGACTGCTTAGTTATGTTTGTCTTTTCCTATTGTTTTGGGGTCATTTATGGGTTACTTTATGTTGATCTTGGGTAACTCTCCTTGATGTTTAGGGCACAAAAATTCAACTGTGGTTTTGGGCCCCAAAACATCTCTAAAGTATTTATTTTTAAATACTCCATATTCAAATGAATGAGTGTAAAGGGTTGATGCAATAAATGATCAAATCCATCGGCTGTAATTGACGGTACTAGACGTCCAATCCATTTGAACTAGGAGGGCCGTCAACATTCGTTCCATTCGCTCTCAGCCATTCCATTTCAAATGGATGGACCATCTAGTGGTGATAAACTTATGATTGGACGGCGAATCATAAAAACTCATTTAAATTCACAGTGGATTGATCAAAAGAGCCATATGATCGGGTTATTGTCAATGGCACTGATAAATTATAGTACTTACTTCCTTATGCTCTGCTACCGAGGCCAAGTCAATTTTATTGCATATTTTCAATTTAATGAAAGGAGCAGCCAGTCAGCTTTCATTAATGACACCTGAACTAAACACCACCCCAAACTTTGTGGTGTGTCAAGCTGGATTAGTCTTATTTTAACATCCGTATTTCATACTGGGAACCATTGTACTAAAAAAGTTCACAACCACTTAACCTCTAATAAGAAAAAGTGATGCTGGCAGTACACCTCCAGATTGATCTGATAAGGCACCAGGACACCATTCGTGTGTATGTATGTGTGTGTGTTTTTTTTTTTAAACATACCATTGGTATGCTAAAGTTTGCCTTTGCATGACTTGGACCACATGTGTTCCTGCTTTGGCTAAAAAGAAGTGGGGGGCAGTACACTTTGTATACCAAAACAGCTGAGGGAACAAGCAAGCCCCCCGAGAGAGTCCCGCAGACTAGGTGGCAGCAGCTGGTGTTTTTTTTTCCGGTGACGTCGGATGCTCAGTGCAATGGCTACTGAGTTTAGAATTTTATTTTATTTAATACTCCTAAAAAGGGTTAATTCCACGTAGAACAATCCCAAATTCTATGGAGCGATATTATCGAGTATGGGGCATTTAAAAAAATGACCAGTTATAAAGAAAATCTATGCGGAATGTAAGAATTTACTAACGGAGTAATTTGTAATATCAAAACACTGAAAATGTGTGGTTCTGAATAAATAAACATCAATATTATTTTTGGGAAGCCATGGTACAGTTGGTAGCTCGAATTGCCTTGGGAACGAAAGGGCCAGCAGTTCGATTCCTCGGTGTGACTGTCCACTGTGGACATCGCTGGCGGCCATATTGCACAGGGTGACCAGCAGTTGAAAACTAGATCTCGAAAAGCATATTTTAAGGATCAGAACGTTGTTTTCCACCACTCACGTTACCCATATTGCTACTATTATCGGCATCGATGCAATAATATTGAATAATAATTTTGAAAAAAACTAACATTCTAGATTGTCAACAAGATGCTCTATCCTAAAATGAGCTGTTCTTCAACAGAGGGAGATCAGGTGGACAGAGTGGGCAGTGCCCTGAACCCTGCTAGAAAACCACATTTGCATGGGATGTTTTGTACAAGACCAGAGTTGGGCACACATCAGAAACAGCTGTCAATGGCGTATGACGCCGAAAGCTCCCAGCGTCAGTTTAGTTAGTGTCTCGCTTTAGGTTTATCTTTCTATTCCCACTCGTAGCCACTTCCTTACTTCACCTCACTTTCCATCCAAGGCCAATTCTGTTTATCTCAATATCTAGCGAATGATGGTGGGTGGCAAATTTGAACTGTTTTCCTTTGACCTTGACCCTAAGGGTGGCGGGGGCCAGCAGCCACATCTGGCCCTGAGTTGAGGCTCTCTCTTCAGGGTGGCTGGGAAATTGCTGGCTGGCCTTGTGGGCCCGGGGCCCCATATCCCAGGACTAGGGGGGCCTCGGGGTTGAGGCGGGACACCCAGTAACTGCTACATGAAAGACCGTCTGGTGGTTGTTGACCTTGTCAGAGCCTCATCCCTCCATCTCTGCTACAGGTAAAAATAACACAGCGTCCCTCTCATTTCGGTCCACTGTGTGTGCGTCAGTCGTTGCTTGGAGGGTGTAAGGTATGTTAGAGCTAAGTCGTAGTTCAACTCAAATGGATTGCTTTAAAGGCAGGTTTGGAATCTTTAAACTGACATCCTTTTAGATTTTTGTTTCCAGACACAAACACTGTTTTAAGGCCAAGCCAATGACTGACTAGTGTGGCACTGATACAAGAACTAAAATGACATTTTGGGTATTAGGAAGTATCACCAAATGATGTGCCGATGCTGGGCAATACGTACTTTTTGAGATCTAGTTTTTAACCACTAGTAGCCCTATCCAAGATGGCCAGCAGTTCCGTACACACGTTTCTCCCATTCCTCTGGCCAAGATGCACCCGACCAACAACTCCAATGTTCACCCGCCCCACACAGTCAAACAAAATTAGTGCCATCAGTGGCAGTAAATGACTTAACAAATATGATAATTTAATGGAAAATTCTGGTAGCAAATGGTTGGTTCTGGAACTAAACAGTTTTAAAAACAATATCCCTTTTTGTCGACAACCTAATGGGATACAAAGTATGGCAGTCTATCTATCGCTATATGAATATATTTTAAGAGCCCTGAATTGTAAGAAGTTTGCCACTAGCAGACATTCAATCCATTTGAACCGCATGTAGCGAATCGCTCGGTCTTTGCAAGAGGCTTTGTCTGGATCGCGTAGCAGCCATTGGCAAACGGCACCACTGGAAGTGTAGTTTAGCTTCTGCGATGCAACATCTGCTTCTCTGGTTTGGCCTCTCCTTCTGAATCTGGCGAGGGTCTACAGTTGTATTCCTGGCATATCCATCTGTATGTCTGGCTGCATTTATACAGCAGTCTATGCGTCTCCTTGGATATTTCACTGTGTCTGACTGTGAAGCATCTTTATTGCCTCTGTTAAATTAAGATGTCCAAGAAACATGTCACACTTTTACAGCAATGACAATGACACTGCTTCCGTCCACTTCCATGTTTCATTTTACCTGGGGGCCATTGCATCGAGATCATCCGAACGGCGACTTCTTTACGGTATCAGAAACCGTGTTGCATGCGTTCCAATTAGTCATTAGGATGCACACTTGGAGTTCTAATATGTTCCCATCATCAATTTCAACTTCAGTACAGGCACACTGACACAATGAGTTATTACGGCAATAGATGATTTCCAAATCATGCTCGCAGGTATTCGGGATTGGCCTTTTCTCAAGAGTTTTGTCTCAGTATGCCAAAGATCACTTCATCACCCCTCAGAAAGAGATTCTAGGGTGATGAAGGCTTTTTATTCATGATGGTTTAAAGGGAAATTGTCAAAAGGAATCGACCTTTCAGTAAGATCATTCTACCTTAGAAATGCTTCCAAGTGTGTGGAGATTTTTGGAAGTGACATTTCCACTGTCTTCAGTCTTTTAGGGATTGGCTAAACGACCGTATTTGTTCATTCATGCCTCCCAATCTAAATGGATTCTTCCACCAATGAACATTTTTAGGTCAAATTAAATTGGACGTTGATCTTAATTTAAATGTGATTTGTTTGCAACCTTGTTTTGCGCTGTGCAACTGCTATACAAAAAAAAAATTGTGATTCTCCCCTGCTTTGTTGAAACTACTGCTGTACTATTCATTCACTCATTCATTTTCCGAACCACGTATCCTCAGAAAGGTAGCGAGGGGTGCTGGAGCCTAACCCAGATACATATGGGCACCAGGTGGGGGACACCCTGAGTTGGTGGCCAGCCAATTGCAGGGCAAAAGAGACTGAGAACCATTCACGCTCACATATAGAAGCAATTTCGATTGTTCAACCGGCCTACCATGAATGTTTTGGGGATGTAGGAGGGAACCAGAGTACCCGGAGAAAACCCATGCAAGCCTGGGGAGAACATGCAAACTCCATACAGTGAGGACTGACCTGGGATCGAATCCTCGACCCCATAACTGTGAGGCCGACGTGTTAGCCACATGCCTGTACTAAGGACCCTTTTATATGGATAGAATGTTTCAATAACTTTGTTTCAAATTTCGAGGTATGAGATCGGGACTCCGTCTAAGACTTTGACTCAATGCTTAATTTAACACCAGAAAACTGAGAACATCTTTAAAAAAACAGGGTGATTAGATCCTACCTTGCCCAACTGTAAGAAAAAAAATCCTCCTTTATAATATCCCGAATCTTGTCCTACTTAAATTCTCTCAACCGCCAACGTTGGCATTTGAGTTACTTACGCCGAGCTGCTGTTTATTCAATTGTTGGCAATTACAGTGGATTGCAGTAGCCTCACAAAAACACGAGAATGTAGGAAAGTAACCCTGGATACCACTGGCGAAACACAACTACTGAATATTTTGTTCAGCTTCTGACCTCAAACACTTACCAAGTAAAAATACTTAATAAGTGAAGGCAAACATATTTCAAATATGCACTTCATAACATGTACCATGAAACGCTTGGAATCGTAATCTGCGGCAGAGAGCAAGAGCAAAAGCGAGGTGGTCAGCGCTGGCAATAGCGGCCCATCAGCTTGGACACAAACATCAGTCATGACACATTACAAATCGCGAATTGAGCCGTCCTATGCCAGAAGGCGAGCAGTAAACAGCGCTGAGAAACTGGGAGGCAACTGGAGTCGACCACCAAAGCAGACAGAAAAACATAGTCTCATTTAGCAAAAGTTGTTTTAGAGGGGCCAAGCCATATAACTATATAATTGCTGCCCTCCGCATACTGCGTCAAGCATCCAAGAGAGGAATTTCTTCCAGAATTGAGATGTGGAGGGAGGGGGTCTATATTAAAAAAGGGGGGGTGCTGGTGCAGGCAACACTCAAAAGGCATTACTCCATACGCTTGCCTACTCTCATCTATCCCCTTTCCAAATCCGGCTGACAGCTTGCAACTATTAACGCTAGATCCAGAGTTGACCTTACATGCAGCTAGACCTTGCACCCTCAAAGCCCCTGGGGGTGGAATAATACACAACAAGTCATCCAGAACTCAAAGGGGGAGTCAGCAAATGTAATCCAATACATGTTTTGTCAAATCCAGGAATATTTCCTCATGATCTGTTAGCCGTCCATTAAAAAAAAATGTCTAACAAAGTGGCCTGGACCGACCAAGACAATATTTTTTCAGCCAATTGCTTTTAGGGGGTGTCCATGCTCATGTAGTGCTTCTGCTGGCAACTCATTTTCTTCCACGTCCTCAAAAAAAGGCCTCTGTGTTTAGAAGTGTTATGAATTGAAGTTAACTTAAAAGTTAACTGTGATTAATCGCATTGTCATACACATCATCTGACAATGAGATCAAAAGTAGTATTGACACGTAAAGTTTAAATGAGTTCATCACGAGTAAAATGTCCACGCCATCTGATGTAGTAGCGTCTCCGACTCATCGGCAAAATACGCCGTGTCTCGTTTGTATGATGTCACGCAATTTACGTCGCTGGTAGCTGACGAAACTAGCGTCATTTCGCCTTCACACCCTGCGGTATAAACAAGTTATGATTGGGATTTACCCTTCCAAACCATACTCGAGAGTGTAAGAAGTGAACTTTTGTCGCCGACTATGAACTCACAGGCTTCCTAAAGTACCAGCATGGTATTGATAATGTGTTTTGGCAGCAATAATTGAGCCCTAATGATTCCAGTGGGAGTCCAAGATGAGGATTTACGGGCATAACGGTTCTCATTTAACATATTGCCTCCAATATATTTATCTTTAATAAGTAGTCTATATTATTTACGGTGGCACGACTTGCCAATAGTAACATGTAATGCAAAAAAAAAGGAAAATGAGTTCATGTGCAGTACGTTGTACAACTAACCTTCTTGGTCTTGACAGTGGATTGGCAGCAGTCCCCTCCGTCATAGTTACAGAAGGCTCGGTTGTTTACTGCATCGCAGTAGTTGTCTCCCATGAATGGCTATGTTATAAAAACAACAATAACACTCATTTCAGTACCGTCATAATTGCTCTAATGGTCGTTTCCTGTGCGTAATAAATGGCCTTTTTACATCCTTCATCTTTTAATGTGATTTTTTTTCTCTCTTTCTATTTGGACCAGAATCGTAAATCTGACCTAGAACGCCGTAAACTATTCAAAAAAAAAGGGGGTGGGGGGGCTCTCCAGTGAGTAGATTTATTAGGGTGGCCTGACCCTTTCCACTTGAGTTAACAAAGAGGATATCCAATTGGTCTAAAGTGCGCACATCATATAATTCTTGCATACAGCGGAGGGGAATTCCTTCACACGTGAATGCAACATTTGCAGAGGACAGACAGTGTTTGATCTGACGACCTCGGACTGACTTACAAATAAACTAAAGACTTTAAAGGCAGTGACTCCTTGTCTGAATTTAACCCTTTCGGTGTTATTGACAATAGATGGGCGTCAACGCTGTAGGTGGAGTTGGCTAGCTAATTTAAACGACAAAATGTAATTCAAGGAGAAAACTACGTAAAGGTGTTTTCACTACGTTTTAGACCATGGGTATGGAACCTATGGCTCGGGAGCCATGTGTGGCTCTTTTGATAGGTGCATATGGCTCGCCACTAAACTGTGAGGTAAAATATGGGAACCCCCGTTGAGAGAGCTCAGTCCTGAATACATTAATGAGCGTTGCGTTGATCATTGTGGCGCTGACATTACCTTTAGTGCGGCTTTAAACATTTGTTTTTCCATTACATTCTTCTGCATGCATACTCTCATTGATTATCATTGATTAGCTACAGTGCGACAACGTTGTCAAAAGATGTCAGAGAACGTTTGTACTTTTAAAAATGGGGATATTACTACAAATCGCACAGATTTGAGTGTATTTTTACTTCTGAATTTTGAGTATGGCTCTCAAGGAACTACATTTGAAAATATGAATTGTTTATGGCTCTCTCCGTCAAAAAGGTTCCCGACCCCTGTTTTAGACATTTGCATATCATTTCCAGTACATTTTGGGTTCATTTCTGTCGATATTGGCGCATTCTCGGGACATTTGTAGTTCGTTTTTGGTCACTTTCTGTTGATTTCGTGTCATCTTGGTGTAATACAAGTAATTTCTTTTTGAAAATATGACATTTTTGTGAGTGCTGTTTGTAACATTGGAAAATAACAGATAATAGTTTTTCCAAATTTGGGCAGAATGTACGTTTGAAAACACAAAAATCAAAGATAACTTGAGTGGATTGGTTGTAGGACAATAGCAGTATTACATGACACTATATTGATATGTTTTTTTAATGTATTTAAAAAGCATATTCTTGCCAAAGGCTGTTTCTCTTACTGACCTTTTATGTGACAAAAGAGGTGAATATTTGGGCCAAGATAAATTTGATTTTACCTCACATCCTTTGAGACAGTGGAGCAACTCTGGGTGGGGATACCACTTCAGACCCATGGTACAGACAATATTCTGTAAGAAAGTGGAATTAAAAAAGCTATTAGAAGACTGACAGAACGATTGAACATAGTGGATAAAACCATCAAATAACTTGAAGACCAGGCGTGCTAAAACAAAAGTTCTCATGCTACTCTGGTCCTACTGCTTTTGATTTACAGCGCCCCGTGTTGACCTCAAGACCTGAGCAAAAACAACTCATTTTGAGAAGATATAACCTGATCATCGTTGTTGTTGTTGTTTTTTCCTATAACTAAAGCAGTCACAGGAGCGAGGGATCCGGCAGGGGGGGAGTGGGGGTTGAGGTCAAGAAGCGGCAAGCGGGAGAGGCAAAACCACACACGCAAAAGTAAAGAGCACAATGTTCTCAAATATCTTTGCAGAATGCGCGGAATCCCATCCCACTGTGCTCGTCCTTACGATGCAGCTCACGGGAGGTGTGCGTGGAATGCATCTGTGAAAGAATGCGTGGACCATAGGTGTCAAAGTGGCGGCCCGGGGGCCAGACCTGGCCCGCCACATCAATTTGTGCAGCCCATGAAAGAAAATTAACTTCGTTTCATGCTAAAATTCAAAAGAATAGAGAATATTCACTCTTTTTTTCCCTTAAAAAGAATTAAAACAGAATAACTATAGGATGATTTTTTTCACTTTGTTTTTTTAATTAAAAATCCTGCAACAATGCACAATGTTACGTAAAATATATATTTTTGGGGACAATTTCAATGGTTGTGGATTTTAGTGAGCCTTGATAGTTTAGTTTTGAGTCATCTTTGACAAGATTCTATCATTTAATTAGTGTGTAAAAATCAGATCTTAATACACAAGTCAAAGGAAAAAAGCTCTTTTGTCCTTTAAGAATGTCAGTGAACCTATAGATTAATAAATTCTTCACCACATGGACTAAAAATTTCATTACACGTCAATCAAAGACTAAGGAAATAGCGTTAAGATCTCCAGTGCTGTTATAAAGCTGAACCCGTCCAAATAAAACCATATCCTGTGTTCTCAGCGCAGGTCAGAGCACTGTAAATCCAACCCATCTCAGCGGGATAAAATAACCACTTCACCTCGAAATAACACCCCTAAATAACAACCCCCCGCAAGAGCCTTAATCTAGGATGGTTTACATGTTTTTCCTTTGTGGATGCCGACAAAAGCTGTTTGTTATTTTGCCAACGTCTGTCTGAAGATGGGATGATGCGGCCTATAGGAGCCCCGCAGCACACGACGGAGCGCCTCAATTCAGTCGGGTAGCAGAAACTTTCTTCCCCTTCTGTACATCCCGCTTGTTCCCGTTGCTTTAGCAATGATGTCATCCAGAAAGCCCTTCCCCTCCCTTTCGCTTCTCTCAGCAGGGCCGTAAATCATGATAATCCATGATGGTTGCCTGGCTTCACCCCTCACTATCTATGTGATCCTCACCCGCTTCGAGCCTCCCGGGGCGCTGATACCACGTAAAAATAGATCCCCATCTCAGCACCACCTTAGACGACGTAATAGATATATAGAAAATGACTAATTCCGATAGGAGCTCGACAGGCTAATTTTGCTGATAAAGGGGAAGGCGGGTGATTGGGCGGGGGGCCGCATAGTCGTTAGCGACACGGGGCCGAGAGAAAGAGGGGGGACGTCTAAGTGGGTCACGCTGAGAACTGAACTACAATTGGTTTAAACATTTTATAAGGCAAGTCTCTAGTTTTGGTAAAAAAAAATTATTGAACTTTAATGGCAGTATTAGTATTGTAACATAATTAGGTGATTATTTTATTTTTTCATAATCATTTTATAAATAAGCATATTGATAAATGAATAATAAAATAGCTCATATTTAGATTTATCAGATTTTAGAGAATATTTGGGTCAACTACTGTTGATTTTGGGCCTTTTTTAGGAACTTCCTGCTGATTTAGGGAAATGTTTAGTTCTTTTCTTGTGGATTTGGGGTCATTTCCGGATGACTTCCTGTTTATTTTGGTCATGTCTCATTGGCTTAGAAGCATTTCTGGGTGATGTCATGTTTATTTTTGGTCAAGCTCTATTGATATGGGTGTTTTTTTGGTCATTCATTCCAAATGATTGGATGTCAATCATCTCCATGTAAATGGAGAGCTAACACCCTTAGTGTTATAGTTAATCCTATTGGTTCTAGTGTCAAAGTTAAAGAACTCTCAGGTCATCGACTATTTAGAAGTAGACAAACCAATCCATAATGTTCCTGCGAAAGGAACAAACAATCAAAAAGCCTGCTGGTATGCAATCCACTGGAGGCAAGCTCTTACAGCAAAGGCACGCGTCTCAATTTACCAGTTAGGACAAATCATATCAATTACGCACATCAACGAGAGACGGAACATTAAATGTCCTTGTGGCCCAACACACTGCTGACTCAGTGTGACTCTGAAAGAAAGGGGAAAAAAAAAAAAAGAAAAAAGAAAACCGACATAAAAACTTGGCAAGAAAGCCTAACCCTAAATCTAACAGCCAGAATGGGCCTAAACTGTCTGTAACTGTCCAACTTCAACTCTGAATACCATAACTACTAATCTGAAGCCCAACCTTTCAGTTCTAACAACAGACTCTAATGGACAATCGCAAAAAAATAAAGATAAATGATCACTTAAACTAATGCTGACCTTGACCCATAAACCTAAACCCAATCCATGCAATCCTAACCTAAATTTAAACCTTACCCCTACTACTTATGTTGTGACTACTTATGTTGACTACCTATTTTTAGACTTATTTATTGATTATTTTTTGTCTGTAGGGTTGTTGTTGTTATTTGTGGTGAAAGCTTTAAATCTCAATACTATACTTGTATAAAGACAATAAAAGCATTCAATTCAATTCAATTCAACTGTCTGGAGAAATACTGAATGTGCATATTTTTAGTAATTTATTTTAGAAAAGATGCGACTGTGATGTTATACAACTACTTATGCAAGTATAGCATTGTATTTTTTTCCTTTTTTCCCCATCGAGAAATAATGTTTTCTTACAAACATCTCAATTAGATTTATTACCAAGACAATAACAATAGTTACTGCTTTCATTTTTGTTTTAAATCAAAATTTCGACCCATCTTTGTTCATTGATCCCTCCCACTCAAATTGAATTGGCTATTTTGCTCAGTCAATGTCAGCCAATGAGTTCAATGCATCCCCTACAAACTCTTAAGGAGCAATGTATTCCATTCTGAGAATAACACCGGATAAACTGATTCAACATTTGCGTAGGTTTGACTTGTCTGGGCGGTCTAAAAATACCAGTCCACTCGATCGCTATTAGGAATATGTTAGAGGGTAACACCATGTTCCGAAAAATGTCTGAGGGGTTGCCACGTTTCGGACCAAAACATTTGGAAGATAAAAGCTGAGTACATAGTGACGGACGGCGCGAGGATGTCAAAAGCACACTGGAAATTCCTCAAAGGAGAGTTGTGGATCGCAGGCCTTTGTCAAGTGCGTCTGTCACAACAGCGAAGCGGACTAAGTCGTCCAACGTACCTTGACCTTGTGTGGGTTCCTCCAATGGTCCTCAAGTACACCCTCCACAGTCATGTTGCCAGGGAGGATCACCACGTCGTTGTTGCTCTTTCTGCAGGTCAGATCACACTCCTCGCCTGCACGTGACAACAAATCCAAATCAATGCAATACTCTTGTATTTAAAAAATAAATAAATAAAACCATAATGTGTTGAAAGATACATGTGTTTTCTCTTTTTTTTGATGTGGTGAAGCATCGATTGAACAGATACATATACATTTCAAAGTGTTGCTTTGCGGAGACCGAGCTCCTGACTTGGTTTACCGCCATTATTGACAGGAAATCTGTTGAAACTTTGAAATTCTGTCACTGCATCAATTACACAGCTGTCATTGTTCAGCCTAACTACAGTCGTGGTATCCTTACATTTCTTTGTGGCTCTTTGTTTTTGTTTTTTGTGTTATGTACGCTGTGAAACAATAAAAACTTACAACAGTTTATGCTAATGTAACACTGGTGATGGTTTCAAAAGTTGCTTTCTCCTATTCTAAGAGAAATGAGTCACATCTGATTCGATTTGTTACATTGATAGCTACTGACACAGCTATTTTTTATAGAACACTGTTTGTTACATATTCTCTGTAATGTCTTTCAAATAGCTTTCTTCGATTTTTATTGGTATTCCTTGCTTTTAGATAATAAACCAGAAAAACGGAAGCACGCATTTTAAACTGTTATGACTTTTGAAGTCACTAAACGCAATTTGGCCATTTTTTTTGTTTCCATTTTAGGCGGTGTCAAACATCCATCACACTCGATTTCCTTGCCGTGTAGTTGTGTAAAGGAGCCATATATAAATTGGTGGTCAAAAATGGTACTCCAACCAATATCAAAATACTGGTTGTGATGTCACAACCAGAATCGTAGAAACATCTAAGGGTGGAACAACAATGAAATTGTAAAAAAAAGGCACATTTGAGCGTTGAGTTTGTTTTCTAGAAGTAAAATGGCATCGCTGTCATTTTCATTTTTTTCACCATTGCATAGCACATTTAAGTAGCCTACATATTACCTAGCTCCAGCAACCTGGATGCAGACACTAAACTTGTTATTGGCTGATTGGTGGAAAAAAATGACGTTCATTTGAAGCAGAAATTTTACAGCAATTTTATCATGATATAATTCCGAGGCTGTAGCGCCCAATCTTAAAACCCACCTATGCCATGTCCGTGCCTACATGAGTACTGAAGGTCAGGATGTAGGTTTTGAGGTAAAGAACACTGCCCTTTGCTGGAGGGGCAAAGGCGGAAGGACCCCGTCCAGTTGCCGTCCTTCCTGCAGCGGATCGCGTTGGATCCCACTCCCTACGAAAACAAGGCATACATCAACACGCTCAGCCGACTGTCAGGGCAATGACATTATGTAAGAACAGTGTGCCAGCATCTTGTTGCAAAATGGGGGAAATACAATCCAACTTTTATCAGGCATCCTAGTCATGAGAGTCAGAGACGATTAAGAGCTGTATACATTTCAGAATTCCATAGCAAGCAGGGCTGTTGTGGAAATCAATAGCCTTCTGAATAGAATATCACCAAACTAAGGTTTGCAATAGGAGTCAGCATGTTTATAACAAGAAAAATATATATACACATACACAGATAGACATTTATATTACTGAAATGATACTTTTAAGGATTTTATCTTTCTTTAAATGTTATTTTACTACACACATTCTTAGTGAAATTGTGATTTATGGCAGTGTATGTGGTGTCCAATCGTCCTTCTTTGGATTTAAATGAGTTCAACTAATATGCTAACGTTATTGTATGCCAAGGGTGTCAGACTTGGGTTGGTTCGCGGGCCGCATTAACTCAACTCGATTTTATGTGGGCCGGACCATTTTAGATATATTTAGATTTTTTTTTTATAAATGGATTAAAAGAACTGGATTAAAAGCGCTGAATATTCAGTTTTTTATAGATCTAAAACAATGTTTATTTTAGCTTTTTTATATATTTTACAAAATGATTTTTGAACTAAAAACACAGAAAAAAGATTAAAAAATTGCAGTTATTGATCTAAAAGGGGGAAAATAATGAAATATAATATACATCTATATCTATCATTTTAATTTGATCCTAGGACAGAAAGTCGGCACTCATGATTTACTTTCTCGGGCCACACAAAATCATGCGGCGCGCCAGATTTGGCCCCCGGGCCGCCACTTTGACACCAGTGGTGTATGCTATATGTAAAAACAGTTTTTTTTTTCTTAAGGAACTCTACGGTCCAGATAACCTCTAGAGGTCAGAAGTGTGGCCTGAGGAGGTGAAGAAGGGCAAAAGGCCAACAAAACAAGAGCTGACGCCTGACGTGGGCACTAATACCACATATTTGTGATATATATTCCTTTGTGTATATTCAATTTTCACGCATTTAGTATTCATCTGTATAGAGAGCTCTTCAATATTCGTTTTTAACAAAAGCCTTCAAAGAACAGTCAGACAGTCAAAGAGGAGAGGAGTTTGTAATGAAGGTCATGACTTTGGTTGATCTACGATTGACGTATAGGAGAATTGGATAAAAGAAAAGCAAGGTTATGAAGACAAAGAGAGGAAAGAGATGGACAGACCTGCTTGCATGGAGCGTGCAGCAGCCTCACCGTGTGGGCGTAGCCTCCATTGACGGCATTAGCGCTATTACCGGCCAGGTCGGAGCAGTTCAGTCGGCAAATGCTATCGAAGCGGAAGCCGTCGGTACAGTGGTAGGAACCGTGGAAGATGGGAGGCGGGGGCTCACAGGTCACCGGTTCACACGCCCCCTCCAGCCAACTGCCATCCTCAGTGCATTGACGCTTAAATGCGCGCCTAAAAAAATACAGTTATATCAGAAAATTGAGTTTTTTATTGAACAGAAAATGTACTTTTTCAGTGTTTTCATCGAAAATGTAGCTAATGTGTAGAGCAATTCTAGCTTTTCTATCACAATCAATGGAAATGAGTTCATCAAGAACGACTTCGATTTTTACCTCTTAGGTTTGTTAGTCACATGGTAGCCTGGCCTGCACTTGTACTTGCACAGTGTTCCCACTTTGAGGCCTGTATCGTTGCAGCGTTTGGTTTGCAGTACAGCGTTGGGCACAGGCGGAGGAGCGGGGCACCGAAGCTCACAGAGAGCCTCTGGAAAGGACCATAGACCGTCTTCTAGACAAGTCAGAGTATTGTTTGTACCTGATGAAGAGATCACAGCAAAAAAACAAAAAAAACAAAAAAAATGGAAAAATGTGCGGATCGAAGGACCAAATGTGTTTTTGTTATATATTTGCAGAAATATAGCAATACCTTGACATACAAGTGCCCCAACATACGAGGAATTTAAGATACGAGTAAAATTCCGAGCAAATATTTACCTTGAGATAAGAGACACATTTTGAGATACGAGCATACGAGACACGAGAGGCTGCTTATGATTTTCTCGCCGCATCTCCCTCGTGTAAAGACCTCTACGAGCACTGGGCGGGGCGTTCCATGAGTGGTGTACGCTTGACAGAGACTGACTAACGTCATCTTGCTCTGTATCTCTTCCATCGCTACCATAAAAAATGCACAACTTAGCAAGATCCTAATGTGCATGAAAATTTAAATACGTAAACAATGTAAGAGAGGACAAAGGCCTCTCATCTGTTGCTTGTCTGACACTCCCAAGAGGAAAGCAATAGATTACACTTAGCTTTGCTCAATCTTGCTTAAATTTCCTCATATATTTCCCGTTCGTCAAACTTCATCTAAGATATTTTAAGGGGCGGGCCGGTAATTAAAACGTATACGTTCACGAGCAAGGCGGGGTAACTCACCTACAAGCTGGGCGGGTTCACGGCATTGGAAAGTGCTCTTCTTGCCATAGGTGGTGCCCTCGGGGAAGTTGAAATGGGCCGGGTGGACGTGGTATTTGTCAGGCAGACCGCAGTCGACAGGCTCACATGACACCTGTTTGTTCCACTTGCCGTTCGTGCAGGTAATTGTCACCAACGAATGGGACTGAAAAGGAGCACAGATTATGATTATTTAAAAGGGGGCTAGAAACTAATTGCAGATTAAAATTTCACTAGAAAGTGGAACAAAATATTCCCTTGGATCTGCCATCCATTGAACTTCAGTTGTACATACTTATTTTTCAATATATATATATATATATATATATATATATATATATATATATATATATATATATATATATATATATATATATATATATATATATATATATATATATATATATATATATATATATATATATATATATATATATATATATATATATTAGATTAAATACTTCTAATTGTTTGCTTATACTGCTGCAATACCTGAAATCCCCCAATGGCACAACAATCAAATGTTTTTTTTATCTTAATAAGTGACACGGATGGACGTCAAATTCACTTGAACAGACATTCAAAGCCTCTCCCAGTCAAATGGATTGGACGTCTAGCAGTTAATGTGCATATTGCTTGGCAGGAATGAGTTTGACCAAACTGTAGACCACATGAGTCAAAGTGGCCAAATCTGGCCCGCCGCATAATTTTATGTGGCCCGGGAAAGTAAATCATGAGTGCCGACTTTCTGTTTTAGGATCAAATTAAAATGAAGAGTATAGATGTATATTAAATTTCCTGATTTTCCCCCTTTTAAATCAATAATTGTAATTTTTTAATCATTTTTTTCTGTGTTTTTAGTTCAAAAATCATTTTATAAAATCTAAAAATATATATAAAAAAAGCTAAAATAAACATTGTCTTAGATCTATAAAAAACTTAATATTCAGGGCTTCTAATGCAGTTCTTTTAATCAATTTATTTTTAAAAAATCTAAATATCATATCTAAAATTGTCCGGCCCGCATGAAATCAAGTTGACGTTAATGTGGCCCGCGAACCAACCCGAGTTTGACACCCTTGCTGTAGACAAATAAAAAGCAGCACATATTTTAAATTACATTACAACTTCATAAACATTGTGAGTGCCAATCAGAGATTGGACTGACTTAAACAGTTGATACCCTTCAAACTTAACACAATGCAGGGGAAACTTGGGTGGCAATGTGTCAATTTCTGGGAAAACACGCACGGGATGTTTTGCAACAGAAATACCACGAGATTATTTAAATTCCTGTGCCTCCATCTCTATCCAATTTTTTTCTTTTTTTTTTTAAACAGAGGCAATCACTTTTGTTTGCTTGAGGAAAAATACAGAAACATTATATTTTACAGTGACACATGCTAAAAATATTTGCTAGACCAAGGTAATGACTTCATTTTAGCTGCATGATTTATTAATTGACAGCTGCTGGAAAGATATTAATAAATATAATTCTGACTTGTCTGGGACTCTCCCCACAAAAATAGATGTAAAGAAGTAAAATTGTCATTTTAGAGCTATTTGGCACTGAAAGCTTGGAAAAACCGAATAGTAAATGCTGTTTGAACATTAACCTGTATGAAGCTTTTTACTTCAAATCAGTTAGCACAAGCTTTGTTTTAAAGTTTAAATTTTTGTAAACTTTTGTACCATCGTGGGATAAATCACGGGTGTCAAAGATATGGCCCTGGGGCCAGATCTGGCCCACAAAAGTAAATCATGTGTCGACTTCATGCTTTATGTTGTAATTCAAACGATGATTATATGCAGATGTATAGAGATTTAAAACAAAATAAATACAAACAAGAGTAATATTTAGTTTTTTTCAGTTTGTTTGTAGTTTTAAAAATATTAAAAATAAATTAAACAAAATATTTCCTGTTTTCTACTTGTTTTTTCAATGTAAACAAAAATTATCCATTTCTTAAAATATGTCAAACATGAAATATATTTACTGTATTTTTATTAAAAAGACAAGAGTTCAAGATATAAACAAATATTCAATTGAAAATCCAAGATAATATTGACTATTAAAAGGCTCAAAAAGAGAAGCATGATCTTTAAACTAACAGATTGGATGTCTAGTGATAAACTCATTGAAAGACTCTTAATTGGGTTTTGGAGAGCCACGCATTTAGTTTTCTATAATCGGCAAAGGCACGTAAAGTAAAAAAATGCCAACTGTCTAAATATGAGGGAGGAGTAAACATTATTATTTCAAAATGTAAAAATGTCTCCATTGAAACATCCGATCCCTGACCGATTTGCCTCTTTCAAATAGCTATGATTCCTGTAAATTAGCCTGCTTGTGGTATTCTATTCGCAGGGATGAGAGCAAAATTCGGAGCGTCTTCCAAACCTCAAGTGTTTTCATCCTCTTCTATTAACAAGCAGCATGTTACACAATGGGAATGCTAAAATTTACAGCCACGCCAAATGAATCTCGCAACAAAGCTGGGAAAGTTTGATCATTTTGACATCCCGCGTCGGCTCAGACTAAATAAATGAAAACCTGTGTTTTTAACATAAATTTCTCGCTTTCCCCCCCCAACGCTCTGCTTTAGAGAGAATCCAAAAGTAAACGTCACGCAATTTAGCACACGTTTCATTTGCAACGCGAACCCCTCATTTCTTTGCAGTCATTAATTTGACGCTTTCATCTGGATCCCAGCATATGACACCGCGTCACGCCGCATAACAGTATCAGGTTCGCGCCAAATAAATAAACTCCCGGCGAGATTGGGCGCTCAAGACGCAACACGTGCGTCCCATGTGAGCGCGGCTGCCGTAAACGCGCTCATTTATCTCCCGAGAGGTAATGTATTTATGAAGAATATGCATGCAAGGTTCTTCAAAGTCGTCCAATGACAATGTTGCGCCGTCAAACGACTGCGGTAGGCAGTTAGAGGACACCTAACGCTGCGAGCAAGCGACCCTATGCGTGTCAATTTGTGGGAAGTTTCCCTCCTTTAAAAACTTTACAGCTGACTAGCGCTCCTCCAGTAGCCACTTTAACAACCTTTGGCCACTCCGTCTAATTCGAGCCAGGCAGCCTATTAGACGCAAGGAACGACTGCGTTTTCATTCAAGCCAGAGCCTTTTTCTAAAGTGGCGCAAAAACACATGAGCACATGGGAAAAGCATGGCGGCCGCCTATACTGCACTTGTATTCCATTAATATCTTCAGCAGGGTATTTAGTACTTCAAAATGACTTTATTCATATATTGTCCTTATTTGAATGTTTGTTTACGTGTTTTTTTTCAAAGCGCAGACATATTTGCTTTTATGAACTACCTATTACGGTACTCGGCCGTTTGGTTGCCGGACTTTTGGTCGCCGGACTTTTGGTCGCCTGGAAGGTTATTGATAATTACCATTTAAAACTGTTGCTCAAATTCCCTAAATACAAACTGCAAAGTATTATTTTGTCATACTTAATGCCCTATTAATTATTAGGCTAAAGAAAAGCTCCAAATTTCCCGGACTTTTATTGTGTTTTGTTGGAGAACTTGTTAAGACCCTGACTGACGTCCCTTCTTAAGGGGACAACTCATGTACATACAAACTCTTATACACTCACACGTCCGCTCAGTGAAACTGCTCAGGGCCATTGTTGGCTTTGATTGATGTGTAGACCATGTTGTTTTACCTTGTTTGTTCACAAATGAAAAAAATTGCATTGAAATAATTGCAATGATTGATTTTTAAAAGGGGAAAATCAGTAAATGTAATGTGCATCATCCATAATCGTTTAAATTTGATCCTAAAACAGAAAGTCGGCACTCATGATTTACTTTCTCGGGCCGCACAAAATGATGTGACGGGCCAGATTTGGCCCCCGGGCCGCCACTTTGACACCTGTGCTCTACTGATACTTGATGTTTTTTGACCCCCAGCCATTTTTTTTATCCTTAAGGAGTACATACTTCCTTGAATGCAAGTCACTGTTATAAAGATCTAAATGTCCAATCCATTTGAAGTGGACATTCCTTCGCTGCCACACTCCCATTACAAATGAATTGGACAAATACTAGATGGTAAATTCTTCATGGCAGAATCATGAAAAGACCTCTCAAGACCCCTACCAACATGGCCTCAAGCACTTCATTTCTTTATATTCCTCGAAACCGATGATGTCATTATAGTGCCATATTGAATAAACTGTAAAAAAAAATGAACAGAACTAGTCTATTCATTTGACACAAATCTTATTTTAGTGAAAAACAGGAATTTGATGCTGACTCTAACCAACAACAGAAAATGATGCGGTGGGCTGTATCTAGCCCCCAGGCCGCTAGTTTAACACCGCTAGTTTAATGGAAACAGCCATATGTGATTATTCCGTTCGTTATTTTGATGATTTGACGCACTAAAACAGCAAAGGAAACACATTTTCAGCGTAAATTTGGACACGCGTAGACTTGAACCTCGTATTGAACAATAAAAGGGACTCCCGCTGGTGTTTTGGCTGAGGCTGACTTCATGTCGAGCCGACCGCTGTTAAGGAAAAAAAAGATTTGTGTGCAGAAAAAAACAGTAACATCAGAGAGTTTTTGAGTGACAAAACCTAATAAGGATTTGGATTCTGGCAACAACATAAGCTCTCATTGTAACCTAATGAATGAGAAAAGGAACCAGATTCATTGAAGGATTTAAGCACATCATAACCTTTTTTGGCTAATGAAATCCACAAACACATTAGAGACAGCTGTTTTGGAGATTTATGAAATAGCATTTAGCACTAAAAACTAAAGCGAGAACCCTTTGTGTGTCACAGTGGTACTATGATTACGTTCAAATTTTAAACTGTATTGAAATACATATGGAGTAAATGATTTCACCAAATCAATACATCCGTGCGCCGAATCTCCATTTAAATGCAAGAAGGACAGGCGATCATTTTTGGCCCAACAAAATGAAAGGTCAAAGACCAGAGCTTGCCAGACATGAAGCCAGAAAGCTAACGTTTATCACTAAATCCGCCTATTGCCACCTAAAATACATAGGGTTAGGGGGATTAGCATTAAGGGGCATCTGAATAAATGAGACATGGAAAAACCAATCCATGCATTCAATTTTAGCAGACTGGGTTACTGCAATTGCATGTTTGCAGATCTTAACAAAAAAAACAATCAGAATGTTTCAGCTTTTTTGGTACATTTCAAAAATTTTAATAACAATATTATTAAATTATCATTTTTAAATGATCCCTTAATATGCTAAGTGACTGACTGTCTGATAAATAGAAAAACAAAAAATAAGAAAAAATAGTCATAAATTTTACATATACTTTTTTCATGAATACAATTACGGCGACCAGTTCAATCTGATTATGGCCCCTAGTAACATTTTAAAGTTGATCAATATTTAATAAAATAGCGTAATTAACAAATAAAAAAATCCCTTTTTATGTGAAATAAAAAAAGGAAAAGGACTAACACTGTCAATAAATAATATTTTTTCAATTTAAATAATTATCTTCATTTTAAAGATAAATAACAGAACACTTTTTTCTTAACTCATTGCCTACCATTGTCAACAATAGACATCAAATTGAATATTCATATTTCACTGCATTTGATGGCGCTAGACACCCAATCCTTTTTAATAGAGCGACCTCTCTTCCAGCCAAAATGGACTGGACGTCCATCGCTGTCTGTCACTGCCAGCCAATGAGTTCAATGAGTGCCCTATATAAAGGCTTAAGGAGACTTTGTGGTGTAAATTCAGCACAAAAGAGCTAGAAAATCAGTTTTAACATTTAAAAAGATATATTGACTGGCTCATAGCGTTCCTACTCCCAAGTAAAAACATTTTCAAAAGACGACCTGGTTAAATATCCTTACACTAAAATGTGCAAAGTGTCAATGGGACTGCTAAGCGTTCTTACATTTATTTTGGATTTATTGGCCTATGGGACATTCCACTGGCTTTTTGACTAAAGGGAGCCTATAGCGGCCACACACATTTACAGGTCACACGTAGACACCATGCGCCACCGACTTAATGAGACTTAAGAGGGTCTTCTGGTCACACATCTAATACGTAGTCTGGCTGACTCGATCGCATGCACAACGGCTGTAATTCGGCTAGCCGGACACTTTCCAATGCCTATATATGAGGATTTGCGAATGCCTGTACTCTGTGTTCCACTGTGTGACCACTTGAAAGACATGCAAATAGAAAACAGACAGCCACGACATTTCTACAAATGTAAAGGATAGGGGGGAAAAAAGATCAACGATTGAATTATTTCCGAGAAAAAGGTGCCCCTGGATTCTTTTTAGTGTCAGAGAAACAACTGGAAAATGGAAAGAGATAAGACAGCTCTGCCCATTGAACTTTTCAACTTGAAAAACAAGGCAACCGCAATCCATGAGAAACCATATGGTTTGCTTTTAAATACTAGAAAATGCAATTTTGAGAGAATTTATGTGGGGATGCTTTGCTCGGCCATGGATCACTTCCTGTGGATTTTTCTGCCACTTCCTACTACTTTTGGGGCATTTTCAGGTCACTTCCTTGTTAACTCATAGTCTCCCATTGTATTCAACACCAACAACAACAAAAAACCTCCCTACTCAATATTAACCTTGATACAACAAAGCCCAAAGCAATAATTAAATGTAATAAAAGCACTTAACTATTCACACCAAATGAAAATTCTTGAAATGCTGACACTTTAATGGTCCTTTGAAACAAAATTATGTAAATGTCAGTTTTATCAGGGAAAATAATATCACATTGCTCAAAATTATTGTATCAAACATAATAGGTTTGGCCATTTAGAGTTAAATCGAATGTTTCTTCATTGTGGTCATTATTGATCATTTTTTGGACCAAAAAAACCATCCTTTAAATTTCCCAAATTTAACAGAGCCACCCAAAATTTACAGGAAATGACCTTGAAATGCCGTAAAAAGCAAAAGAAAATGGTAAAAAAAAAAAAGATTGCATGCAAAGTAAACCCAGATCATCCCAAAATCAGTCAATAGGAAGTGAGCTGTAAGTACCATAAAATTTCAACACTATCAATACTGGAAAAAAATACTCACCACATTGTTCAGTGTGGTCATTATGTTTGACAAAAAACATGATCGATTTGCCCCAAAAATTAAAAGGAATTTATACAAAGGGTCAAGAAATTCACCACTAAATTCCCCACAATTAAGAGCAAATGATCCAAAATGCACAAAAGTGACTCCAGATTGCCCCAAAATTAATACGTGTACCTGTGAGTACCCTAAAATTTACCAGGAAGTGACCCTAAATAAACGTATTGCCTGTCATTGGCAACAAGACATCAAATCCATTTAAACTGGGAAGCCTGACTGTAAATGCTCATCTTTCAGTTCCATTACGTTAACAAGAAGTGACTCAAAAATACCCTGAAATGAATAGAAAGTGACCAAGAAAAATCTACAGGAAGTGACCCATGGGAGCATCCCCCGTGCAATTTCACCAGAAATGTCATTTTCTGATCTATTTTGTTTTTGAATGTTGCTGAACTTCCTTTGACTCTTCAACGGAATGATTGCTCATGACTCACTCTGCCTTTCACATCGGGATGTAAAAATGGGTGTTCCCAGTGTTTGCCTTAAATCTCCATCATGTTTGTGTTGTTTGTCCGGTGTTTCGACACATGTGCGCTGCTGTCTCACTCATAGAAAACCCACATCCTGCCCTCATTCAACCCTGCTGGATTCTATAGAGTAATTACAAACATCATTCTGTCAGCACAATGACTTTGCCGCATCAGCTCTATTATCGGTGACATGTGAGCTGAGCAGAGTGATTTAGACGCCCCGAGTGACAGGACAAGACTCATTTAAAAATCATTTTGGAAATTTATGCCGATGTTTTTTGGCACTTGATTGTCTGTCTGCGTACTTAAATAACATTCGTAGCCAGGTTGGTTAGTCGAGAGGGACACAGATCGGCACTAAAATGATCCAAACCATTTAAGTGGCCCTAGAGTGACTCTGGGTGGGACTTTTGAATATGTGAATATCCGTGAGTAAGCGGTAATTGAATAATCAATAGCTATTTTGTTGTTTTTTTTAACATGCATTGCATATAAAACGCTGCTCAGAGCTGTGGCATATTGTGTGATATGGAAACAATGTATCATATTAATGGGCAAATTCATTTCATGATGGATATAAAAAATATTTTATACAATTGCATTGTAGTGTAGCTACCTTTATACGATTATAATAACTTTCTCTCCACTTTATTCTTTGAATTGACATTGAACTGACCTGCCACAAATGTTCAATACTTCAAGTAGTGCTGCTACCTAAAACCATACAGTGCAAACAGAAGCAGCACTGTCTCATATAGATATGTACTGCTGAAATGTATCGATATCAAATTATCCCCAAATTATTATGACCAGTGGTTTAGAATTTTAAGACTGCTACATTTTAAGTTAGTGTCATGACTAATCAATTAATACTGGAGCAAATTGAGTTGTCTGTGTTTGGCGTGAATGTACGAATTGCTATTTTCGAATATATCACATGCGTTAAGTACGGGTAGCAGGGAAGATTTGCTTATTATTAAGTGGAGATATAGACATCTTGAACCTGATTGATGCTACTAACCTGGCATATGGAATCCTAAAATATAGCTAGTGAAAATTATGTTCCATTCTCTGGACAAAATGCACCTTGCAAAATCAAACAATTTAAGGCAAGAATAATGATACATATTTAAAACGCCGATTCACATCATTTTGACCAAGGGTGTCAGACTCGGGTTGGTTCGCGGGCTGCATTAACGTCAACTCGATTTCATGTGGGCCGGACCATTTTAGATATAATATTTAGATTTTTTAAAATAAATTGATTAAAAGCCCTGAATATTCAGTTTTGTATAGATCTAAAACAATGTTTGTTTTAGCTTTTTTTTATATATATTTTTAGATTTTACAAAATAATTTTTGAACTAAAAACACAGAAAAAATTATTAAAAAATTACAATTATTGATTTAAAAGGGGGGAAATCAGGAAATTTAATATGCATCTATACTCTTCATTTTAATTTGATCCTAAAACAGAAAGTCGGCACTCATGATTTACTTTCTCGGGCCGCACGAAATGATGCGGCGGGCCAGATTTGGCCCCTGGGCCACCAATTTGACACCTGTGGTTTTGACGATAATATTGTGAGTAACTGAATTCTGTGGGATAATGTATTTAAAAGTATTCAGCGCCTCCAAGTTTAAATGGACCTGCCGTCTGTTTCCATCAATGGCAGCCATACTGTGCCAAGCTCGATCCATGTGTACAGTATATGCATAACATACATGCATACATATGGCATATAAATTAACGTATTTCCCTGTTCATTCTTTCATTTCCATGAATTGAAACGAGTTCATCAATGGTAAACATCCCATCCATTCCTTCCAACAGATCGAACATCTATCGCCATCAGTGGCGTCTAATGTTTTACATAGCACACACACACGAGGGCGTATTGGGATATGCGTGCCAATGTGAACGCTTACAAATGACTGGAGGAGAGCATCTGCTCGCCTCTGCACTTATTTTGTCACCTGCCAGTACCACAGTCCCCAGTGCGAAGGGGATGACATCATCCAGGTAGACAAAGTGCAATACCAAGGAGCCGAGGCGCCTTCTCTCAGCACACGTGAGCACCCCCAACCCATCGGGTCCCTCGCCGGGAACGCTGCGCCATCACCTTAGACAGTCACTTTGTGTGGCTTCCACTCCGCTGGGACTATGACATCATCGCATAGTGTCTACTCCCCCTCCTCTCCTCTCTTCTCTTCTCCTCTCCTCTCCTCTCCTCCCCTCCCCTCCATCCTCCCTCCCCCTCCTGGCTTGCTCCATCTTTCCACACACACACAGTGAGGCTACTGTTAAAGTGCAGAGATTTGCTCCCACGCCAGCACATAAAAGGCACTCGCATGTACGAACCGACACGCATACGGGAAATTGCACTCAATGCCCTGCATAAACAAGATACACACAGATGGAGATACATGCACTTGACAAGTAAATAAACAGGAGAGTTGACACCAAACCGTAAAGCTTTTGGATTGGCTTCAAGATGCTGAAAAGGCTAATAGAAATGCTCAGAAGAGAGTATAAATTGCACGGATGTTGGATATTGCCTTCATATTCCATTGAAAGGTACATTTGTAATTAGTATATCATTGAGTTTGTCTCGTCATGGAGCGTCCAAACATTACTAATGTTGGATTAAAATGTGTTTAAAAAAAAAAATCAATGGAAACACAGTTTCATTGTAATTGCTGTTGTAACTTGCAATGGAATTGCCATTATCTACTAGTCCAAAAATACTAAAATTCAAGGAAAACAATTTTTAAATTGCTGCTATAGCTGGCAATGGAAGGCAACCACTGACCATAGCTCAAATTTTCACATCTATTTGGTGAAGGACAAAAAAATAATCCACAATTGACAAAAATATGATTTAAAACTCATTGGAAGACTTTCTCATTTGAATTGCTCGCAATAGAAGGTCACTATCTGTCTATTTGTCTTTTGGGAGACTGAAAAAGGACAAAAATAGTCCAAGAGGACAATTATTATTATTTTTTTAAATCAATAGAACAGATTTTCTTTCTAATTGTTTTAATAGCTGACAATGGAAGGTCACTACTGACTAAATTTTTTAGTTGGCGATATCTAAAGGACAAAAACAGTCCAATACAAACACATTTTCTCATTCTGACTGCATTCATAGTACATATACTACATCCACTATATACTACCTACCATACACTGAAATGAATCTTCCAAGAAATCCAATAAGAGAACAAACTATCCACCGTAGCTTTTGTGTGCAGCCGCATGCATATCATAATTAGTGAGAAAGTGAGAAGACTTTGCCAGACTTTAGTGAGGATTGTATCCTTAATAGCCGTCCCCAATATGTCCTTTGCGCAATGACCTGGTCTGCACTGTACATGTGCATAAAGCGCCACATGGGAATAATTACACGAGCGGAGCGCAACGGCACATTTACATTCCCGCGCACATCCCCAAACACGATAGCTCCCCATTGAGTCCGAGCGCGCTGCTAATTGCATTAGCTTTTGATTGACGGCGCACTTTGGGGCTATTCATCAATGCCAATTCATTTAGTGATAAATTGTGCTTTTTCAGACGGACGGAAGCAGGGATGTGTGGAGAAAGTAGTGGGGTAGGACGGCAAGAGATGGGGAAGACAGTAAGGTGTGTTCTGGATTGTGGATACTACAAAGTCATTTGACTCTTTCAGTGGCGTTGATTATGATAAATGTACAATCATGTGTCACTTTTGATCCTTCTCTGATGAACTAAAATGAGTTTGTCATGACTGGATATCCAATATATTTCACCTGGGAAGGTCGGCAGTGAAGGAACATTCTCCAAAAATGAAATGGAATTTCCCTCAATCATAAGGAAGTGACACAAAATATGTTTTTAAAGTTCATATGCTGCCAAAGGGCCCAGTTTTAATGGGTCAGTGGCATACAGATAATAATAATATAATTTTAATTAATGGATAATAATATAATGAAATGATGTTTTTGCTCAAATGTCATTTAAAGAGTTTTAATTACGATTTTTGGAATGGGCATCCATCATTGGAGTTAAAATATAAAATCACTAAATATGAGGAGAGGGCAAACTGTAAAAATAAAAAGCATATTTTTTTTAAATTTGTTTGTGTTTCTTGTTTTTGTTGCATTTTCCTGCATTTTTGAAGCCGTTATTTTTTCACAGCTCTTGCATTTTTCCCTTTAGTTTTGTTGTTGTTGTTGCAATTTTCCTGTATTATGCCCTTTTTTCAGTTTTTTTTTACATTTTGTTTTTTAAGGTTATTTCCATTTTTAATGGTTTTGATGTTTTTGGGGGATTTTCCTATTTTGTGTTTCGATTTAAATTCAAATTCTTCCACTTCAAATCTCCCAGTGATAGATTGGTACATATTCACAGCACTGAAAGCGTTCAATACACGTCTGTTATGTTTGCTTCACCTGGCTCTTGATGATGTCATCATCCCGGTGGATCTGCAGCACGTATCCCGAGTTGCAGGAGATGGTGCAGCGGTCGCCGTTGTAGAAGTGGTGGCCGGCGTTGCTGCACTTGAGCTCTGCATTGCGGATCAAGGGCTCTTGGCAGTCGATGGCTTCGCACGAATAATGTACGCAACTGTGAAGGTGGCGGGAGATGAAAAGGAAACCAAAGAGGAAAGTGACATTTGTAATCGAGGCACATTTAAGTGGGAAAATAACACTGCAAAATGTCAGTGGCTACATTCATCTGTCAATGACTGCTTTACATATCAGATCGATAAACCACATGGAGACAGAAGATAGCCATACTTGGTCTGAAAAATGTGGGGGAGGGCAGCAGAAGATGGAATGTGAAGTGATGTGTGAATGAAAAGTGACAAGTTCCGCGGAATACGTTGGCGTTTAATGTTCAAGGAATCCCTGTACACGCCACGGACGGAGCACGCGCGCAAGTCGGAGGGCAGAAATTGAATCCGTACTTTTATCTCTTGGCCCATTTGTGTTTTACAGCCTTTCTTGTAGTCGTAATCTTTCTGGTTTAAGTGGCCTTTCCACTGAATTATGGGCTGCCTAAGTATGTACCATATACCTGCCCACCCTTGATGATTCCATCCCGTGTGAGAATTTAACCTTCATTAATGACATGAACATTTAAAACAATAATAAAAAATAAGCACAGTAAGGTAACATGTAGTGCTTTAAAAGCGAAATCGGAGTGTGTCAGCAGTAGTGTTGTTAAAAGTATCTAAAAGTGTCAAGCCTGAATATCTGAGTACGATATTTTGATTGTCTTGATTTCACTCGCTGACTTTTACAGTTGCAGAAAAAACACTTCTTATTTTTTACAATAAAGCCCTATTCATTCATTTTCCATACCGCTTATCCTCACAAGGGTCACAGGGGGTGCTTGAGCCTAACCCAGCCAAATATGAGCAGCAGACGAGGGGTGTACTAAATTGGTTGCCAGCCAATCGCATCAGCCAATCGTATCCTGATTCATTTCCAATGGTAAAAACATTTAAAAATTCAAAATGTATCTCGTCCTGAATTTTTCATCCAATTCACATTATTTGCCTATCAAACCTATTCAGGATATCAAAATGAAAAAAAGCTTAATATCAACATCCCTATTTACATATTTCCAATTATCCCATTGATTTCCAATTGGAAAAAAAGGAACATGAATATATAGGACTCAAATCTATTGGAAGTGACCAATGAGAAGCAAGTGTCCAAAACTGAACTCATTCTACAGAAATTGCATTTTCTAGTTGTCTTTTAGTCTCTCCTGTATCAGAAATAACACATTTTAACAGATATAAACTAAAGTTTGTATACTATAACGAATATTGTAAAATGAAATGTAAAAATACAAAACTGTATTCAAATGCTGTCCAAATTCAATAAAAGGCCATACAATGTATTATAGGTATTATTTGGAATCCTTTTGTCATAAATTTGAATTTAAGCACCATGTATTAAGCCTGCCTTTCTGCTTTCCCCAATGAAAAGTGCATCGTATAACACGATAATTAACAGACTGGCACGGAGCAACTCAACATGAGAACGGTGTGCACAAAGTGATGTTTAATAGCTTTTGCTGTTGTTAACAACTCAGACCTGGGGGGTGGGGGTGAAGGGAGGTGGAGGAGGTTGGGGAAGAGGGGGCGCAGGATTGGGGATTTTTTTTTGGACTGTTCCAGGAAATTTGCGTGAGAGAGGCCACAGCACTGACGTTGGAGGCACCCAAAAAGGGGAGAACTTGGCAGAGAAAATGGCGCTATCATGTTGTTTTTTCAAATGCCCCAAAATTACGTTACATTAAAAGGAGAACTGAGCTCATTATAATTGACTTTTACACTGAATAAACTCATTGGCTGTCATTGACAGCGATAGACACCTACTTTCAAATGGATTGGACCTCTACTCGTGATAAACTAATTTAACACCCTTTACAAAGCATTGGAAAATAGTTGAAAATAATATTAAATAAAATACATTGTTCAAAATTTTAGTATAAAATTAAAGAAATACTTTTGGTAACATAAAAATGAAAAAATTATGCACTACTGCTCGCTATTTTTGTACATGTATCAAGTATATATTCTAACTATTTTATTAATATTTACAGTATCAAATATTATCAATATGTCCTGCGATTGGTTAGCAACCAATTCAGGGTGTACACTCCCTACTGTTTGTTGTTGGCTGAGATAGGCTCCATCACCCCCAAAATGATTTTTTTTTTAAATATCAACTCCAAATGTAGGATTTAAGAATCGTGAAAACAGTAGCATAAACACTTTTTATGGTAAAACGATGGCCATAATATAAACAATATTGAATCGATTTTACCACACACCGTAAATTGCTGGCGAATGATAGGTTGCCAAATTTTGCTCACTCACCTTTGACCAGTGGGGTTATAGATCTCATTGCTCTGGCAACCGCTGATAGTGATGGGGTCGAAGGACTGGAAGGAACGTAGGCCGACACCGGAGATGGCCACCAAACGGGACGCGAACGTGACCAGAATGGCCGTCGTGTGATAGAAAGCCACCGACAAGTCATGGCTGACTGGAATCACCAACGGGTTTGTTCGGCAGCTCAGTCGCCACTCGCCTGCGAAGAAGGACCGAGACCATTCAAGACCAAATCCAGATATATTTCGGACAATAGATACACTTTTTACGATTGGACATTTTTCGAAGAATAATAAAAATAAAAGGAAAGAAAGAGTTCTTGCCGAGACTATGGATTCCATCTTTGGTGTCCACCAGCTGTACGGTGATGTTACACTGAGTTTGGTCGATGTAACCCGTCCCGTCAGCCGCCAGGTGTATGATCACTGCAGCTGCCACCATTGGATGAGAGAAGTGGGCCTGGATAAGGGAAGGTGAGATGGGATTTCAAATGAGATAACCTATTTCAACTCCATTGACAATGATAAACATCCAATCATGGCGGATTTCACTTAGTCTAACACTATTTTTTTAACACATCTGGGAGGGCTACATTGGCTCATTTCTATGTCAACTTTCCCATCTCAAATGGATTAGATATCTAGCACAGTAAATGGCAACAGATGTGTAAGTACGTCATAAATGAACTGGTTACGTTATCTTGAAATATCTTCATAATGAAAAATTGTTAATGTTTCACATTACAGAAATTCCTGATAAAGTGTGATTCACATCGTTCCATTTACTTGGTTTAGCTTTTTATAACTTTTGTATACAGCTAAAAAAGTTGTAGTTTTAAGTAATAATACACCAAATTTCTGTATTCCGTGTATTTTCTATGGTTCGGATCTTTGATTTTTATCAACTGTTTTTTTTTTTCATGCATTTGGATTTTTTTTATAGTTTTGAAACAACACATTTTTGGTGATTTCGCATTGTTTTAAAATTTGAGAGTTGTGTTTTTCGCTACTTTCGATTTTTCACGGTTGAGCTGCCGAGCGGCAAAACACTTGTAGGTCAAACTATAGATGGGCCTGATATAAAGGATCAAGACCTGCTAAGAACAAAATACACTTCTGATGTTGTCTCTGTTATCCTTAAAACCACAAATAATGAAAATTCAAAGTTGCCCTAGCATTCTATAGAAAACGTTTGGGTCATTTTTGACCGACTTAAGGAAGAGTGGCCCATCCAGTCACTTTTGTATCTAAGGGTTAACTGGGAGAGCTGGCAGTGAATGACTTAAGTGTTTTTCCTCAAAAGGCATATCCATTTCTCTTATATTGCACCATAAATGCATGGGGCTCCCTTATGTAGCCACAATTAATTATATATATTTTCTCACGATTCTTAGCCAACTGCTTTAAGTTAATGTTTCAAGAACAGTGTCATAAAACTGGGACATACAGTATGTCTGAGGCTTTACGTTCATGTTCTTTAAGGAAAACAGCCACCTTAATGAGGAAATGATGTAATATTGCACAATATGGGTCCTGGTTTCAAATGTGATGGACCATCAAGGGCGAACATGTAATACTGATCAAAACTGACAATTCATTGACTTGCATTGCGCCGTGTTTAATGCTAACATGTCAACATCCCAGCAGCACTACATTAGACTGACAGAGTTGAGTTTTACCTTGAGCCAGTAGATTCCCCAGGGGTTTTTGCGGGCCTCGTGACATGGAAACCAGGCATATTGTGAAACCCCGTCGGATAGGTCAAACACCTTGGACTGACATGTCTAAGGAAAGGAAAGGACAAGAGGTTACAAAAAAGAATGATGTACTTCTATCTTGACAAGTAGCAAAAGTCAGTCCTAGTCATTGCCTTCGAGAAGTTGCCCAAATCAGATTTGGATAATAATGGTGTCAAATGTTTGTTCTGGTAAAATTTTCATTTTGGCCTCTATCGTACTTGAGATGTTTACGGTTCTTTAACGGGTGAAAACATGGGTTTGTGTGACATAGTCGCTACAAATTAAAAGCAGAATCTCTACATAACTGTTGCAGCACAAACGGAAATTTTTACAGAACAAACCAGTGCAAACATAGCACAAACGAAGAACACTATTGCGATTCCGTTTCACCGTAGATGGGCAGGGCTGCGTGACATCATCACTACAAATTAAAAGCAGAATATCTACAAAACCATTGCAACACAAATGGAAATATAAACGGCACTATTGCAGTTCCGTTCCACCGTAGTTGGAGGTGCGGGGGCTCAGTGACGCTATCACAACAAATCAAAAGCAGAATATCAACAAAACTGTTGAAGCACAAGTGGATTTTCCTTTTATAGCAAAACGATGTTTAGCCGGTTTAGATCAAAATGGGATTAACCAATAAAATAATTGTGAATATTTCAAAGACGCTAGCAGCACAAACAAAACTTTTTACAGGACAAACTGGCACAAACCATTGACATAATTTGTATCTAAATTTGCATCTGATGGCCAACAGCACCAAAGCACTTTTGCGTTTTTTACTTAAGATTAAACGTAGCCTTGGTTGCCACTATAAAGCACCCCCAGTAGTGATCCCAAAGACTTTGTCTAGAAGGGTAGAGCGTTACCACACATTTTGAATGCCAGTAATTGCTATGAGTGTTTGATCAATCTGAAACATTGTTGAGAAACTAGAAAAGCAGTAAAACAAAGAAAAAAATACGAGTAAAACGAACCCAGGCATACAAAGGTGATTGGAGGCCAGGTACTCAAGGACGTACAGTTACTGAGTTAGTGAAATAAGATACCTGTAACCGGAGATTTTTGCTAAGGAGGCTACTGTAAGATTCTGCCGCTATGGAAAAACTTGCCCCACCACCTATCTGCCTATGTATCTGTCCTCTATATTTGTTGACAGGGCCCGTGTGCTTGCTGCTGATGCAGCAGAAATGACAATTTCTATGAGAATGCAATTGTCCTGTTGTGGGTAGAGTCCCACAGCACTGTGATGCAACCAAGCGGTTCGTTTGTTCTTAGATAATTGCTGAGAAGAGGGCAAAAGTTGAGCGTAAAACACCCTTAAATTGAGTAATTCGAACCAGAGACAGAGTAGCAATTACAACTAAACCGTTATGCATGACTTGGGGCCCGATAGTCCTAGGCTGTACCAATACCAACCCAAAGCACACAACTCGTGTCCATGGGTGAAATCCTGAAATCCGGACAGAACAAACCAGTTTCTCCTTTTCAAGGGAATGGAAAGTAGCATGCTGATTTGTACAAAAAGAGTCAGCTGTGTTTACTATTTAAGTGGTTCACTAAAGTATTCATGCTCTGATTTTTATTTTATTTTTTAAACTGCTCAATGTATGTGATTTACTTTTTTTCTGGCGCTGATCTGGCCCCCGGGCAACCTGTTGGATGCCCCTGAAATAGTGCATGTACCTCTACCATGTACTCTTTTTGTGCCAGTCTTGGCAGTAAATGCAATACCAAATCGTACAAAGATACAGTTACAAATGTCTTTGACAGTTATTTAAGCCTCCAGAGGTGGGCTGACAGGTCAGTACCGATACAGTTTGACTACGATGGCGCTACAGGCAGCTGTTTTTCATTCAATTCATGTATTTTCCCCTTTTTTCCTCATTTCGATTCTGCCGAGTGAAACACTCAGGGCAATGAGATTTTAGTGAGAACCTACTTCAAATTTGTCAATAATAGCTACATTACTGAGCAGATGTTTGTCCGGTCTTTCAGACGTTGGCTTTTACAGATGCTAAATTGGCTGAAGTAGCCTTGGAATATTAACAATTGTTTCCATGTGGTTTATTACTCAACCTCTTATAATGGGACGTCTATAAACGTCTGTGGGGTTCTGTAGCCCTCCTTTCGACGCGTTCTTCAACAAACATTTGTTTTTACTTTCCTACGAGACAAATTTTTGGCCTTTATTATTAACTGATCGTGCCTCAAAGGAGTCTTAGGAATGTTTCCCTGCAGCGTTTGAAGAATCCGACATTTAGCTTTAACACAACTGTATCAAATTAAGCTTCTCAGGTTTAAAATCCATGCACGTGCATGATGGGATTGCTTGAGTACAGATTTGTGTTCTTACTCCCAATAATACAACAGAAATCTATTGATGACAACTATTGATAACTGACAATTTTGATAAGTCAGATTTAATTTTTTTCGTCATTCGGTTAAAATCATTCCCATTGAAACTCTTAGGTGAAGCGTTTATAAAAGATGGGACATTTTGCAATGAGGATGCATATATTTGCCTACCTGTCTTGATATTCGGAACAACCGCCTGCTAGCAGACCTTTCAATTGATTGCTTGATTAAAAGAGTTATAATATCACAGCAGGAGTAGTTGACTAAAGACGGTACACAGAATATTTACAGCGTCAAGGTTGCGTGATACAAGGGAAAGAGACAGCACTTTTAGATGATTTAATCTGGTAAGAAAAGTTATTTATTGCCCTAGCAGTTTACTACAATACACAATGTCCGTATATTTGTATGACTCTCATCATGCAAGTCCAGTTATTTTCTCATGATTTTACTCATAGATGTGTCAATGGGTCAGAAATTATCGGGTCACAATGTCTTCTCGAAATGTCTTGGTCATGAAAAATTGAAAATGCTGTTTCATATTCCATGATTTCCTAAAATAATTGTTCCAGTAACATTTTTTAACTTAGCTTTTATACATAGTTTTAGTACATTTTAGTTTTGTAGTAAAAGAAAAAAACAACAACAACAAAAACACAAAAATGTCCATATTTGTTGTGTTACTCCAGTTTTTTTCCCCATTTTTTGCAGTTATGTTTCCAATTTATGGGTGGTTGATAGGTTTTCGGTGTTTCATGCTATAGGTAGTTTTTAATCTTCCTGTTCCTGTATGCTCAATGTTTCTTTGCTACATGAAAATAATTGACACACACAGCCCAAGAGATCCCGTCTTGAACCCTAACCTCCAAGTCTTTATGGCCATAGCCCCAGGACTACACCCTGGACTTGTCGCCAGTCAGTCGCAGTGTTATGGTGAATGGAGCATTGAGTGCAAATCGATCTTATGCCAGCAGTGTTGAAGTCAGCGCGCTACGAATGGAACGATGAATGAAACAGTCAGCCAAATGTCAGTATACATTTTATTGGTCATTTTACTACGAATGCCTCACTTCTGGCGACACAACGCCACTTTCAACTGTCTTAATTGTGTCAACAGTTTTTAAAGCGTCTCAACAAACCATCGTGACTCACTAGTGCGTGGAACTTTTTTTTTCTCTCTAACCACCATAAAAGTTTCAATAACTTTACTCCTGTCATTACATCAATCAGTGAAAATAGAAAAGCTAGCATGAGTTTAAAAATGCATAAAATCTTGTCAAAAAGTATTCAAAAATAAATGAATAATACTTACTAAAAATCATTTATCGTATTTACTTGCATGAAAGCCACTTTTGCCAGACAAAAAATGACTGCATCGAGAGTACGGCTTATATGCGCATAAAAAGTAGACATGCACGAAACTTAAAGTTGACAACGCCATAACACCATAACGTCATGACACAAGACAATGCGGCCAATATGTTTATTTATTTCAAAATAGAGAAAGGATAAACAAATAAATCGCTTAACAAAATTCCTGTAATGAAACGAAAGCAAAGTTTTTTTTATATTACACATTGTTTTGTTTCTTTTCCTCAGTTTTTGTATCGTTTATTTTTTCAATTTTGCTTTTGTGTGTTTTATGTTTTGTTTTTTTACAGGATTTTTTTTACCTTTCATCATGTTTGCTCGTAACTGTACTTAGAGAAAAGTAATTGTTTGAATGTTGGCAAGCCCTTCCTATATTACTATTCCATGACACTCCTTCAAAAGTCAATAATTAGGGCGCTCACCGTGACATATTAACGAGACTGTTTGTGCCACAGAACAAATGAGTTGTAGATTCATTATTAATACTTGACAGCAGTTAAGTGTGTGTTAGTCAGGTACAAGGTTTAAGTTTGTCAAAATGAAGAATAGGGTTCATACATTGGTTGAATAAAAAAATAGACCTGTGCTACAAAAAAACACGACAAAAACACATTGAATTGACCCTTTTTTGAGTGTACTTGATGACCGGTGTCCAATCATGAGGCAATTTCCCTCATTCTGCTGTGAATTAAAATACATTTGTCATTTGTGGACGACTATCCCATTTTGAACTAGCAGAAAATGAACGAATTTTCTTGTAGATTTTTTGTGGGTTTTTTTGGTGTTGGGTGTGTTTTTAGTTGAAGTTTTTATGCTCTTTGAGGTTTTTCAGTTTCCCATTATATTGCTTCTTTTTTCAACATTCAGGGTTTTAATGGCTTTCATGGTTTTTTTTGCACCACTCTCCATTTTTCCGCATTTTTTTAAAAATACACTTGAGAAAATACTTATCTAAACTATATGTTGTAATATTTTCCTCAATGTTTTTGATGAGTGAGTTTTTCATGATGTGTAGGAATGGAACTATCTTATGTGCTTGTGTTCTTTTTTTTAAGTTACAGTATGTCCTCCACACCACAAAAGTTGAGAAAATACTGCAGTCTTTGTATTTTCTCTTTCTCAAAAGTCAAATGAAAACCCCAACAGATTACAACAAGCAAGTAAACAAAGCTACAATAGTCTGTGTGAATATATTTACTCATTAATCATATTTGAGTGCAGGGTCAAATGTCTTAGTACAAAGTACTTTACACAATGGCCAATATATTAACAAATGTGCTGCTATGTTCTCCTATGTTGTGAATGTTCATAGGCAGGAACTACTGTCCGCTAAAACATGATCCTCTACTTATTCATTGGAAACAAATACAAATGAGTCGGGCACAGATCTGAGTCATCAAAAAGATTGGCCAGAGAGGCACATTGGTCTTTGTAATTACTGTCTGTTTCCAAGGCTGTCTGTATGTTAAATATGTTGTAAACAAGGAGTTTTCCATGGGGTGAGTTTTAACTCTTCCAAGAATATGTATGCAAGTGTATATTTGACCTGAACCATGCACAATACTATTATAATTAGAGGTGATTGTCGTCGAGGCATATCTGCTCTCTCCCTGCCGACAACAACTTATGACTGCCTCGCCTGACATAAACAAGGAGTTACAGCTGCTTGTTATTTGATTCATTGATCTCGGACACTTCAAACGTATGCCTCAATTTAATGACCTTTGGTGAGTATGGGGAGGGAGCTGTGTATCTTTAAGAAACAAAAGCTTGTAGCATTAAGTTAGTTCAGTGGTGTTATTTGTCGTTTCCCAAACATTTTTTAGCTGATCTAGCCTTTATGACAAATATAAATGCATTATTATCAAAGTTGTATCAACAGGAATCAGAACAATTTAAAAATTATTTCTTCACACTGACCAAAAGTTAAAGTCCATGAAACTGATCTTCCAGTTCAGATAACATTAAAACAATATGACTTCAATATCTTATTTTTCCAATTTACTAGTTCTATTAGTTCAATCTCATAATATAGGATTAAACGGTATTATATTAATACAATGTGGTCATGGTGAGTCAACCAAACTCTTCCCAAACAGAGCTAATTAAATCACCTGGTAGAAAAACCACCCCTCCCTCACAAAAAAATAAATAAAATACATTTTCTTTTTAAATCGCAATGTCAGGTTTTTTTCCAATATCATTCAGACCTAATGTTTATTTATATATATATATATATATATATATATATATATATATATATATATATATATATATATATATATATATGTGTATATATATATATATATATATATATATATATATATATGTATATATATATACGTACATACAAAAATATCAGAATCACACTGTTGCTTGAAGGTGATGTCTTCTAAAATGCTTCATGGACACCACACACTGTATGACGTTATGAACCAATCAGCGTTGGGCTCAACTCTCCTTAGTCTCAGGTGGTTCATGTTATTTGCCAAGATAAAGGAGTCACACAAGCACGCTATCGACTCCACTGGGAGATGGAAAACGTGGCTACAATGGAACACTCGGCCAATCGAGAGGATTCTAATTTGCATGTTCTCCAATCACGAGGTCTTCAAAAATATGGCGCTTAGCTTGAGGGGGATGGAGAACTAGCCACTGACCCACGCATTTGGTGTGTACAAAGTGACACCTCGCATGTATGTAGGGGCTTAGTGCGCATTTCAGATGTAAAAGCAAGCTGGTGATTTCTCCTGAGATGTTTGCTGCCCAGGCAATCTCTGACGCAACCCCCACAGGCGTCCCTAGTGGACACCACCCTTAATTATACATGAGCAACAGAAGGGGATAACATTTGAGTTCTCTCAGACTGCCAGAAAGTGTTTCTATATGAAGTTCATCCGTGCTAAAGTGTTTCATTAACTCTTTCACTTCCACTGATGATGATGATGAACATCCAATCATTCAAAAGTACATTAAAACACTTTCAATGGGTTTATCACGAGTAGACAGCCAATTCAATCAAACTGATGGATATCCAATCACGTGACAATTAAAACTAAGATTAAAACTCTTTTAAAAAAGGACTTCAACACAAGTAGACATCCAATCCAGTCAAATTGAATGCAAGTAATTCGCATAATTTGGTATGTTTTGTTTTTTTAAACAGCGGAAGCCTTTCCTGACGCAACGGTCTACAATTATCTAGGCGTGCAATCAGCTCAGGGGTTAAACTAGCAATGATATTTTAGTTCACGCTACTCCCAGCGATTAACCACGAAAAAAAAACGTATCGCAAGTAACCTGAATCATTTGAATGGGGAAGGCTGGCAGTATTGTAATACTTGTAATAATTGTAATTTTATCTGTAAAAAGCATGAGTAAAAAAAAAAAAAACACGCTAAAATGTTGACCAAAATATTGAAACCTCAAAAAAACTCAGACTGCTAAAACTACAGAAGAAAAATTGCAAAATAGCCCGCAAAAACAAACAAAAAGCTCAAAATCCATGTAAAATCCCGCTCATGTAAGCCTCAGGGAAGCATTTTTTTATAGAAAAAGAAAGAATACGAGCAAAAGGAGCAATGCTTTCGGCGCACCATCGCTTGGTTTAGCGGAATGTCGGTGAGTGCCTGCTGTGTGAGGTAACGTCCTGTCAAGCCGGTCCCACCCGTAGCCGCCGTCTCATGGGCACGAGGGTGACGGCGATGACGAGAGCTAGGCCGTTAAGCGCTAACATGGTGGGCAATTACACAGCCCACCTACCTCCGCCTCTACAGGGGAGAACAGGCGGCAGCAGGCGCCGACTGCGATGGAACGTACGGGAACCGGTGAGCGCGTGACCGCCAGTTGAAAACAGATGGGTCGGCTGAGAGGATAAATGTCCCTCGGTCAGCGGTCCCCATCGTTGAATAGAACCTTGCGTATTAACAGCTTGAAAATGTTACACGAGGTCAACGGCGCCGCGAAAAAACGCACGCCGACCGCACTGAGGTTTTTGCATGGCAGAGCCACAATAATAATTGAAACAGGAAAAGCAAAAGGGAAAAAGGAACGCTATCCCAGAGGTTTCTTTTTAATGTTACCACATGCTTATGTCACTGGCACGCCGCCTGACGAGGTCCGTGCGGTTTGAGGGAATGTTGGCGAGGGACTCCGTGCCAAAGGAGCTGGCTATCCCGCTGAAAGCGCCAGCTCGGCTACTGTTTTTTCTGTGTGTGAATGTGTGTGTGTGTGTGTGTGTGTGTCTGAAATGTGAGTAGGTGCTCTGCAGTAGCCTTTTACAAGTTGCCTTGATTGCTTTTTTCTAGGCGACGTCATAGAAAAGTGGGCCACCTATTTTCTGTCGAAGATTGTGTTTGCTCGTTTAGCCGATGGGATGACGCTGATGCTTCATGGTTGTTAAACCTGGGGATCGGCTCATCAAAATGATTGAAAAGTATTGACGGACGATACTGAAATTCAGTGGTACTTCTACTTTTTATTACAGTGGTACCTCGTCATACAACATGCTCGTGGTACAACGAAAATTTCGATCGAATAATTCGCTCGCGATACGATTAAAATTTCGAGATACGACCAAGCCAGGTGGCCATGACATGAGAGGCTGTTTATCATTGTACCGCACTCTTTTTTTGCTGCATCTCTTTCGTGTATAATTACTATATCTACGAGAACTGAACGATTTATTCAGACGAGTTTCGACCAAGAAATGCACAACGCACGGGCAAAAAGAGGGCTTTCTGGGTAATGGAGTATACTCGTGCACACAACACCCATAGGCAATGGCACCCTTTCTCAGGATAAAACTTCATTACCCACAATCAATACGTGGGTAAGCTCGGCTATTGCATTTCCTGTTATTCTTTATAAGGAAAGGAGCTCCCGCGATCGTTCTTTAAAGACTACTTCTCGTTGGCAAGTGGTCGTGCGTTATCCTATAGTGAGGACATTTGTGTGCATCATTTCGGGAATATTTTGAAGGGAATACAACAGCAAACAGTCTATCGATAGCGAACGTGAGGGTGGAGGCGTGGCAAACCGCTAACCCGGAGAACTAAGACAAAACTAGAATTCAGTTTTGTGTAAAGTTACATTAAATGTATGTTTGAATGTGTCTGTATATATTTATCCAAGTTAATTTAAATTTGTTTGTTCGTTTACGAGTGCCGTGGATAAAGTCCCCCCGAACACCCCCCCTCCTCCTCCGTGTGTGTCGTTGTCTCTCCCCTCCGCGAAATGCATCTAATTTTACATCTATTAAACACATTTTATTACTAGTAAAAGCTCTAATTTGTTCCAAGGGATCTCCAATACTAGCTTTGAAAGATAAAATTATTTATCAGGCCATGAAAATTAAAAGACATGCAAAGATAATTTTCATTGGGGTGGCTGGGCGAGGCAAACGTTTGGCAGTTGAGTAAACATATGTGCACACACACGTAAGCACACAACTTGTGCACAACATTCATTCAGCCTTAAATTGAAGACGTAGATTTATGTATAAAAATCACGCATGCTGAACTTGAGATTTCATGCAGAGACACGATCGCTCTTCCTCCTCAAGTGCCTTCTTTGGTTGTTGTTGCCTTTCTCGCATCCGTAAAGATTCCTATCACAGCCGCACACGACATCCAACGTCGTTTCGGGACATCAAACGCGAGCGAGCCACAAAGCCAACGCTGTTTACCAGATCGAGGGGAAACGATGCGTTATCCTCAACGAGCTCATTCAGAATCGGAAAAAGCCGTCGTTTGCGACGCCGCAACAACGTGCCGTCCTCTATCGGGATATCTCGAGCCAGACTTTATCAGAGCGCTTTGAAATTAATCCACGTTGGGTGAAGCCAGCTATGAACAGGACAGGTGACGTGATGTAGTTAAAAGAAAAAGGGCTCGTTTACACTGTGCTTGACAAATGGCTCGCATTCATCCTGGGGAAAAGAGACATATGCAATCCATGCCAAGGAGCACTTAGGATGTTGATGTGCATGTTCGTTACGGCCTCGCTTCCCTTTCTTGAGAAAAAACAAGCACTACAAGGACAGCAATGATACACCAAGCGATAAGCCACACTCACAAATGCCTCTGCACGGCAGGCAAAGGAATAACTTTGGTAGCCTTGTTGCAAAAGGCATTTCCTTATATATTTTTTCATTCATTTTCCGTTCGGCCAACTGGGCAGTCAGTGGGGAGACCGTGAATTGGTTACGAGCCAATCGCAGGTCACAGTGAAACTAACAACCAATCACGCTTCCAATCATATCTATTGACAATTTATAGTAGCCAACCAGACTACCCACATGTTTGTGGGATGAGGGAGAAAACCGGGTGAAAACACAAATTTAACGCATAAATTCATAATCCATCAGGGATTAAACCTCGAGAACTGTGAGGCGGATGTGCTAACCACACTTCCAACAAACTGCCCTTTATAGTAGAGCAAATGCAATGTGGAGTGTGTTGGCTTTTTATAGCGACAATCACTAGCAAAAACTAGCACTTTCATTGTGTGCATGACTTTGAAAAGCACTAACAGCTTTTGCTATGAAGACTAACGATGCATAGTCAAGTTAAACAAAGCGTGGTGAGAATATTTTCATTGGATTGGGAGGCCTTGAATTCAGCGAAGACGTTGAACAATGATGAGAAATAATAAACAGGGACTCAAAGAAGAGGGATTTATGTTGTGCATGTCAATGACCGGAGGGGAATTTGAGAGTTAAGCGCTTCCACATACGTGAGGCTTTGTGTCTACTTGATATATGCATCGCTTTAATGATTTGTGCCATCGCGGCGCAACGGCAACAGATCAATGCTTCCACCACGCTCGGGTGAAATCAATGGCGTCATGTCGCGTCTTCTGGAAGCATTACTTTAATGAGAGAGGCAAATTTATGCGAGGGGGGAATCTAATTAAACCTCCCAATCTTTAAAATGACTTAACTGGCAAACTAGCAAAAGAAGTTGTTTCACACACACACACACACACACACACAAATGATGTCATATATGGATCAAACTGAGGAAGCTATAAAAAGATGGTTGAGCAGACAATGGGTTTTTATTAACCCTTGATGAATTTTAATGTCAGATTGGATGGTTCCTGTGGGTTTAAATTACTGTTGGAAATACTATAAATAAAGACTACAATACAATTATAACATTTTAAACTCAACATTGGCACTAAAAATAATACTCAATGCAATTTTTGATACTTTATGAATAAAAAAAATAAAAAAAATAACTGTAAGTGCTATCTCTCGTCTAGTGTTAAACCTGAGAAGTGTAAATTAAGCTTCTTGTGCGGGCCATGTTTTCAACAATTGATGTAGTCTGGAGTCCCCTGGCTTAGAAACTCACCTTAGTAACAGCAGGATACCCGGCTGCCACTTCGCCTGAACAGTAGGGTTTCTTCTCGTGGGAAACCTCGACAGTGGAAGCCCACTGGTCCAGGAAGCCACTGGGCGTGTAAAGGCCGCAGTCTCGAACGCCAGTCTCTCGCTCAAAGTCCTCGCACACACCATCCCCGTCGAAGTAGTAGCACATGCTCGGTTCCTCTGCAAATTCAAAGAGGACAGAAGGTGTCAGAAAGTGCAAAATTCACCCTCACCGTCTTTGGGGAGCACGCCTTTGATCCTTATCTCTCTGTGGTGAGAAGACAACAAACCAGCAGGGTGAAGAAAGAGGCTACGTTCCCAAGAGGTTCAGAAAGAAAAACAAACAAAAGGAATGAATTAAAGTCGGACCATCAGGGGTCACTGATTTCGATAGATTGAACTTGGCTGAGACACACCCTGTAGTCATTTGCTTTGAAAAATCAAATTTGAAAATCCATGGAAAGCTTTGAGTTCTCTGCATGTTTGCCTTTGATGGCCCAAGACGTCCATTCCGAGATGTCCCTTCATTTGTTTGTACAATGGCGATTCCCATTAAAAAAGATTTGGTCGTCTCACACCGCCATTGGCAGCCAATGAGATAGTAAAGAAATGACCCTAAAATGCCCACGACACCCCTCCCAGTCTAACGCCATCAACGGCAGTCAATAAGTTCAATGAAGGGAAAGCTATTAAAAAGTTGCCACTTTAACCCTTTATAGAACAAGTAACTATTTCTAGTCATAATAAAGACTTAAATATTACCATATATACACACATATGCAACCCAGACTGCCCACACCAAAGTCAGGCGGAAGAACCACTGCACCATTGGGTGGCTAATAATAGTAGATTAATATAACACAGTAATACTTTGAGATACGAGCTTAATGCGTGACGGGACCGAGCTCGTATGTCGATTTACTCGTATCTCAAAACAACGTTTCCCATAGAAATTGAATTAAATACAAATTAATTCGTTCCCACCCTCTGAAAAGACAACAACAAAAATAGGATATTATAATGGAAAAACATTGTTATTGCTTGTAATTCACAATCTACTAAGAGAGTAACAAATAACTAGTGGTTATGATGTTTAATACTAAAATCCTTGGTTCAAATCCAGGTCGGTCCACCTGTCTGGAGTTTACTTGTTCTCCCCGGTCCTGCGTGGGTTTCCTCCGGGTACTCCAGTTTCCTCCCACGCTCCAAAAACATGCCAGGTAGGTTGATTGGACATTCTAAATTGTCCCTAGGTATGGGTGTGAGTGTGCATGGTTGTCCGTCTCCTTGTGCCCTTTGATTGGCTGGCCACCGATTCAGGGTGTCCCCCCACCTATGGCCCGGAGACAGCTGGGATTGGCTCCAGCACCCCCCGCGACCCTAATGAGAATAAAGCGGTTTCACAAAATGAGACGAGAAATAAAAATAAACTGAATCTATGAATTAATACATCAGTAAAAATTAAATAAGCAGAATTAAAAAATGATTCAAAGTTAATATTCTGAAGTATTTTTTTTCTCGTAAAACTAACTAATAGTCATCATAGTTCATTAAAATTGGTAAAACCAGGTGTGAATATTCAGCTTTCAGTGCTATTGACGGCACAAGGCGTCCAATCCGTTTTGAGTGGGAGGGGCGAATGATTAATGATGAGTTCAACAAGTGCGCTGTTAAAAACAAAACAAAATTCCTGCATTAAAAGAGCTAAGATTCAGAAAAGTCAGACCTTTTAAAAGTTTGATGCAGCTGAGTGCCTCAATATTTTGGAGTTGTGGTAATTTACCAGGGTTTTACAGCGTAAATATCCCACCCGCGGTTCAAAGCCTGGAAGTGGAAGCTTTGGGTCTGGAGGAGAAGGGCCTCACTGCTAATGCGCTGTCAGCCAGTGGGGTTCCGTTTAGGGGAGTCGGGGGTAGAAAGACGGCATTCCGTGCCGAGTTGGCCGGGGCCTCCTTCTCGAAATTCCAGCCCTCCGCCGCAGCAGTCCAAAAAACCAAAGTGAGTTCTGCGCTCTGCCGGATGGCCGAGCGAGGGGCTACCGAGAGGGCACGCAGATGCCTCGCGCTCAGTCGGAACGGGAGCTTTAAGCGGGCCCGGGTGTTTGAATTGGGATTAAATTACGGAAAACGTGAAAGCCGGGGGGGCCTCGGACTGTCATTTTTTTCCCCCCGTCAATCAACAGTTTACGACCTCCAACGAGCACGCTCAACCAGACCAATTACAGTGAAGTATTCCGAGAAAAATATGCCGAGTCTACCAAAAAAACAGAGAACTTTTACTGCCAGCGTGTTTTGCAATATTTTGCTTTGCATGCCATCATTGGCTAACTTAACTCAGTGTTATTGAGTATGATAGAATTCCAATAAGGTGGCATCTAGTCATCTTATGCTGCAAATTTTTATAATAATAATAGTCATTTTTAGTAAATTGTAGGGAGATAGTTTACTCTACCGGTGTCAAAGTGGCGGCCCGGGGGCCAAGTCTGGCCCCTCGCATCATTTTGTGCGGCCCGAGAAAGTAAATCATGAGTGCCGACTTTCTGCTGTCAAATGGTTATAGATGTACATTACATTTCCTGATTTTACCCTTTTTAAAATCAATCATTCCAATTTTCCAATCCATTTTTTTCTCTTGTGTTTTTAGTTCAAAAAGCATTTTATAAAATCTAAAAATAAATATACAAATATTTTCCGTTTTCCACTATAAAAAAAATATTTTGTTTCCATTTGAAATAAAAAACATGCTTAAAAGACATTTTCCAATACTAAGAAAAAAAGCTCAAATAAACATTGCTTTAGATCTATAAAAAACGGACTATTTAGAGCTTTTGATCCAGTTCTTTTAATCCAATTTTTAAAAAAATCAACAAAATCAAGATATTAGATCTAAAATGGTCCGGCCCACATGAAATGGAGTTGACGTTAATGTGGCCCGCGACCCAACCCAAGTTCGACACCCTTGCTCTACTGGTTGATAAACTCTTCCATGTCACTTCCTGTTGATTTTTGGATATTCCTTATTGGTGACTTACAGTTGAATTAAAGTTGAGTTCATTTACAGGGATTACTGTACTGTCCATACCCACTACGCACCCAAAGAACAGCATGGAAAAACAGCACGGGCAATGCAACCATTCGACGAGAATTAAAGCAGAAGCGCCCATGTGCGCGTGCTCGCCATGTATGCGCGTGCACTCGCAAAGCGGGAGGGAAAGGGGGACTGCAGCAGGAGAGCGGTACAGGAAACCCATCCATCTCTTGGTGAAAAAGAATGTCGGATATGCCAACCATTTAGCTGTGTAAAGTAAGATGAGTCACCTCTTGGAAGCGTAATGATTTCCAGACTTTTTAAAAGAAGGGCAAAGCTTTTAGGGCGTCTGACTGCACGGATGGACTCTCAGGCAACAAAATATGAATGCTAATTGACTTACCGACACAGTTGAAGAAAGGCTCTTTCTTGCACTGACTGGAGCAGCCGTCACCATTCATGGAATTCATGTCATCACACTCCTCTCCATTGGAACTAACACATCAGGAGGTGGTTAAGGAAACGTCCACACTCAGACTTGCCAAACAACATACAATGAGACGTCATACACGAGAGGAGACTGTCCGTGTTTACACTTTTGGGCTGCAGCACAATTAACAATTGGTAAATTAGCAATTATTAAATTACGGGTATGTAATGTCTTGTGCGGTCGATTGGTCGCCGGTCTTTTGGTCGCCGGTCTTTTGGTCGCCGTCTTTTGGTCGCCGGTCTTTTGGTCGCCGGTCTTTTGGTCGCCGGTCTTTTGGTCGCCCCGACTGCGACAACGGGCGACCAAAAGACCGGCGACAAAACAAGGAAAAACAACACGGTCTACGCATCAATAAAAGCCAACAATGGCCATGAACAGTTTCACTGAGCCGACGTGTGAGTGTATAAGAGTTTGTATGTACATGCGTTGTCCCTTTAAGAAGCTACGTCAGTCAGAATCTTAACAAGTTCATCAAGAAAAAACAATAAAAGTCCGGGAAATTTGGAGCTTTTCTTTAGCCTAATAATTACTAGGGCATTAAGTATGACTAAATAGTAATTCGCAGTTTGTATTTAGGGAATTTGAGCAACGATTTAAATGGTAACTATCACTTACCTTCCGGGCGACCAAAAGACCGGCGACCAATCGACCGTGTACCATGTAATGTTCATTAAGGGAACAAAATAGACGTCTAGCACCGTCAATAGCACTTAAACATTAGTATTTCCAGTTTCAATTAACAAGACGTCAACAATTAAAAAGAAAAAAAAATCCGGGCACAGTCCGGGCGATGTTTGATTTTATTTGACGTTTCATAACTTGGGACAAAATGGTTCTCATTAAAGCTTTTTCATAACCTGAATATTTCGTAAGTAGAGGTACTACTGTATCAATAGCAATGGCTCACCTCTGGATCCGTCCATCTCCGCAGTAGGTCGCCCCAAGTTCATGCACCAGTGGCGGCGACGGCTCACTCTCGCTCCGACTGGAGATGGTTTGGACCCGGTAGGTGTACGTGACATGCGGGTCCACATCCCTAGAGAGAAGGAAACCCAGAGAGAGAAAGAGAGAGAGATGGAGACAAATGTCAAATGAAAAAGACCCAACGTCTAAGCGTTTCAGGAAAACGGGAAGCCTTGAAGCAACGTCAGAGAAGAACCGCAATTACAAAAATATTATACACTGCGGGGACAATTCGGGGCAGCCCGGTGGAAAACGGCGCGTCGGGACGGCATCATTTCAACTATTTGTGCCAGCCAAAACACACAATGCCCACAGACGCTCCCTTTGCTCGTGCATCATAGCGAGTCAAAGACCCATCATGAGGAACACACAAGCGGTATGGTTGGAATTATTGAGGACTACTCACTTTACGGGTGTATGTCGCCATGACGGTTTCTTGAGTCGGCATGATAAGGAAGGCTGAAAATAAAAGCTCTGAAAGGAAAAAAACAATACTTAAATGAGAAAACTATAAGGAAACCATTTTTTAAAGAAAAAGGACAAATCAATTGATGAATGAAAACCTGAAAACCATAAGCAAACAAGGCAGAAAACTGTAAAAATGCAAGTGAGGGTGCTGTCATGTCTCCATGTGAACTTTTTCAATTTTCTATCATATCATTTCTTAATATGTAGCATCCTCATTTGCAAATGTGCCATTTACAGTTTTTTATTTGCTTATAGTTCGGTTCATCATTTATAATTGATTTACCATTCATGGTTGTGGTTTCTCATTTAAGTCTTGCTTTTGGCTTTTAGAGGCTGTAAATAGCTCATTGATGTGCGCATCACCAATGAATGTAAACGTTTCTGATGTCGTTTTATTGTTTCTCACAGTGCTTTTATTTTTTGTCATTTTTTTTAAACAGATGCTGCCTTCTTCGCTGGACTACATTGTTGTGTCACTTATTTATGGATGTAATAAAATCTCAGACATGCTGTCATTGGATTGTTTCCCAATGTTACACACAACTAACAAAGAGAATTTATGCTCCCGTCTTCTTCATGTATTATCTTATGTCCTCTACCAGGGCATAAGTGGGTTCTCTTTATATATATTAAAAAAAAAAACATCTAGGAATGCAAGTGCCAACTTGAAATCCTCCCACTTTTATCAGTTAAATAGAGGCTTGGAATCAGGTTAAAATGGGGAAAAAAGCACTGATTTATTAATGAATTTTAAGCATTAACTCCTTGCCTGTCATTGTCGGAGATAGACGTCTGATCCATTGTGACAGTGAGGGTTGGCAGGGAATTGGATCGGACGTCTATAACCGTCAATGGCAATGCAACATGATTCAATACCAGCTTACCAAGTTGAATAACAGATTTGATGTTTATAACTGTCAATAGAAGTGAATGACTTAAGGGACGCAAGCAACAATATCCAGTCCAAAAGTATAAGGACAGTCTAAAATGTCTATACTTAAATTCACAGTAATGAAAGATACGTTTTCTACATTTGTCCCCTCTGCCAATGGAGAGGCGCCGTGTAAGTGACTCTCACATCAAATATTAAAGATAAGAAGAGCAATGTAGCCTGAATTTAAGATTCTTGCGGAGGTCATATTCAGTGATATTTTCATCATTTGCTGCAGGCCAATATAACGGTTTTCTTTTTTTTTAGTACCCTAAGTAACTATTAATTCGGCAATAGATGAGACGGTTAGCATTATATGATAATGTTTCAGTACCATTGACGCGATAAAAATGCCATCCATTTGTACTAACCAATGAAATGTTAGTTATGTTAATATTAATAGGCTCATTCCAATGTGAAAAAAACACTAAAAATTAAAAAAAAATCACAAGAAAGCAGTAAATAAAATGCAAACAAAAAAAACTGCTGGGAAAATGTAAATAACCTTTCAAAAAATCTGATCACAATAAAAAAGCTCAGTTTCCTATTTGTCAGGCAGGTTAAAGTCTATATATTGTAGTTAAACATGTAAGAGGAGACACATGCATACAGTATATGTTTTGTTTAATCATAGCTAGAGGTTGGGGGCACAATTTGTAAATGAAGGCAAAAATAGGACCAATAGATACTGTAGATTGTTTCATGTGAACCATCAAGTTTTGTGGGATTATCCTATGGAATTAACCTCCCCCCAACCCCCAAAAAAATATGTTATAGTGCAGGGGTGTCCCAACAGTTTTATCTGAGTGCCGCTTTGAGAAAAATCTAAAAGACGGCCAACTGAAAATCATTGTACTGCCATTCGTTAAAGGGAGGACTGGAATTGGATTTAAAAAAAACAGGTTTTTAAAATATCTATATTTTCAAATAATACAACATTGGCTGCCATAGATGGTGCTAAAAATTGTTGCCAATCAAAATGGACGTCTGTCACCGTCAATGAAAGTAAAACATGATTACTCAATACCTCTCATGAAGTGCAGGGTGAGCAGATGAAAACAAGAGGCCAGGAAAGTTGGTGGTGACACAAAAAGCTTCAAACAAAAATAAAACAGACCAAAAAACAAAGTGCAAACAAAGCCAGGGGATCCAAAAAATAGAAACCAAAAGCCCAACAACAATGAAATAAATAAGAGCATGGCTTGGATGCAAAAACCACCCCAAATGAACAAACAAACAAACTAACCAGAGATGGATTAACAAGACATGAGAAACAGGTGGGTGACACATGGGCCAGCAAATTAGCAGAGGGACATGAGGAATGAATGCACAGGTGGAAACAATGGAGAATCACAACAAGTTCCACTTAGGAAAAAAAGCCTAAAAATAAAATTAAATTAAAAAAGAACATAAGCTTTTCGGTGGTCAGAGTGAAAATAAAAGATTGCAAAGTACAATATTTATAAATATAATATATATAAATGAGTTATTGTTATTATATATTGATTATTTAGTTTGTTGATGTTATTTGTGCACTTTGTGGTGAAGCTTTAAATCTCATTAGACTTGTGTAATGATAATTAAAGCTTTCAATTCAATTCAAGCAAGAGCAATCATTGAATTAGTTTGGCATATTAGCGTTTTTGTTATATTTTACGTTGAAATCATGCAATTTCTGCAATGCCTAAAAGCTATTTGAAAAATGAAGCAAGGCTGATGCCCAGCAGGTCGTGACTCATGTCCTGTTTTGACCACATTTGCTCGGGCAGCCAGCTCCTCCGTCACAATGCTAGCCACTGTGGCTAACAGAGATTCACGTTTTTCAGTTTGATGATTCAACGGAGTTGCGCAAAAACGACCGCACTGCTTCCTGTCCTGGCAACACTTGGACAATGGCGAGTTTGATGAAAGACAAACACAGAAACAAAAGGCTACAGTCAATGCGGTTTTGTAAAGATCATGTCTTTAATTTATTTCTTAATACTCCGCTTTGATAGGCTGAAATGCTCAAAATGAAATATTTGCATGTGTTCACACCAGGAAAATCCATAAATGCCTTTCTTTGACCTTTTTAAGTTTGGTGCAATTCCTATTCATGACACCCCACGATTTTATGGCGTAAAGTGGGCGTGGTTGGGTGGGAGGAGACCCCAAAATAAATGTAAGATGTTGATATATGAATTTAGATAATAACATTTCTTTTTCTCTTCTCTTTTTTTCATGGTGTTGACATTTTTTTCGCATTTTTTAGGAGGGTTCATGCAATTTTTCATGGGTTTACTTGGTACACGGTCGATTGGTCGCCGGTCTGACGTAGCTTCTTAAAGGGACAACACATGTACATACAAACTCATACACTATTTACTATTGATGCATAGACCGTGTTGTTTTACCTTGTTTTGTCGCCGGTCTTTTGGTCGCCGGTCTTTTGGTCGCCGGTCTTTTGGTCGCCCGTTGTCGCTGTTGGCGCGACCAAAAGACCAGCGACCAAAAGACCGGCGACCAAAAGACGGCAACCAAAGGACTGGCGACCAATCGACCGCACATGTTCCACTTAGTGTTTTTTTGTTATTCATTATCTTCCTGCTCCACAGTATTTTTTTAATGTGTCATTATCTTTTGCATTTTCTTTTCATGGTTTTCCATATTTTTTTGTTATTTTGCGGTTAAACTTGTTTGTCATTTGTAGAAACTGGGAAGCCTGCTTCCCACTTCAAAGTTGGATTAGATGTCTCGCACCATTAATGACTGGCACTGAGTTAACTAAAGCACTGAGAGTACTAAATATATTACTATCAGTACAAAGTACGCATAAAAAGCTCCCTTTTTAGTGATTAAATATGCTCCTCATACAACAAAAGACTTTTCTCTGGTGGATGTCATGTGATAAAGCAAGCATGGCAGGTTTATTTATATACCGTAGGTCCAGTCCAATCAAAGTGATTTACAGTACTAAAGGAGTATAGTAGAAATGAAGCCATGACAGACTATGAGTCGAAATAGCAATCTCCATGGGGACAAATCAAATTCTGTACCATGCAATGCTAGTACAGCGTAAACTTTTAATATTGATACTTTTCCTAGAATTCCTTTTCAAAGCTCTGCTTTTTTTATATAGAAAATGGGCACAGCTGGCGTATTGAGCGTAGAGGGAATAGAAAAGTGAACTCTTTTATTGCTATTGGTGCTGACAGTATTGTTTGGGGATGGAATAGATGAAAGGCAAAACATTTGTGATACGTTTAAATGCCGGCAAAGAAGTCAGCCGTACAAGTCTTTATCTCTGATAAGATTTCATCCTTTGGCAGATCCAGACATTGTTCTCGAGAAGCTTGTCGGAAAGGAATGAAGGGTTTTATCTTTGGTCCATGTCTAGAACAAGGTGAATAAAAATACCTTGCCATGTTTGTAAGTGTGCTGGTACTTAGATTAAGTGAGTGCTGTTGTATGTTTGGTGTGTTTATGTGAAGGCAGTTTTTGTATGTTTTTGTTTTTTGGGTAACAGATCTTGGATAACAAAAGAAAACAAACAGTTTTTGTCTGTAATGACAAATAACGTTTGCATTGTTTTCTCAATCAGGGAGTTGATATTCACTCACTGGCTGCCATTGACAGCGAGTAACGTCCAATTCATTTGAAGTGGGAGGCGGCCTGTGGATTGGCTCTTTTAAGCCTTCTGCTTTTCATTTTTTTTCTTGTTTATTTATATTTTTGTGTTTTTTTTTTCACCGTTCTCTGGTTGTTTTTAGCCTTTGTTCGCATTCTTGAAGGTTATTTTCGATTTTGCCGGATTTCCCTTTTTATTGCTTCATATTTGGTTTTGGAGATTTTTTTATAATTTTCTTTTGTGTTTTCTCACTTTGGGGGGGGCTTGTGATTGTCCAATACATTTATAATGCGAGGCTTAGCGGTGAATTGATTAATGATCTGGGCGGTTACATTATTGTAGAGTTTTTTTTTCGTGGTTTTTGTAGGTTTTCACTGTTTTTGCTTTTTTATATCAATGCCAGCCAATGAAGTAACAGAATATATTATCCTAGTGGTCTCGTGAAAATTTTGGTTCAGTGGCAACTGTGGTGGTCACCTGTTGGTTCCTTAATCAAACCAAAACATATTTTTAAAACATTGTATCAATTCTTGGCAGGAGCATATCAATAAGCTATTGGGATACAAAGTATGCCAATGTATTGCTATACTCTATATGTTCTATATCGCCATATGTAGGGTGTTTTCGCGCTCCTATTTGGACGTCTATCATCGTCAAGTGCACTGAAAGAGTCATTTTGCAAAAATGATAAATTGCAACGGCTGGTTTAATTGTGTCTACTGATGGCATACCTTCATTGATCTGCATTTATTAGACCTGTCGGCAAAGGAGCCGTTGGGATTCTCATGGGATAGCACGGGAATGAGCTGTCAATCCCGGAGTCTTTCCCAATTACAGAGGGTTTGCGGGGAGTTACTTCTCTGGGAGGTCCCCTCAAATCAGCTCTGAGATAGCCTTTGACCCAGTGACAGCTCTGAAACCCACATCACTGAGAGGATTAGCCTATCGACTGGGGTGCCTCAGCTGAATGGGGGTCAGATCCACCCCCATTCTCAACCCCCTAATGTTCTCCTCCATCACCTATTGGCCCTCTCCGATGATTTAACCCCAAATAGTCCAACCTTCAACCTCATGCATCTCCTCTTCATTTCACACGTCTTGATTTTGCTCCATAATTTATCTTTTTGCACTGACCTCCCAGTCTGGGGTCGTTTCAAACAAACTACCACCCAAGAATGGAGGTGAAAAAAATCCAATTGCTCCTTCTGCTCCGTTTGACCCAGATCAGGTAAAGGCTGACAGTGAAGATCAATCACGGTGCACCCCACCCAACAAGGGAGAATCCTTTGTGATAAACAAGAAGCAGAAACACTGTCTTTTTTCTCAAATGCTTTCCTGTTGGCACCAGGATTCTGTTTTGCAGAGCTTTCATATGTGTTCCATTTAAAATGAAGTCAATGAAGTAGTGTTTTCTTCATTGCAATAGTGCTGTACTACTGTTGGAGCTAAATCAAGGAGAACAATAAATAATTTTTGGAATGTCTTTTTTTCGCATTCAATTTTTTTTTCACTTTAACATTTTGGGGTTTCAAACCTCTTGGCCTTGTTTTGGCATGGGGGGCATGCCTCGACAGAGAGGTGTTTGAGCTTACCAAAGCATCCCTAAATGGTGTCTTCAGGAAATTGTTTTTTGATTGATTATGACTCCACTTTATTTACTTGATATCTGTAGAGAGAATCTAGTCTTTCTAGACTATTTTTGGTCCGATTTCTTGAATCTAAATAAGAAAATATGCCAGGTTGATGACCGTGATCTTAGGATACAGGTCCAAAATTTTAGAAAAAAATACATTGAAACCGGAAAAAAGATGACATTATTTTCTAGTTCTTCAAAGCCAAATGTAACTTGTCTTAAAAGTGGCATTTTTTTGAGTGTAGAAATAACTCATTTTCTTTTTGAACAATTGTACCAAAGAATATCCTAGATTGATTTCCTGACCCATGTATTGATAAACGGTGTACCACAATATTGAGATATAACAGCCATCGAGAACCTTTTATCGCAAATCGTATCGAGATCGACCCAGATGTTCCCATCCTACCTCTGACCAGCGACAACATTCCATGTGCACTCAAGAAGGTAAACAGTCCACCGATGCCTGCCACTGACCCCGACCGCGGGAATGCAACCGCAGTTCACGGAATACACCGCAGCTTTTAAACGACCTACGTCAATAATAACGGTGTTGCGCCAAAGCCTCCCCGCAAATAAAACGCATCTCACTCGGTGCAGTCTTTAGTAGACCTTCCATCCAAAAAACCAGGAAGTCCTAGTCAGGACGCTTTATGCAACAATGGTCTGGCGTTAAACGCATGCTCGCCAATTTGAATCTTATCAGGGCAATTTACCTTCTCGTGTGAACCATGCTGACGGCACGATAGCGGGATGGCACAACACGCATCGGTGCCACGTATAGCACAAATCTTTGACAAGTCAGCACATTCCGAGGGAGCAAAGCACTAAACTCTCACCGCAGTGCGCACATAATACTTTCAACAAGCCATCTGTTTGCCCTTCCTTCACGGAACAAGGGAAAAACAAATGTGGGCAACGATTGACCTGCGACTTTGGAATTTCATGTCCGACCGCAGGTTTGAAACAGCAAAAGTGGTGGATCGTTTTCCACTGCACTGTGAAACAAAAAAATCAAAGTCTTACCAGAAATAATGCGTCTAGCAAAAAATAAATGCCAGCAAAAATCACTTAAAAAGTTTGATTGCAGATATTTTGAAGGTATTTTTACTCGTTGGAAGTTTTTTTGTTTTGTTTTAATAAAATATGGATCTTAATTAGAAATCTTAAAAAGGCTATGTATAAATTTGCATGGTTATTTGGGATGACTTGGAAAAATTGCAAAAAAAACCTAATGACTATGAAAAACAGCAACCAAAAAAACAAAGAACTACGAAACTTGGAAAAATCTCAAAAACAACGGAAACATTTAAAAACTGGAGAAAAAAACACCAAAACTGTGCTCCTTTAGCACTGATGCCTAAATTCATGGTTACACCATGAAAAACTGAATAACCGTGAAAAACGTTTGCGCCCAAAAATGGAAAAACAGCAAACAACGCATAAAATCGCTAAAACCATGAAAATCATAGAAACGAATCTTCAACACCTGCCAAAAAAATACAAAAAAATCAAAGACGCCCCCAAAAATGAAAAAAATAATAAAAAACTAGTTCATCGGTGTCTGACCATTCAAAACATTATGCAGTAACTTAGTGTTAAAAGAAAGAAATGTATATTTTTCCCCCAAAAATAGGGGATGGGGACAGTATTGGCATTAGCCGATACCGCACAGAATCGGTATCGGGAGCTAATATAAAATGCTACCGATTCAACCCTAGTAAACAGGCGCTTGTGCTTTTGCAGTAATTTTACAGAGAATCCATACATGGATGGACTGTGAGGGGATGTTTGGACAAAGCTCTTGGTCTTGTTTTTTCACGGACAGTTGAGTGAAAAAATGTACCTACCGGGTCACTCACCTGTCTGTATATCGGCGTGACGGTTCATTGAAAAGGAGGCCGTGCGGCGCGTGGGTAAAAGCCGGCTGGCGCAGCAGGCGGTACCGCAACGGTCTGCAGTCGGCGCAGAGAGAGCAGTCCTGCTTGGACGCCAAGAGGGTAGCGTCGATCTCCAAGTGTTGCTCCATGGTGAAGAACTGCACTCCGTAGACTTCCTCCTCGACGTCCAGTTTCAGGGTGAGCGCCGTGTCACAGAAAACGTTGCTGGGCCCCAGCGAGATGTTGTTGCCGCTGACGGTGAGCAGTAGGATGTTATGGATGGCCGGTAACGCCGTTTCTTCTGGGCTGAAGAACGTGACCCAGACGGTCAGGGAATCCGGCACCAGCGGGTGAAGGAACTCCAGCTGGAGCATGCAGCCCTGGAGCGGACACTCGGACAAACCCACGATGCCCTGCTCGATACCCGAGTTGGGGCTCCAGGTGCGCACGCTCGGTTCGCATGCCTGCTCAACATCAGGAGGGCCTGTCAAATATATAAAAGATAAATAAATATTGGCAGCTGGTTTGGCAGGGGTTTGCATATTTTTGCATGGTTTTTTTCTGTGTTTTTCTGTAATTTGTTTGCCTTTTTTCATTGTTTTCTATTTTGTATTTCTTAGCAGTTAACCCAGTTTATCAGTTGTCGTCAATGGCACCCAATGAGTGAGGCAGTCTTGTTTTATTTACATGCTACATGTGTGGATTTATATTGGTACATGTTTGCAAATTGGTGGCCTGTTGAATGAGTGGTTCACGTCCGCCTGATAGTTCTGAGAATGACAGTTCAAACACCATTGGGTTCCGAGCTTTCTGTTTGGAGTGGATGTTCTCCCCGTGCATGCGTGGGTTATCAGTGGGTAACCCTGTTTCCTCCTCCATCCCAAAACCATGCGTGCTAAGCTAATTGAAGACTCTAAATTGTCCTCAAGTATGAGTGTCAATGCAAATACCCGTTTGTATTGCGATTGGCTGGCAACCTTTTCAGGGTGTCCTTTCCTTACTGCCCACAGTTGGCTGGGATAAGCTTCAGCACCCCCGGTGACCCTTGTGAGGATGAATGATTTTTTTTCCAATTTGTGACAAATTTAGAAGCACACATTAAAATTATAGTAGTTGTTGCACAATCCTGTCCTTTTTCATATCAATCAACATTTCTTTTAATTTGTATTTATTATGAGTATTATTTATTTATTTCATTGTAATGATTATTTGATCAATTTTTCATTTTCATTCGAGTTTTTTTTTTTTTTTTTGCTCTTTAGTCACACTCAGTCCCAATTTGGAGCGGGCACACAGCTAACTCGCATTATCCCAAGTGACGTACGCTCACGTTGAGCGAGCGCTTTTAGAAGCCAGTGAGCGGCAGACACTATGTTCTCCCCCGATTTCCTTTTGTGCACTTCCAAGCTGGCTAACGACGAAGCCATTTGCTAACCTCATTTCTGGGCACTGTGCAAAATTCCACTGTTTAATCAAGTGAACACTGAATATTCTTTCCAAGCCACATTATCTCAACACATTTATGTTTGTACTGTAACTGCGTGTGTGGCCAGAATGGAGGTAAGTGAAAAGAGAAAGAATGTGTGTATGGGGGGGAGATGAGGGGGTGCCAAAGTTTGGGCCGGGAGAAAAGTATTGGCTGAAATACTCGCGTTTTGCTATGTGACCTTTTCCTGCAGGCCCCATTTTCATTTAGTTTGCAAGGATCAAGAAACTGCTATTCAAATGTTTAGCAATGAGAATGTTGACATAGTAACTTGAGTTTTCAGGTCCCTTTCGAAATCGCAATCCTTTACAGCTGTTAAATCCACAAGAGAACATATTTCCTTTACATTTTGAATGATTTTTTTACCACTACTTTTGACTTAACTCATGCCAACCCTACTACCTGACCATTGTAAGTACCCAAAGTCAATTTTTACCAATTTAATTGTAGTGGTTATACATCCTATTAATTCATTGGCTGCTGATAGAGAGACAAAAATCACTAGAAATAATCCCAGAAAAAAACTTTTTTTTTTAAAAGCAAGTTTTGCTTTAAAACTATATATTTTTTGCAGTTTTCCATTCTAATTCAAACATCTACTAGAGTCAAACTAATTTAACTGTGAAGAACTACAAAAACGACAAAAAAATGGAAATTGTGCAAAAGCGTGAAAAGGTAAAAAGCCACAGAAAGAGCTAAAAATATTTTTTTTAAATGAGTCAACTATAATTTAAAGAAAATTGTAAAACTGCATTTTTTTGTTGTTGCTGTTTTCCATTCCACTTCATCCCTTAGATCAAGGGTGTCAGACTCCGGTTCGCGGGCCGCTTTAATGTCAACTTGATTTCACATGGGCCGGACCATTTTAGATATAATATTTAGATTTTTTTTTAATAAATTGATTAAAAGAACTGGATTAAAAGCCCTGAATATTCAGTTTTTTTAAAGATCTAAAACAATGTTTATTTGACCTTTTTTAAATATATTTTTAGATTTTACAAAATGATTTTTGAACTAAAAACACAGAAAAAATGGATTAAAAAATTACAATTATTGATTTAAAAGGGGGAACATCAGGAAATTTAATATACCTCTATACTCTTCATTTTTAATTTGATCCTAAAACAGAAAATTGGCACTCATGATTTACTTTCCCGGGCCACACAAAATGATGCGGCGGGCCAGATTTGGCCCCCGGGCCGCCACTTTGACACATGTGCCTTAGTGGACTGGAAGTCTTCCACTAACAAACTCATTTAAATTCACAGCAGAAAAAAACAAATGATTGCACATCTACCTTCGTCCATAGTACTAAAAGAGGTAATACTGTACTATCGTCCATGCAAATACATACATGATGCCAATAGTTCTCATGAACATTTTAGTAATAATCACAAATATATTCCCCCAACCCTCATGAGAATAAGCAGTGTAGAAAATGAATGAATGATTCATAAATATTGTTCTCATGTAATTTACAGATAGATGCTAGGTTTTGCCTGAGATTGAAAAAGAGGGGTAAACCAAGAGTGGGATATGCCCAGACATGCACACTTGTGCTTTCTAGGAAGGCTCTCTCATGGTGAATGACTCACTGTCACACACTGTTAAACACTCCCAAGGCAGACGAGATAATCCCACCGCACGCACGCCCCTCGTCTCCTCCGTCCCCAACGGCGCGCAAACTTGACGGAAGCCAAAGATACTGACTAAACAGCTGGAAAATCAGTGTCAAATCATGTTGCAATTGCAATATTTAGAAGAGACGCTGTAATAGCTCTTAGATTTATCCTATGATGATTAGATTAGAATTAACTGTGCCATTTTCTGCCTTCCCATAACTGATTGTGTGTTATCGGCCCATACTGTAGCTATATTATATATTTTTTTAAATAAATGACAAAATATATACATATAATTTTCTCTCAATGCTAAATTTTTCCACACTCATCAAACGTTGCATGGCTTCGTCAGACACTGTCATTGATGCCACTAGATGCCCAATTTTTTTGAACTGGCAGGGACGGCAGCGAATGAAGGTTTGTCCATGTATCAATCAAATTTAAAGTTACCTGTGAGTGACAAGTAAACAGGAAGTGAAATGCTCTGAAATCAATAGGAAATGATCCCAAATCAACACACTGTACTGGGCATGATAATATATTTGTATATACTGTAGTATTAATGCTTTCTGTGCCATTGGCGACGTTTTACGTTCATCATGTGGTGACCAATCATGCTTCTACTTTCAATTTAAATTAGTTGTCACTAATTGAGATCCACTCCATTTGAACTGGGAGGACTGGCAATGAATTAACAACTGTTAGGCATTTATCAATTCGAGTACTACATTAGCCAATAAAATGCTATTATTTCAGAATATCCCACCAATTGGTCACGCATTGGCTACCGACAGCATTATGTGTGTCTAGGGAAGAAACAAGCAATCTAAACCACATGTGTCAAAGTGGCGGCCCGGGGGCCAAATCTGGCCCGCCGCATCATTTTGTGTGGCCCGGGAAAATAAATCATGAGTGCCGACTTTCTGTTTTAGGATCAAATTAAAATGAAGAGTATAGATGTATAATAAATTTCCTGATTTTCCCCCTTTTAAATCAATAATTGTAATTTTTAATACATTTTTTCTGTGTTTTTAGTTCAAAAATCATTTTGTAAAATCTAAAAATATATTTTAAAAAAAAGCTAAAATAAACATTGTTTTAGATCTATAAAAAACTGAATATTAAGGGATTTTAATCCAGTTCTTTTAATCCATTTATAAATTTAAAAAAAACTAATTATTATATCTAAAATGGTCCGGCCCACCTGAGTTCTGGCCCGCCAACCAAACTGGGTTTGACACCCCTGATCTAAACAAATTAAATGTTGCACTCAAATGCAACCCTGGAAAGATTCTTGTTCTAAATCTAAATGTATGTATTCAAATACAGCCATAATGATAGCCAGATAATGTTATGCAGTGTATGAAAGTTGACAATTGGAACAAGAAAATTGAGTCGTTAAGTAGAGCATGTTGGACATGCCCAGGCTTGTCTCTGGTCCGCGCATTATGCTTCAGAATTATGCAAGGTTGAGTGATTTTAAATCACCTATAGATTACAGTAGTAGACAAATATCACGTAGCTACAGATGCCCCATTAAATTTGGATGTTTGGCCTTGTGCCAGAAACGAGCATGCGCGTAAATTTGATATCATTGTCGGCAAGCACTAAAGTAGTCATTAAAAAGGTGTAATAGCGCATGAGTAATAGGTTTTGGTTGGATACGCATTTCAGCTTGCATACTATAAACATGAATAAGATCGCAATCACTGTTGTCATAAAAATAAATATTACTGGTACAGATTGCATGGTCATTAATTGCTTTGCTAGTCTTATGTTTGTTCACAGGATCATGAATAGAGTAGCTCAAAGATTTTGATTTGGTGAGGGCTGGAGGAAATATATTTTGAAATTGTATGTCATTATATTATGGAGATTTTCTTCATTTGGTGAGGGAAAACATGCATGAATATATTTCAAAAAACATTTTAAAAAAAATAAAAAACTAGATTTTGTTTTTATGTTTATTTGTCGTGTTTTGTGGTTTTTAGGTTTTTCATGGTTAATGTGGTTTCTGGTTGTTTTTATGTTTCTTTTGGGGGGTTTATTTTCAACTTTTATGCTGTTTTGGGATTTTTTACATTTTTTAATCAATTAATTATACTTTTTTTTAAAATAGACACCCGTATAAAAATAGAAAGGGGGCAAAAACAAACATGGAAAATCATTTGATGTCCAAATTTTGTTAACAATGCAAAAATCTTGGAGACTGCTATGAGAAATGTCAGTCATATTCAAAAGAGAAAATGTTTGATTTGCACAATGAGTGTCATTTTCGTTCCATAAAAGCAGGAGCTTGTACTTGATTTGAGCGCTGCCAAAGTGATTCAGTGGTTAACAGATGGGACACAAAGTATTTTAACGGCATAAATACCTCATTTCAGTTAAGTTCTTAGAAAGGGGATTCGCTATCGACGCACTTAAAAAGACTAATCTGAAATCCCACTTATGTCATCTTTTATTGCGCTCAAATCCGATGATTTTTAATGGGGGAATAGAATTTAAAACAAGGTCTTTGACATTATAGACGTGAGCGTGAGTCCTCCCACTCCATGAATGGTGGTACCTTAAATCCTGATCTGTTGGGAGTCGACCGAATGAATGCATGTTTCGGAAGTGAGTCATTAGCAAAATGTTTGAAAGGTTGGAACTCTGACTCTGAACGATAATAAAACCAAGTCCTCGTCTAGTTTAGCACAGTATGAGATAGTGCTGTGCAACATGGAGAAAAAATAATAATATATATATATATAAATTCGGGGAAAAATTAGAAAGCAATTATGACAGACAAATAACAAATGCTAAATGCATCAAGTAGTGCTGCAACCAAAAACTATCCAGTGCAAATCAAAGCAGCACAGTAGCGTTCATATTTTTGCTGCAAAGTAACGATATTTATTCATTTTCTGTACTGATTTTCCTCACAAGGGTCGCAAGGGGTGCTGGAGCCTACCCCAGGCAACTGTGGGCCTAAACTGGTTGCCAGCCAATTGCAATGAAAACAAGTATTTGCATTTACACTCATACCTGAGGACATGTTTAATAGTTTTTGGGATGTAGAAGGAAACAGGAGTACCCAGAGAAAAACCACGCAGGCACAGGGAGAACATGAAAACTCCAGATAGGAAGGTTGAACCCCACCGGGAATTGAACGCACAATCTCAAAGCTGTGTGGTGGATTTGATAACCACTTGTCCACTCTACCGGTATCTAAATATGTAATAATGATTGTGGTATTGACTTTTGAGACTTCGTTATATTAAGTTAGCGTAATATCATTAACTCATTGACTGCCATTGACGGCGCTAAACGGGAATGAACATTTGTTCCCAGACAAAATTGGGCGCCATTTGCTGCCCAAATATACATTTCTACCTGTGGCGAAAGGGACTTAAGTCTCGAAAACGTAGACAATTGGTCAATATATATCACCATATTTTACAGAAACAGTACAAGATATGAAGGTGACTGGTAATTTACCTTCGGCCTCGAGCGGAGACCAGTGTCCAGAGGGGGCGCACGGTCTCGGTGACGATGAGTTGGAGGCATATTGCAGCAGAACTCCCCCCTGAGTGCATTTATCGCACACTGATCCCAATTCTCTAGGAAACACAAGAGACCAACACAGAAACCAAACTTAGATACAGGCCAAAAACACCACATGGACTCAAATAAAAAAGTTATTCACCAAGAGTGTTGCTCACTACAGCATGTGAGATGTTCCAACAAAATTCAAGGCTTCTTATAATTGTAAAAATCGTCATTTAAAGTGAATGAATTCAGATATTTTGATCCGAACACAATCCAAAATTTATAATAAATATAAATTTGATCACCATTATATATTAAGACACAGTGTTTCTATTCTATATTGTTTTAGAAAATGCATAATAAATGCACCCCCCAAAAAAACGGATCCCACTTTAGCTCCATAAGACGAACCAAGTCAAAGTCACTTAAGGCTAACCAATTCAGTGGATAGGTTACCTATCCGGGTCATTTCACCTGTCGTAAAAGTGTCCGGAAATGGGTGGGAACCATTCCAAGGTGATAGATTTGTGATGCTGCTCCACAACCTGAGGGGGCATCGGCACCGGGGGAGGTTTGGAAGCAGGTTGCCACGTCTGGTAGACCAGGTCCAGGTAGCAGTGCATTCGGGCCACTTGATTCAGAGTGAAGGAATCCGTACAAGAGTCATCTGTCGGTAAGAAAATGAAGAAATTGTACAACAAGTGGGACTAAAGCAGTTATACTTTTAAGATGCTCTAAAAATAGACTACATATATTGCATTCAGTCATTCTACTATCACATTACAGTGTGTATTGTCAATGGGCTGCCATTGAAAGCAGTTCCTCACCTGCATAACTCATGTAGTTGTTGAACGGCGTTTGCGTGAAATGCGGCGATCCGCACGTTTCATTTCCCGGCTCGGGATCGTGGCAGCCTTTAAACTTGGGCGTAGGGTTGGTGTCGGCGCACAGATCTCCGGTCTCCATGGAAGGCTCGGTCTCCAAACATGCGTCATTGCACGACTCGATCTCGGAAATCCCTCGAAAGACGTGGTAAAGGCCTAAACTGTGACCGACTTCGTGAACCATGGTGTCCGTGTGGCTGAAAGTGCCATAGAAGGACGGATTTAGCACGATCCCACCTAAAAGAGGAGAAAATGCCACGATCAACGACGGACGGTCAATCGAGTGACATCCAATCACCATTCTGCTGTGAATTTTAATGTGTTTATCATGACCGTTCATTCATTCACTGCCAACCTTTTCAAATGGGCGTCTATCGTCATAAATGGCCGCTAGTGAGTTAAGTCAAGTTGTAATAAAATAACAAATCACAATTGGTTTTCAATTCAAAATGTCTACTAAAATATGATTTCTTGACATCAAATCCATTCGAACTCATGTTAAACCCTTTGGTATTTTGTTAATTAAAAAAAAACTAAACTACATCATTTTAAAATTATTATGATTGTCTTTTTTAATTAATCTATTCATCTTTAGCGTGTATCTTCACGGGGATCGCGGGGGTGCTGGAGCCTATCCCGCTTAAGTATGGGAAGGAGGCGTGGTAAATCCTGAATTGGTTGCCAGCCAATTTTTGTGTTTTTTGTTATTCTTGTATATAAAAAGGTAAATTTAAACTTTTTTAGTGCGCTTTTTATTTTTCATTTTCATATCCCCAATCATATGATTATTATGAAGGAGTGCACATTTGCGCAAACACCTTATGATGGACATTTTTTTAAATGCCTTATGCGCTATAAAACTAACTGGAATACATAGACTGGCTTGTCAGATAAGTGTAGAATCTTTGTTCATGATTGTGCGTGTCATCCAACCTAAATGCGTGAGGGCTTCTTTGTCCCAGGGCCATGTGGCCACCCCCGCAAGATCTTCATCAGAGGAGTTAGCGAAGAAGACGTTCAGGTGAGTGGAGCCATCCAGGCGCAGAACCTCTTTGAGTTCTTTCACATCCAAATAGGCCCTGGAAATGACAGTGAAAGCACATAAAACTAAGCTATTTTTTAAAGAACATAAAACTCATACTGTAATAGGAAGTAAGAAAAATAAAAGGATTATGTCTTAAGAATGGGAAGATACTCATTGGTTGCTCTTGGCAATGATAGATTTCCTCTCTATTTGATATGGGAGGACTGGCAATTAACAAATAAATGTCAATTTTGATTGGATCTCAGAGAAATATGGTTACTCAATGCCAGCCTTCCAAGTTGAAATCATAGCTCAATTTATCCCATTGAATTATTTGAAATGATTTTATTAATGTAAACCAAAATACTAAAATTCTACATCACAGATGTCAAACCCTGCAAAAGTAAATAATAAATGTCGACTTTTTGTTTCATGCTAAAATATTGTGGTCTTTTTTGTAAATAGAATTAAACAAACATTTAGGTATTTAAATTTCAATTTACAGGAGGTTCACGGGCCATAGTGTGGACACCCCTGGTCCATAAGGACACTCAGAGAACATTCTTTGTGTCTAAGCTGCAGAACAGTCCAGGTTTGGCAACAAACAAACCAAAGTTTAAATGCAAACCATTGGTCAAACAGACAGGAAATCGCTCCATGTCGATACGTTTGTCACAGAAGAGCAAGAAGCCAATGAATGGCAACCCAAAACAAGTGAGACCGTTAATTTCCCCGATTTGTGGCAATCCCAATAGCCAAACCGCAACTTCTCGCGAACATCATGGCGACACATGTTTCACGTTGGGACGCCGACCAGTTCAATAAAACATTTGGTGATTATTTAGTTTGAATCCTCTGATCCTCTGAGGCGTTCGTCATTTTCGACAAGCCACCAATTAATCGGAGTGAAGTATTGTCTTCAGATGTGCGGCCCGGCATTGGGTAAAAGGCTGCAACGATAACCGCGTACGTTCCACCCCGCGATAACTCTTATCGTCCAAGTATAACAGTTGTTGCTTTAATTAACAAATTAAAGCCTGGCAGACAATATCCGAAAGAGCAGCCAATCGCTAGTGTCAATAATCGAACACATCTGCTGGACTTTTGTCATCTTTTTTCTTCAAAACAACACGGAACACAACAGACGGTCGCAAGTGAGATTTCCTCGGAATGTTCAGACCAAGTACGCAGGATTTGTTCGGTTTCTAAGACCTGTGTTTCTCTTTACTGCAAGGGTGTCAGACTCGGGTTGGTTCGCGGGCCGCTTTAACGTCAACTTGATTTCACGTGGGCCGGACCATTTTAGATATAATATTTAGATTTTTTTTATAAATGGATTAAAAGCCCTGAATATTCAGTTTTTTATAGATCTAAAACAATGTTTATTTTAGCTTTTTATATATATATTTTTAGATTTTACAAAATGATTTTTGAACTAAAAACACGGAAAAAAAATATTAAAAAATTACAATTATTGCTTTAAAAGGGGTAAACTCAGGAAATGTAATATACATCTATACTCTTCATTTTAATTTGATACTAAAACAGAAAGCCGGCACTCATGATTTACTTTCCCGGGCCACACAAAATGATGCGGCGGACCAGATTTGGCCCCCGGGCCGCCACTTTGACACGTGTGCTTTACAACTTCGGTGTTCTTGGATAGTAAACTGATTGGATTAAATTCAACTGGATTGAATTAAACTAATCGGCTGCCATTAAAGGAAATGCAACAGAATGTATGCTGAATATAAGCTTCTTGCGCGTGACGTATTAAATGATACAGTCATCATTTACTGCTGGCCATTAAAAACCAGGCCTAAATAGGCTCGCGGGGCACCGTTTGGAGACTCCGATCAGAGCGATATGGATATTTATATTTTGAACGGCCACCAAATTCATTGACTGCCATGTATAATTCATAGACAGCCCTAAACCTGCTTAATAAAACTTTGAGAGTAAGCCTGGAGTCAGCAAGGCATAAAATGGCACATTTATTAGACTCTGGTGGGCGATATAACTTTGATATTCCGAGCGGGTTAACATCGTAGCCCTTAAAATAATGGCTCATATCCCGTTAAATCTCACTCTCAGTCTCTGCTCCATTTTGACTCTCATGGAAGAGACTTCAGAATTGGGAAGACTAACCACAACAAGCGGAAAGAGTTAACAGGATAAAGCGGCTGACAAAAGCGCCCCCAAGTCTCCTAAGTGCTCGCTCTTCACAGTGCTTCGGAGTAACACTCTTAGAACTTTAGCATCATCTTCCTTGCATCCTCCTGCGACTTAACGACTGCCTAACCAGAGCGCGAGGAACTCCCCGGCGTCACGTCCCAAAATAATCCGAAAATCCGTTATCCCGTCCGAATAGACTAATGACGTCGAACACGGGGGTCGTTTACCTCCCCAAAAGCGCAGGTGAAATCCTGACAACAGGTGTTTTTATAAGTGCGCTGGGGCTTTAGAAGAGAAGTACAAAGTCCTTGTATTTACGAATAAGCACTCCATTATGTTTTATGGGACAGGGCCTAATGGTTTAGACGACCAACTGTAAAACACTCGAGTCAAGGGCCTGGGAGATTAGCTAAATACAGCGGAGAGAGGGAGTGGCAGAGAGAGAGAGAAGGGGTGCTTCAACCATCCATCCATCAATCAATCTGTCACGTCGAGATGTATTGACTTGAAACTAGTTGGCCGGGGCTAGGCTCCAGCACCCCCGCAATCCTTGCGAGGATAAGCGGTACGGAAAATGAATGAAAAGGTATAATTCCCGTACCTGTCAACCTTGGCCAATTGATTTCCTTATTAGTGATTGCAATTCCCCTCATTAAGCTATTAAGCAATAAAAAAAACGTACAAATGCAATATGGCACCTAGGACACACTTAAAAGTCCAAAAAGAGACTAAAAAATGACGTAAAACCATGAGAAATTGACCCAAAATCTTCAGAAAGCGACCGTAATTAAGGTACTCGGACGTTTGGTCGCCCGGAAGGTTATTGATAATTTCCATTTAAAATTGTTGCTCAAATTCCCTAAATACAAACTGCGAATTATTATTTTGACATACTTAATGCTCTATTAATTATCAGGCTAAAGAAAAGCTCCAAATTTCCCGTACTTTTATTGTGTTTTGTTGGAGAACTTGTTAAGACCCTGACTGACGTAGCTTCTTAAAGGGACAACGCATGTACATACAAACTCTTATACACTCACACGTCCGCTCAGTGAAACTGCTCAGGGCCATTGTTATCTTTGATTGATGCGTAGACCGTGTTGTTTTACCTTGTTTGGTCGCCGTACTTTTGGTCCCCGGACGTTTGGTCGCCGCACGTTTGGTCGCCGGACGTTTGGCCGCCAGGACCCAAACGTCCGGCGACCAAAAGTCCGGCGACCAAAAGTCCGGCGACCAAACGTCCGGCGACCAAACGTCCGGCGACCAAACGTCCGGTCACGGTAATTAAGCAGGAATTGTTTCAAAATGTTCCCGTTTAAAACAGATTGGACGTGTCGCACTGTCAATGACAACCAACATGAAAAAAAACAGGCAGAAGTATTGGAAAAATGAAAAGCCACAATTACCCTACAGCTCTAAATATCAGTAAAGTTTACCATAATTAAAACAAATCTATGAATAAATCAAACAAGTAGTCAATTGAAGGATTATTCTGAATGAGAATCTCGCTCACCCCTGTTTTTCATTCTTTTTGGTATGCGTCAAACCCCGCGCCCATGTGTCAAATAGCCAGGAGATTTGGACAGTGAGAGCCAGTTGTTGATGTCTAAATGAAGTAAATTCTCCGCCGCTTGATGAATGAGCTTTGAATGATGACTAAGCTGGAAGGGATGTCAAGCCCTTCTGCTTTTACTCAGCCAGCCTTGTTGATTGTGCCGCTGCTTTTGCAATGGCAAAAACCTTTTAAATTTCTAAATGCGACTTGTCCTACACTATTTCTTAATTTCACATAATTCACACATCACAAGTTATTTGCCAAATTTGTCCAATAACTAAAACAAATTTGGAGGAGAAAAAAAACACCCCACAAATGATTACTTTTCTTTTTCAACTCAGAACTGCGAAAAAAAAGTCTCCTTTGGTGGTTGTTATTTTTTACCAAAACTCTTCTTCAACTTACCCCAAAATAAACAGGAGGTGAGCTTCAATAAACCATCAAAAAATGACCCAATATCAAGATAAAGTGGCCCTTAAGTGGCCCAGAAAGTGACCTGTAAATGACCCAAAATTGTCAAAAAGTGGCAAAAAATCTACAGAAAATGACCCAGAAATGCCCTCAATTCTATTAGAAGTCCCCAATGAAAAGAGAAAAGGATAAAAGTATCCAAAATGCTCCAAGCTTAAGCTTCAAAACCAAAAAAATCTAAATGATCTACCAATATTACTAACAATAATACTACTGTTTTTGTATACCGGAAAAAAAAATCTCACACTGGGAGGCTTGCAGAGACCTTTTAAGAAATATTCCAAGTATCTACGATCTCTGCCAGCTTGGCCATCATTTACAAGCTGCAACTGTAAAAAAAAAAAAGATTTATGAAGGTCTGGGCGTTCTCAAGTAATCACGCCGAATACGGCGATCCGTATGTTTGCGTGCCGCACACCCGGAAGATGACATGAAAAAACGTTCCTAAGGAATGTTTTTCATTGGAAAATCCAGGCTCCCTCACCTGCCCGAAGAAACCCGTCTGCGCGGTTTCCTGGGGAGGGAGGCACGTCTACAATAATTTCCATTGCTACAAGCGAAAGTCATTCTGGTCTGGCTTTCCTGACCTCTATTTGCCTTTACACTGTTTACAATCTCACTCTTTCCAAATCAACGGCCGCCTCCAATCAAGACGGCTTAATTAGGACCAGTGGCTACAGGAAACAAAGTCAGAGAAGGTGGGGGAGAGGCTGAAGAGAAACGTATACACGCACGCAAAAATGATCCGGATGGCTACCGGCATTTGTTTTGCCGCGCGCGTGTGCGGAACGCTGATTGAACCGGGCCGGGGTAAGATTGGACGAGCTGCCCCCGAGGATTTCCCAGGCCACACAGGCTGGGAGTTGAGTTACAACTCAGCCGCAAACCAAAACAGGGCTCCTCCAGCTCAAGGCAATTTTCAATTCAAGACTTTTTAAGGCCGTTGGAAATTAAACTCAACCCTTTCAAGAACACTGGTCTTAACCCCTCCATGCCCGAACTTGTATTTGACAAATAACCTTGGAAAGTAGGTATTAGTCCAAAGATACCGATCCAATTGGAAAAATACAGATAGAAGTGAGAAAACCCTAAAATTAAAAAGGTGTCAAAGGGATTTAAATTGAAATTATTGAAAATGAATGTTAATGAATATTGCATTTTAAATCTCATTTATTTTTAATATTTTCCTACAATATGTTCTTAAACGTTTTATGTTACATCTGTATTTTATAATAATTTTCTTTATTTCCTATATTTCTTTTTATGTTTCAAACCTTTTGGTATTAGATTTTTGTTAGGATTTTACAATATTTTATTTTTAAAAAATCATATTAATTTTCTATATTAGCTTATTTTCATTTTTTTAATTTAGGATTTTCACATTTCTGTTTGCATGTTTCAATTTAATTTTCTATATGAATATATGTATTTGTTTTTTATTCATCTTCATTTTTTTAAATATCGTTCTTTAATTCAACTTTGAGAAAAAACATTGAAGAGTTGAGGATTATTTCTAAATTGAATTTTCTATCTGCACATTTTATTTTCAATATACTGTCCTCCAATGCTTTTTTTATGTAGGTGTCAAATTTAAATTCAGGCAACAAGGTGTTAAGATATTTTGATACCAAATAAGGCCTTAATAAATGAATTTTAAGACCTTAAAGATCCGTGGGAGCCTTGCAAAAGGCTACTTAGTATAAGCAGAATAATTGACTTCCAAGCCAATCTCGGACAGTTTTGATGAATCGAGAAATAAGAAAAAAATCACGTCATTGTGACAAGGTACCAAATAAATAACTTGGAGTGGTCTTACTTGTGCGGCGAGGAGCGGTTGAAGCAGGTCTTGGTCACGTCTGTCACGAGGGGGTCGCAGCAGTCGCCGAGGTCGTAGGAGAAATTTTCCCAGTTACATTCTGGGTCGCAGACGCCGTTGCCCTGCTTGCTCTCGGGGCAACGGCTACGGTGGCTCGACACGCAGTCGCCCGCGTCGTACCCGGTCAGCGGATGGTTGCATTCCGGGTCGCAGGCGTCGTCGCCCACTTTGCTGATGTCGCAGTTAGCGAGGATCAGCCTGTTTCGGAGCGACGAGTCGGTTACGTTATGGACGCTCAGCTCCCAACTGATGTTGTACGGGTTGAAGGCGTCGTTCAGCCGCTGGTGTTGCAAGCTGATCTGGTGCTCCGACACGGTTGGTTTGGTCCGCGTGTCGTCCCAGATATTTATCACGCGGTAGCGTACTTTCTTGGGGCGCCGGAAGCTGGGGAGCTGGTTGTAGTTTTTGATGACCTCCACGTTGTCGCAGACTGTTTGCCCACAAGCCGGAGGCTCTAACGTCGTGTCTAATAATCCTTCAGCGTTCGCTCCGGTGGCCTGAAAAGCCATCCGTCCGCCTCCCCTCTCCTCGGGCCGAGGGAAGCTACCGTCTTTCACCGTCAGCCACTTCCTGCCCGGGTGCTCGAAAGTCTCACGGATGACCAATTGAGGTAGATCTTGCGGGTCCTCGTTGCCGCGCATATCCTTGATTATCTGCCTCTGTAGCCGGGCGTGCCTCCACAGCGCCACCCTTTCCACCGCTCCCCTGTAGTTATGATTCAAGGCATTCCCTCCGATCATCAACACTTTGCACTTTTTGGTCAGGTGACTAAAGACGTCGCCCGACTGCTCCCGGCTCACGCCGACTTGGGCGCCGTTGACGAATAGCTTCATGTAGATGCCGTCGTAGGTGACGGCCAGGAAGGCCCACTGATTGGGGACGTAGTGAGCGTCGGAGTGGATGGCGGTGGCCTTGTGGGCGCGATCCGTCTTCAGGGAAAAGAAGAAGCGAGGGTCGCGGTTGCCGTGTTCGCTGACCGACTGGATACCGAGAAGCCAGCCTCGGTCACTGGAGGCGTAGAAACATTTGTCGTAAAGCCCTGGGAAAGACGGAGAGAGGAAAAAAATGTGTTCAGCTGTAAGTGTTTTGCATGGATTTGGAGACGTTTTGTGGCTATGTTTAACCAAAAAAGGTAGCATCGCTGCTATATTGGGGACATCAGTTGCTTATTCAATGAATAAATAAGGGGGGAAAGTTACAAAGGGAGCAGTAGTGAATCAAACGTGTACGTTCCGCCCCGCGATAACTCTTATCGTCCAAGTATAACAGTCGTTGGTTTAATTAACAAATTAAAGACTGGCAGACAATATCAGAAAGAGCAGACAATCCCTAGTGTCAATAATCGAACACATCTGCTGGACTTTTGCCATCTTTTTTCCTCAAAATAACACTTAAAGACTGGCAGACAATATCAGAAAGAGCAGCCAATCGCTAGTGTCAATAATCGAACACATCTGCTGGACTTTTGTCATCTTTTTTCCTCAAAACAACACGGAACACAACAGACGGTCGCAAGTGAGATTTCCTCGGAATGTTCAGACCAAGTACGCGGGATTTGTTCGGTTTCTAAGACCCGTGTTTCTCTTTACAACTTCGGTGTTCTTAGATAATAAATTGATTGAAAACTGAAATTTACTGAAAGTTCATTATTTCGTGATGGCAATGTCAACTAACGCAAAATAGTAAGATCGTGTGAAGTAGTACAATTTAAAGTAAGAAAACGTAAAGTATCGCAATGTGAAGTACCAGAATGTAAAGGACCGCAATGTAAAGTAACATAACGTAAACTAATGTGACGTATATTAACACAAGTTGTCATAATTAATGGGAAGCCAGGTGTCCGAGAGGTTAGCACGCGGTTATGGTACCGGTGCCGCAGGTTTGGCACCTGTATTTTAAAGGAGTCAAGTTAAAGACATTAAAAGTCAGGTGGAGAAAACTAAGAGCAGCTGCTCTGGACTGACAAGTCCAAGCTTCAAATATTTGGCCACGACACAAGGGCGTCTGCTAGCCAGAGGGAGTAAGCATGGTACAAATATTATGTCTCTGCAGGCAAACGTGAAGAATGGCAGAGATTCCATGTAATTTGGGGGCGGGGGCTTGCATTTGTCCAAACAGAGCAGTGGATTTGCTCAGATATTGTGGTCTTGTTTTATCCGTCACGCAAGGCTATCCGCAGTCAACGTCATCCCCCGCCACAATGTTACATACAAGAACCATGTACTTGATCAAAACGTATACATTTCAACATATCTAAAACATCCCAGTCTTTTTTTCCTGGTGTTGAGATGTTTTAATATGCAGGTGTCAAACTCAGTGTCAGTTTGTTTGGATGGCGAAAGTAAATCAGGTGCATTGTTTTTTTTCATTTGTTCATTCATATTGCGAATTGCTTATCCTCACAAGTGTCGCAGGAGTGAGGGAACCTATCCCAGCTAATAACAGGTGGGACGCCCAAAATGGTGGCCACACAATCGTAGTGTTGCCCTCACTGAAATCTTGAAAATTATAGGAATTAGAGATTTTTTTCATGTACTTTTGCTCTTTTTAATTTAAAATTAACATTGGTTTGAATTGAAAAGTAAAGAAAATGTTTACTGTTTCATTTCTTTTTGTAAATTGATAAAATATAGTGAAAAACTGGATTTTCTCCATTTTTTGAAAGAAAAAATATGAATAAAAAATAAAACAAACAAAAAATATTTTCATTAAGAGAAAAACAAAGACAATTTACTGCACTTTATTTGTTTTGATTTAATTAATAAATATTTACCTAATTTAACACTGAAGATAACGTTTATTGTTTTACATATTATTTTTTTCTAATCAAAAGAAAAGGATAAATTACTGTTTTCCCTCTTTAAACAATTCATTCATTCATATTCTGATCCGCTTATCCTTACAAGGGTCGCGGGGGGTGCTGGAGCCTAGCCTAGCCACTAATTCCGGGTGTCCTTCGCCTGGTGCGCGTAGTATCCTGGGATAAGCTCTAGCACCACCCAAGACCCTTGTGGGGATAAGCGGTACAGAAAACGAATGTATAAAAATAAATTGAGGTTTTTTTTTTCACAAAATCTGGCTAATTTTTACGTCAACAAAAAAAACGAAGGAACTATCAAATTCATTCCATGAACTTTTGATTGGTCATAGCAGCCCCCGTCGTCATACCGACCGTCTGAAGGAAAGCGATACGAGCAAGATGAGTTTGACACCCCTCATTAATATGATTTATTTTTCTCTCATATATCTGAGGGTGTGTTGTCCTGGAAATTGGGTTGAAGTGCATGTTTGCATAAGGGAAACTCCATGGAAATATCTCTGTATAGGGTTTTCGTGAACACTGAGCGCATTTAAAGTTGTTAGTGTAAATGTCCCTTGCCAGCTAAGTAGCCAGAAAAGGCCGTTTTTCTGCTGAAGCCTTGTTTTTGTAGAGGCACCAAAACACCTTTTTCCTGTTTCACTTGGACCATGTGTGTCAGCTCCAGCATGGTAATGTGTTTTCACTTCTTAGGGGATCTCTGAATGCTAACTGTTTGTTTGTTTAACGCTTGTTGAGGTACGCATGTGACCGGCGCACACGCTCGGGTTCAAAGTTATGTGAGTTTGTGGCCCAGTGGACCCGTTGCAAAGATTCAGAGGCACCTCGAGACCAAAAGGATATGCTTTTATCAGCATGTTAGCATTCACGAGACATTCCAATGAACTCTTTCAGCGCCAGTGACGGTTATACGCGTGATTGGTTTATCACTTGTAGATCCGTTTGAAGTAAGAGGGATGGAGGCAAATGAAAAAACCCTCTTAGTTGGAACGCATCGGATATGAACCGCCAGCAACAGCAGCCAATGAATTTAAAAAATAGTAAATCCAATGTTTTGGTTAAAATAGATTGGACAAGTATCGCCGTTGATGGCAGCCATTTTGATTGGAAAAAGATTCCCAGAAATTGTCCCACAAATACCATAAATGGCCCAAATTCTACTATGAGGGAACCCGGAATGCCCCAATAGGAAAACGACCGCAAATCAATAAAGAGGATCAGTAAGTGCCCAAAACTCAAAGGTCTGTGACCCAATGTTAACAGGAAGTTACCTGGAAATTCGAGAAATAAATAGGAAGCGACCAAGTCAACAGGAAGTGACAAAATACCTCAAAATGATCAGGGAAGGATCTAAAAATCAACAGAACGTGACACAAAAGCCTGACACAAATAGGAAGAGACCAATGAACAGAAAGTGACCTTAAAATGCCCTAAATGAACAGGAAATGATAAAATATGGTTAAAAAAACCTCCAGGAAGTGACCCAGTAATGCATCATAATCATTAGAAAGGGACCCAAAATCAACAAAAGCATACCTGTCAACCTACGACTCGCACGGTGTTTGTAAGGTTTTTGGGGGGGTTGTAAGGGGAATCATAATCATTTATAAGGGCAGTTATCGGCAGAGGTTGACAGGTATGCAAAAGCAATGTGAAATAAATTTTAAAAATGAATTGTAAACACCCAAACTGAACAAAAAGTGACCAAAGAAAAGCAAGTGACCTGGAAATGCCTTCAAATCAACAGGATTTGACTGAAGAACAACAGGAAGTAATTTGTAAATACTGACTTCTACAAATACCCAATGTGACCCAAAATTACTTGTGTTTTCAGTTCATGTAAATTCTGTAAAATGTGCTAATCTTAGTAACGATAATATTGATTTTTTTTGAACATGCTATTCCCACGAATTTGTTCTACCATCGAGAGCAGCCACTAACTTTGATCTGCTTCTCATTAGACAGCAACCAGCTCCAAGATGCATTGATTAACGAAATAATTCAATGGAGCGATGTTCAAAAGAAGGCCCGGGTTCAGCGTCAAGGTCACAACTAAAGGTGGATGACGTCCACCGGCTTTTCACTCAGCTGGAAGGAAAAAGCCCTCCATCTGTCAGCTAGTGCACTCAAGGCTACAAGGTGCGCTCCAATGTTCGTAAGGCTCCTCGTGTAAACAGCTGTCATAATTCTGCCATGCTCAATTAATCTAACACACGACACTTTTCCAGAACCTGCCTTTGGGACTAGCCTTGCGCGTACAGTGCACAAAAAAACACACACACACATGTAACCAGTGTATTTGACTCTATTTGTGTGAATATACACAATAAACACGTGTGTATATACACACACACACACACACACATATATATATATATATATATATATATATATATATATATATATATATACACATATATATATACACATATATATACACATACATATATACATATATATACATATATACACATATATACACATATATACACATATATATACATATATACATATATATATATACATATATACATATATATACATATATCTACATATATATATATACATATATCTACATATATATATACATATATCTACATATATATACATATATATATATATATGTATATATACACACACATATATATATATACATATATACATATACACATACACACATACACATATACACATATACACATATACATATATACATATATACATATACACATATACATATATACATATACATATATATATACACATACACATATACACATACATATATACATATACACATACATACACATATATACATACACATATATATACACACATATATATACATATATACATACATATATACATATATATATATATACACATACATATTTATATACATATATATATAACTATGTATGTACAAATATATACATATATACACATATACATATATATACACATATACATATATATATATACATATACACACATATACATATATATATATATATATATTCACATATACATACACAGACACACACAAAATTCCTGCATACTCACGGTATGTAATTGCTAACATGGGTTGGCCAGACACAGCTTTACCTCATTGTCTGCCACTGATGGTGTTAAACATCCAATCCAATTTTCTGCCACCCTGCTACTTAAAATGGATTTGACGTCTACTGGCGATAAGCTCATTTTAAATTCACAGCAGAAGCATGAAAAGTCCTTTCATCGCCTCTACTAAGATGGGCGGCCATGTTGGTAGGCGCGATGTTTCCACCAAAGTCACCCCATTGACTTTAAGATGAAGTCACAGCTATCTTATTTCGCAACCGAAAGATTATTTTTTCAATAACCTCGAAGCTGTTGACGGCGCTAGACGTCCAATCCATCATGGGATTAGACGTCTACTAGCGATGAACGCATTTATTGTAAAAAAAATAATCTGAACATTTAACATGAAAAAACTGAATGCGTTTTGATCAGGCCAGCTTGCCAGGCTATGATATATCATCCACTTTCATCCGCACTCATTCGGGGATTTGTACGCATTCCAAAGGCCGCCTTGCAGTCCTCTCAGTCCAACAAAAACACCCTCAGGAAACAAAAGCCACAATAAAAGGCAGGCGTTATTAACACACACTACAAAGAAATACGTAGACAAACAATGACGAGCATGTTGACTTTGTCACCTTACGAGAGGTGAGAGAACTTTGGTTTCCCTGCAGAACGGCGGAAAAATGCGCTGATATTTAATCCAAAACATGAAGGGAATAAAACGATATTGATGATAAAAATGTCATGACATCACATATTGAGACTTTAAACATTTAACTAGACTGTCAGGCTTGAATATTCCCGACTACTTCTTGGAGTATTTGCACTTGAGAGTCTGCCAATAGATTCAGTTAAAAGGCTTTGGGTTATTGGACCCAGACAGCTTTCTCTTTTTTTGCGCTGTAACATTTTATTGTGACATTGACATCCCATTAAGGTAGTTGGCGGTGCTCATATCCGCTCAATGGCGCAACCAATAAGAGTTCAGTTTGAGATAATGATCGCTAATGTTCAGTATATTCGTCTTTTACTCTTTCACTTATAGACGTCTGATCATGTGGCGCCCAATCAAACGTCTACTATGAATTTAAAGGAGTTCATCCCTAGCAAATTGTTTAAACAATGTCGCTCACATAAATTAACTTACAGAGCGAATAAAATTGGTTGTGACTGCTGGACAGTTTTTCTACAAGGTTTGTTTCAATAGCGTAAATATAGATATAGAAATATTACATGCTATATACATATTTTCTGAATACTTTGGGATTAATTTGTTACTTGTTTTTTTTTAACTCAGTACATGCCATCGAAAGTAATCATGTTTCATTGCTATTGATGTCAAGAGGCGCCCAGTTAAAAATGGCAATTACATTTTAAAACCCTTTAAAATCGTTTTTTCACTCATCTCCGATCTTCTGAAGATGACCTCACTGGTTCAATTTCCAATCACGTGATTGGGGGCATCCTCATACAAGCCCATTTCAAATCAAGGACGATTGGACGCCACATAATTGGACGTCTATCATGGTCAATGAGATTTTAAGAGTGAGTATACACTAATTCAATGGACACCATTAGCAGTCATTTGAAAACCCTATTTCAGAAGTGTTTATCAAACCAGTCGCCCTTTGGTTTAATCAGTACCCCAAAAGTCGCTCTCAGTTTCCTAAAGGTCACTGACCCCTGCCCTAGAGTTTGCACTTTCCCAGCCTTTACTGCCACGTTTGGAAAGATTCTTCCGTGATCCTCCGCAGCTCTGTCATCGCGGCTATCTCGATGTCATTCGCGTCTTTAAAACAACCTTCCGTGACCCCGTCGAGCTTGGGAAAAGCCGTGCGAGACATCACTTCCAACCAGGTTTGCATACAACCAAAGCAAACGAAGTACCGGGTTACAGTACATCCATCATCTCAGCAAATATCAGCTGACGTATGCACGGAATTCTTTCTCCCTGGAGAAAGTCTTGGTTCACCTTGCCATTTATTTTCTTCTTCCCTTGATGCGGGACGACACGGCCTGACCCGGATACGGGGCTAATAGGCCATAACAAAGTTTGCATAACGTTTGGACACAGAACTTGATGTTCTGATTGTGTGTAACAGATGATTTTCTTTCTTTCTTTCTTTTTTTTTAAAGCTGGGATCAATTCTGACCACATGTAGCAGCACTTAGATTAAGAAAAGCACAAACTGTACCCAGACCTTTGATCAAACAAGTGTTAACGGATGGTTATTGACATTTTTTGAATGGCTAAATTGTCTACTTTGCCAGAAACTTCTAAAAAGCCATTTTTTGTAATCCCTAACGGCCGCGTTTTGGTCTAAGTTACCGCAAAGAACGCAACAGAGAAGGGAAACGTTGCCCAATCGACAAAACATCGAGAAGTTCAGTATTGGCATCATGGCGCATGTATACTGATATTCTTTTCGTAGTTAAATTTGTACTACCGTATTTTTCGGACTATAAGTCGCACCTGAGTATAAGTCGTATCAGCCAAAGAATACACAATAAAGAGGAAAAAACAATATATAAGTCGCAGTGGAGTATAAGCCGCATTTTCAGGAGGACAAATTTGTATCAGAAACCATTAACAAATGTGCTAAAGTAAAATAAGTTAAAGTAACAATACTAAAATGGGGAACAACAGGCTAAATAGGCATTCAATTAAATTTAACTTGGACCCTTTTTCCGATCACGTGATCGGATTGGGGACGTCCCAACTCAATGTTGCCTGATGGAATGATAGTTTTCTCACTTTCCAAATAACAACAGGTCAAAATTGAGAAGTTTAGAAGAGAGAGTGAGGAAAAGAGGCGGTTCTCAGGGGTGGGGGGTGCTGGGGACACTGGAAAGGAAAAACTGCAATGGTCAAAACAAGTCAGCCTAGAAAACAGCTGCCCCGTGGATCAAAACAAGGGGATGGGGTATTTGCAGAAGCTTGAATTAGATTTAAAAGATTAAGCTTTATTGAGAATGTTTGATCATATTAGCGTACCAAAACAAAACAATATTTGTGATGGAATTGTGTTCTGCATCATCTTTTCATCCGTCTGCTGTGAATCTCAATGAGTTTATCGCAAGGAGACACCAAATCTATTTGAAGTCGGAGCCAGGAAGGGAATGAACGGTCTTTCATTCGCTGCCAGCCCTCCCACTTCAAATGGATTGGGCGTCTACCGTCGTCAATGGTGGTGACGGAGTCCATGTTGTATTCAAATGTCGCAAATTATTCTCTCTAATATTTGGCAGCGCATGTATCGAGTAATTGAAAGCTCTAAAATTTGGATTTGGACACACCTGTGGTGTCAAACTTGCAGCCCGGGGTGCCGATTCGGCCCACCGCATCGATTTGTGCGGCCCGCAGAAGTAAAATTTAATTAGTTCAGAAAATGGAGAATAGTCTTTTTCTGTTTGAACAAAATAAAAAAATACTTAATTGTATTTATTTTAAAAAATATATATAAATAAATAAGGATGAAAATGAAAAATACCCCTCCATAAATAAAATAACTAATTTAAAAGGACAATATTTACATTTCTACTGGCTGCAAATAAAATAATAAAATGAAATAAATATTACCAGAATTTCAGAGTTTTATATAATCAGGTCCAGTCAACAATGTCTCTTAACGAAGATCCATTTGCTTATTGATTATTCAATTAGTTGCTGCACCTCTAGTTTAACTGCCATTGACGACGCTAGACCTCCGATCCATTTGTTCATTCGCCCCTTCCAGTCAAAATGGACTGGACGTCTATCACTATCAACGGCATCCACAAATAAGTTAAATATTTATGAGTAGTCCAACCTAATGTCCCTCTGAAGGAAACCAAAACCTACAACAAGGCCTGCAATGCAAACACCACTATGATTATTTTGATGTGAAACCAGACAGGTAAAAAAACAAAGGTCAATTTGCTCATATGATTGAATGAAAGACCCCCCCCCACACACACACACGCACGCACACACACACAAAACGTGCTGCATACGCGCGAGGAGGTATACTGGGTTCATTCCAGTTCAAAGGCATCCAAGCAGTTATCCGCACGACGTAATAGCAAACGTTTAACGTGTTGCGTGTCCCCCCCTATTGGCCAGCTCCGGTAGCGCATTGTCAATTGCCTTAACACCTCGACTTTTTTTTTGTCGTCTTTGTACGCACGATTGCAGACCCGAGAATTACAACCCGGTTAAATTGACGGCATTTCTCGTTGCGTGGGGGTACAAAGTGAAACACCCCCTCCCAAAAAAATAAATAAAAATAAAACATGAAATTTTGCCTGGGTTCAAGATTTTGGACAAATGTCCCCCCAAAAATGCGCCACGCGCGCTCCATATCGGATTCTCGTGACGTGCTCGCGCCTTGCAAACTTTTTGGGCCATGACATCATGGTTTTAAAATAGCCAAGTGGTCTTTTGGAGGAATACGTACGTGTGTGCGTGTGCGTGCGTGGACGCGCGGCGACACCAGCTGACGCGCTAAATCGGCCCCGTCCGTGGCTCGCCGCGTGCGGCAAGTGATTGCAAAGTTGAAAGGCGCCCTGACTGACATTGTGCACGAAAAGCGCGTTGGCAATCTTACCAAAATGAAGTGTGGGAAAGAAAAAGAAAAACATAAACAAAAGCCATAAAGCCAGAAAGCCAGAAAGCCAGTTCCCACCTGCTATGACGGTGGGCGATCGCTGACCTCCCTCCGGTTTGATCCACATTTCCAGGGTGAAGTTTCCTCTGGGGATCTCCACGCCGGGCTTGAGCCGGAGCTGGTCTCCCCTGCCGGTGAAATAGACCGCCTTACCCCGCTCGGGGGAGCTCGCCTCGGGCTGCGAAGAGGAGCGCCGACGCTGCCGGAGCCCCCGGCGCTCCAAGCCGGCCAGGGAGCGCTTGCCCCGGGGCAGCCGCGTGGCGCAAGCCCCCGGGACGGTCCCTCTCGCCTCTCTGGCGCGCACCAAGTCCCTCTTGGATCTGCCTTTTCGCCGCTCCAGCGTCCCGCACTCTGATCCAAAACACAGGATGAGAATCACCAGGCAGGACACCCAAGGAGATGTCCAAAGTTTCATGTTTTCACAATGCAAAACGCCACTGGAGATGACATCCAAAGCCAAAAGAGAGCAAATAGAGTCCACAATTCCTCTTCTCTTTGGAGTCCTCTTCTTTTTTTTGCGGTGGAAAGTGTCTAAATAAACCTCATAAAGCTTTGCTGTTTTCCCCTTCTCTTTATAATGCTAAGCCACGACCCCCTCCCTTCTTAAGCAAAACTACTGTGGAGACATTGAGGGGACACGAGGAATATTTGATTCATGTATGTGTTCCACGGTGCCTTTTCAATGGCTTCCATTTAGCCAAAGGGATGACTAATAACTAATCAATCAAGGAGAGGGGGGTACGGCCGATGCCCCCCTCCCCCTTTTGGACGGCAGGAGTTCCTCGCAGAGATCCACAGTTGGCCGCCAAGCTGCTGTCACCCCCCAGGCCCCCCACCCCCTTTCTCCTCTCTTTTCAGGGAATTATTTATCCCACCCTCAAAACAGAACAAGACATGTCACTGATATATATATGAAAAAAAAAGAATTAAAAAAAAAGCTTGGCAAAGTGACGGCGATGCGACCTGTCATATTTATTCAAATCAATCCCTTGGAGGAAAAAAAAGGCCCAGATATCCATAACATCTTTACGGTAAGAAGTGGAGAGAAAAAAAGTTACGGCGGAGCGGAAAAGTGGGCGCGTTGCCGTCCTGACGCGCGTCTGAAGCGGACACATTGGTGCGCGCCTGTATCTCGTGCGCGTACACGCGTGTGTAGTCGAAAAAGAACAAGTCGTGTTTCAAATGGAGTGTGTATGTGGTCTTATTCCCCCCCCATCGCTCACCCTCAACCCCTCCCCGCAAAGTGGGAAGTCACACACGCACACAGGTAGGGAACTCACTGTCCACTGCATGCTGAGATATGGAGATGTTTCTCGCGTGTGGCGTAGCCCCCTAGCGGCCGCAATCGGAACTAGTGTGGTGAATTCCCTATAAAAAAATAACCGCGTGAATGCTAATTTAACTGGTTTACTACTAACGACGGCGTTTGACGTTCAATTTATTTGAGGGGGGAAGCTCGGCTGCGAATGGACGAACGTATGGACGTATACTAGTGATAAAAAATAATTTCAATATTGATAAAATTTGAATAATTTCAATTCACAGCAATAAGATGAAAAGATTGGACGTCCATCATGGTATTAAATACTACTACTACGACTACTAAAGTACTACTACTACTACTACTCAAGTACGACTATTAAAGTACTACTACTAAAGTACGACTACTAAAGTACTACTACTAAAGTACAACTGCTAAAGTACTACTACTAAAGTGCTACTACTAAAGCAAGAGTACAGTTATACTACTACTAAAGTACTACTAGCTACCTGCTAGAGTACTGCTGCTAGAGTACTGCTGCTAGAGTACTGCTGCTAGAGTACTGCTGCTAGAGTACTGCTGCTAGAGTACTGCTGCTACAGTACTACTGCTACAGTACTACTGCTACAGTACTACTGCTACAGTACTACTGCTACAGTACTACTGCTACAGTACTACTGCTACAGTACTACTGCTACAGTACTACTACTACTACTTTGGCAGTACTACTGCTACAGTACTACTGTTACAGTACTACCACTACTATGGCAGTACTACTGCTACAGTACTACTGTTACAGTACTACCACTACTATGGCAGTACTACTGCTACAGTACTACCACTACTATGGCAGTACTACTACTACAGCTACAGTACTACCACTACTATGGCAGTACTACTGCTACAGTACTACTACTATGGCAGTACTACTGCTTCAGTACTACTACTACTATGGCAGTACTACTGCTACAGTACTACTACTACTATGGCAGTACTACTGCTACAGTACTACTACTACTCTACTGCTACTACTACAGTACTACTACTAAGATACTACTACTACTAAAAACTTAGTATGATTGGGGGATTTATTTCTCATGGAAATCCCCCCAAAATGACCAGGGATGGTTATAACATCAACAGGAAGGGACCCAGAAGTGCTCCAAAATCAACAGAGAATTATTGGAAATGCAAATGAAATATTGATTCATCCATTTTTTACAATTAGATTTAAATATTTTTTTGATTTGTAAAATGCTTTTTAGGTTAAAACCACACTGAAAAAAACTAAATATTACTCATAATTCTATTTTCTATTAATTAAAATAATTTAACCCTATATTTATTCAAAATGGGTGGAAATAAATGAATAAATATTCTCAAAATATCTTTAAATTTACACAGAAAATTATGTGGTGGTCCGGATCTGACCGAACAAGGTGGGGGCCCCCGCTTTGACGGCGGTCACCAACATCATTTGTCAACGGAGCCAAAACTGGTGATACTTTCCGGTTGCTAAGCTAATTTATCCCGTGCACTAACTTAGCCCGACTCTCTTCTGCACCACAGAAATATGACTATTTATAGCCCATTTTACAAGCTGTCTGCAAGAGGCTAGTTAAAAATCACCACTCTACATTTCCATACAAGTGACGTCTTTCCATGGACGTTAGACGCGTGCTTTAAATTGTCTTTCCGTAGACTTTGCTTGTCGTGTCGGTCCGCAGAGACATTGCGTGTGGTGTCTCTTTTCCATAGAGACCGTCGTGCGGAATGTGCCTGGTGCGCCTTCATTGCTGTTTGTTGTAAATGTGTGTTGCCACCGACCATAAAAGGCAAGCGGGAACAAACATTCAATATTTGCCTTCTCCCTTCTTGTGTTGTTGCGACTTGGGCCCGCATATTTCCCTTTGTGTCTCCTGGGTGGAGGTCGGTGGAGACACCGGAGGGGGGAGGGGTTGTATTCACATATCTGCATATTGTGCATATCTGCAAGGTGAATGTTTAACGCGTTGGGTGCCATTGACGAAGATAGATGTCCAATACAGTGGCGTTTCTTTGAGTCCGTTTGCTGGAATGTGTTTGTCGTCAACGTGAGCCAATGAGCTGGCATTTTTAACGAGACGATAAGGGCAAGTTGAACCCGCACATGAATGGACGTTCCTCAAATTTTGATAACTGGATGACTAGCAAAGTCAACGGCAGGCAATCTTGCATCAATTCCCTTCGAATTTTATTTTTAATCAATAGAAAGTGACCATAAATATAGAGGAGGTTACCACAAAATGACCCAAAATCAACTAGATGTGACCCGTAAATGTTCCCAAAGTAACAGAAAATGTCTTAAAACTGAATCTAGATCATTAGGAAGTGACACAAGATGGTGATTTTTTTTAGTATCGATAGAGTCCTAAATGTAATTATCATGACAACAGTAGTAAGTTGTTACGATACACCGCCCCGTTGTAGGTTTTCCAACTCCCGTGGCGATCTGGTTGCTCGTTCTCACTTGTGTTTAGAGAAAAGCGGTTGCGGCGTGCTCCCGCAATAATCCCACTGCGTCATCCGAGCCACTGTGGAGCGAGTGGCAGCAGATAAATAGGAGGAAAAAACACAGCCTCATAATCCATTAATGCACTGAGCTTAATCTGTGACTGTTTTAAAGTAAAAACCTAAATGCTTTCCCCTTTTGGAATATTGGGGCTGATTTTACACCGTCTACGATCAAGGCTAAACAAAGATATCGGGCAACATTGACCATGGAACGAAAATACAGAGTGCTTCTCCATGTTGCCAGAACCGAAGTTGCCAGAAAATGTGTTCATTTGGATGGACATCTGGTGCCGTCAGTGGCACTGAAAGATGAGCAGTCCTCCAAGTTGAACTTTTTCAATGACAGTTATAGACGTTGCCGTTAGTGGCAGCCAATGAGTTAAATGAAATGGATGTCAATTGTTGTCAATGGCATTAAATGGGCGAATTTTGGGTCACTTTCTTGTTAATTTGAAGGTAGCACAGTTGTTTTGAGGGTATCTACGAATCATTTTTAGTACAAACATCACTTTCTGATCATCTTGGGGTATTCCCATGTCACTTGTACATTTTGGGTCACTTCCTGTAAAATTAGGGGTATCCTGGGTCACTTTCTGTACAATTTGGGGCATCCCGGGTCACTTCCTATGCATTTTAGACAATTTTCTATTGATAATAGGACTCCGGTTCACTTCATGCTGATTTTGGATCACTTTCTGTTGATTTTGGGGCATTCCCGAGTCATTTCTTATAATTTTGGGGTCTATTCCTGTACAATTTGGGGTATCCCTGGTCACATCTGGTACATTTTGGAAAATTCCTATTGATTATTTTGGCATTTCAATAAAACTATCAATGTATACTGGGAATTTGAAGATTTAGAGTGAATGGAAACTTTTTTGTAGGTGTTAAATATGCCTTTAGAAATGTTCTCTTTGTAAATGAATAGGGGAAGTTTTTGACAAATTTTGGCGGAATTATACATTTTCACTAAAACACGGGCTGATAATTTTTGCGCGCCTTGATTTTTTCATTTTAGATTTGGGAATTATTTGTACTGAAGAAACATTTCTAGGGAAAGTAGAATTTAAAAAATGGAAGTTTTGTGTTTTGCCATTGAAAATGTAAGAGGACATTTTAGTCAAATTTGGCGAGAATTGTATGTTTTCACTAAAAATGGCTCATGACGTTTGCGTGCTGTTTTTTGAATTATTAATGTGTGAATTATTTAAATGGAACAAACAACTGGACATTTTGTATTTTTGCCAAAACATGAATTTTCGGGGCGAAATTGAAAGAGAGCATACTTCACGCAAATTTAAAGAACAAACTGCGGTGGGCAAAAATCATTTAAAAAAAAAATGAATGTTATATGTCGGGATCTTTTTGCTTTGCTAAGCATTCCCACAATAACCCATTAAATCTCTTAAGAATATAATCCCAACTACAAACTCAGAGCTGCAGCTCAAACTTTCAGCCATCCCGTGAAAACTGTCACGCAGAACATTTAGACCGCCACACCAACGCCAAAGAAAAGCATCGCACGACGAGTGAGCGGCGCAGAGGTGTTGTTTGTTACTTTTAACCAACAGCAAAGATTACGGCAAACGTATACGCTATACAGCGCGTAAATCAGGTTTAATCTTTTCTAATGCTTTTGACAGCTGTCATTTTTTTTTTAGATGCGCTTAGCATGAAAGGGCAATCAGTTCAGATGGACACTGCAGCATTTATATAGTATGCACGCTGGACACGGGATAGAGGAAAAAGCAGGATGTGGAATAAAAAAATGTTAGCATTTAAGATGACGCTAAAACACTAGAATCGATTATTCGCCCCTTTATCTGGTAAATAGCTGTTTTTGCTCATTAAAGTTGATATATATTAATATTAACTCAATCACTACCCTTGTCAATGGCAGCCAGTAAGTTAATTTTAGTTTTTTTTTAAATTTATGAGACATTTATGAAAATGTTATTAAAAATTAAAAGAATTATTAACAGACATATAGATTGATTGATTTTAGGGCATTTTTGCTTCACTTTCTGTTTATTTTGGGTCACTGCCTAATAACTGATTAAATTCTAAGATACTTGTTCAATTTTGGGGCATTTTCATGTTTCTTCTTGTTGATTTTGTTCTACTTCCTGTAAATGTTGGTTCCTTTCTGTTGATTTTGAAGCATTTTCAGGTCACGACCTTTTTGATCTCAAGGCATTTTGCAACACAGTTTGTTAATTTTGGGTCATTTCTTTGTTACGTCATATTTTGGTCACATTCTGTTGATTTGGAGGCATTTCCATTTCCATATTTTGTAATTTGTAGCTATTTTAAAGTATACTATCAAGTTACATTTATCGATTCCATTTAAAGAGGTAGAAGGTGAGACAACAAACGAATCTTCCTACTTAAATGGATAGGACGTCTGTTAACGTCAAGGTCAGCCAATTACCGTAATTACTCGAATATAACACGCAGGTTTTTGCAAAATAATTAATTCCAATAGTTGGGGGTGCGTGTTATAATCAAAAACATTTTTTTTTTTTTTTTTTTTTTTTTTTTAATTTTTTTTTTTTTTTTTGTGTCTTGTTACATGGCCCTTAGCCTGGTGCTTTTTCTTGCCAAATAAATTGAATTGAAATTGAATTGAATAAAATAAATTACAAATTTTCGATCGAAAAAAGCATTGTCAAACTCACTTTGACGCACGGATTTTACGTCATCTCGTAGAGCCGACGCACGGATTTTACGTCATCTCGTGAAGCCGACGCACGGATTTTACGTCATCTCGTAAAGCCGAGACCACCACTGCCCCCCTCTAGCCTCGTACCCGTCTCAGTTCACCCTCTCTCAGTTCAGTGTTATAATCAATAACTAAAATAAATTACAAATTTTCGATCGAAAAAAGCATTGTCAAACTCACTTTGACGCACGGATTTTACGTCATCTCGTAAAGCCAATCGGATGATGTGTTGTGGGAGGAAGAGGAAGTGGATGAAGGAAGCGTGGACGTTGATAGGATTCTCAACGAAGAGATGTATGAGAGGACAGACAAAGAGAGAGAGGAACTTTTCATTTGAAGGATTCTAATGAATAAATTTGTTTGAACAAAACAATCGTGAAACGAAGAAAAAAAGGTAAGATTTCTGATTTTCGTCAGCGGGAAATTTTAGGTGCGCACTATATTCGAGTACTGCGTTTTTCCAGATTTTTTTGGCCCAAAGTTATACCTGCGTGTTATTTTCGAGTGCGCGTTATATTCGAGTAATTACGGTAGTTAAAGCAATGTCTGACCAAGCCATGACAGCCATCACTTTACATCCAAGTAAGTATGCAGTAATTTAAGATTTTTCTTTTTTTAATCCCTCAAAATATGTGATATCGGAACTATATCGGCATCGGCCAATACCACACAGCCAGGTATAAGATCGGACCAGTGGGCCAAAATTGCTAGCTTACTTTACGTCTATGCAGCCAATTAGTTAATAAGCAAGTGAGCTAAAAATACCCCCAAAATAATAGGAATTCATTCACAGCAGAGGAAAGTATCCCCACCCAAATTCTACACAAATTGCATTTTCTATTTCCATCTGATCAGGAATGTAAAACATCTTTTTCAACTTCCCATTGGTCTAATTCGTGACACGTTTTCTTGTCCAATAAATAACGAACAAAAGAAGTTCCCTATAAACGTTGGCACCACAATGCTTTCGTGGAACAGTTCGGGAGTGGCTATTAAAATTTGTGAGCACATTTATTTGCGCAATGAACCGCTATATTGACTACGCGTCCGAAAATAGTCAACACATCCACTGGAAAATGGCTTTTCATAAAGAGGGAGCGTGTACTTAGAGTATAATTTGTTCTTGTGAAGTTTATAATTAGAGCTTTCCCCCATCCGACATGATGGGAAATCGGGCCTGATCGGATCATTTTTTGAAGATCGGAATTGGATGAAAAAGATCGGGGGTCCCAAAAAAATTTATTTATTAACTGTTGTTTCACAATATGAATTTAATTACTATTGATTGCGATAGATATCCAATCCATTTTGACTGGGAAGGCCAACAGCGAGCGAATGATCCCGTCAAATTGGATTGGACACTGCCAATGAGAGTTAAACAAGAAACTCAATGCCAGTCTTCCTAGTTCAAATAAATCCAGTCCTTATCATAATCTTAAAACCAGTTTAAAAATAACTAGCAGCTAATAGCTATATATTTCATTTTTGTAAAGTCAAAAATCCCATAGGAAATCATTCATTCATTCATTGTCTGAACCGCTTTATCCTCATTACGGTCATGGGGGGTGCTAGAGCCTATCCCAGCAGAGACAGGGGACATCCTGTATCAGTGGCCAGCCAATCGCAGGGCACAAGGAGACGGACAACCATTCACACTCACACTCATACCTAGGGGCAATTTAGTGTCCAATCAGCCTACCATAAATGTTTTTGAAATGTGGGAGGAAACCAGAGTACCCGGAGAAAACCCACGCAACCCCGGGGAGAACATGCAAACTCTACACAGGAGGACTGACCTGGATTTGAACCCAGGACCCCAGAGCTGTGAGGCTGACACGCTAAACTCTCACACCACCGGGCCGCCCCGTAGGAAATCAATACATTTCTAATTTATTTGCATAAAAATGTACACCCCTAATCAGTATTTGGACAATACGGAGCTGTTTACGGGAAAACTGCAAAAAAAAACCATTCCTGAATGTCCAAATCACCTGAGCGATGACGGCATTTTGTTGGAATGAAATTGAAAAAAGTCGCTTTGTATAGTTTGAACTAATCAGGAATCAGAAACGGAGTACAGCTTTTATTAAAATTTAAAAACTGGCCATTTTGAAGGTTCATTGCTAGTAGGTGGGAAATCAAGTGGAATTTCCAAAGGGGGTGCGCTGCTTCAAAAATTTAACAATATCAGTTTTCCCAAGGCTGTGCACTTGGGGGGAAAAAGGGGGCATGGAAAATGTTGAGTAGGGTTCGTGGCTTCAAATGTATGAAAATGCCCTTTAAAAAAATGGGTTAGCGTTTGTCAAGTCTGTCAGGATGTTAAAAGGGGTTTGTGGCTTCAAAAGTTGGGGAATGGCTGATCTAAAGGATTATGAAGTAATAATTCCATGCATGGTCTGGCTCACAGGATACTGTTGAGTCATTGCATG